>NC_136509.1:43609898-43624898 GCF_053919585.1 Euprymna scolopes
ATCCGTTCTGACTGTTTCTATCTCAATCTAGCAACTATATTGAGAACTCATTTCTCAGCCATGACGTCATTACATGGCCAAAAACGTGCTCGATTTATCCCGTGGCTAGAACATTCCTTACGTGTCTCGTTTGCACATGCCCAACCCATTCTGCAGACCGAATTCTTCTAACCTATTTTTCAATATGTTTTTCATTTTCTATTGTTCGTTTCTAGATAACCTTATTTTTATTCAGTTTTCATAAAACAGAATTCAACAATCAAAATTCCTTTTTACAATAACATCTCTAAACAATCGAATTTCTTTTCAAACAAACATATCTGCTATTTTATATTACAATTAACAATCGAATTTCCTTCCTGAATCTTACTTCCAAACCTAGCCTTCCAGGTTTGAATTCTCGATCTATCCTATCTAATTTTTACTTACTTACAAGAAAATGGGACTTGTTCTTGTAACATCTCTATACTCTTTATTTTCCACTAATGTAGCATTTTTAAATTCTAGTACATGTTTCTCTATATCTACACAACCACCGGCTAAGACTGATCAACCCCCCAAAAAACACCCGTTAGTCAGCCCTTTCCAACTGACTTCACAATTTTATTTATCAATTTATTCATTTATTTTTTATTAGATCAGACTTTTTCCAATCTCCTTGGCATTTTCTCTCCTGATCCACGTCAGCTGCTTAATCCAGCCACACTTATGCCGTAAACTCGAGGTCTTACTTAACCTTTCGAAATCGACGATTTTTTTCGTTCAAAACTGTCCTGATCATATCGTTTGCCTAGCTGTTCTATTAAGTATAACTTTGTTTCATTTTGTATCTATCTTATCTTTTCCGAGACATACACAAAGCTCATTTACTTTTAGTTGGCTTCCAATTATTAAGATATACCTTTTCACCAGACTGATTCACTTGGATTTCCTTGATTGGACTCTTGGAACTTCATGAAGATTTAGAAAATATCACCCTTAACTTAATAACTCCTAAACCGTGTGCCACGATTCCTATTTGCGCATTAAATTCTAACCATGGTCCGATTTCTGTGATTTTTCTTTTTTCTCATCAGAACTTCCAAGATCCAGCAGAGATATCCCGCAATAATGCATCTCTAAAAAAATATAAAATTATGTCTTCTAACGTACCTACTGTATATTTTACTTTTCTCTTACGTCATTAAGCTATATGTGATTTGTCTGTGGTACCGAATCTCATAATCCTTTTGGTACCCTAAAGATTCTCGTATCCTTCACGGCCTACCTTTAATTTATTAATTTATTTATTTACTTACCACTCTGCTTGGAGTACGCATCTCCGACCAGCTTATAAACACCCAATTTTCAGGACCCATTATTTTTCCAAACTGGGCATTTCTAATGCTTATCCGGCAAGCTACACATCTTGCGGAAAATGTTTATGGACTAAAAAAATACAAAAAAGCAAATCTTAAAAAATAAAATCTCTCTTTTGGCTTATCATATCTGTGAAAACTCTCCAAAATACCCATTTACGTAATTTTCTATTTTGCCCCATTCTAAAATTCTGTACTAATTTCTAGGCCCACCATCTGTCAGTATCCTCTTATTTTTCCTCAATCTTTCCATTTTAATGCATTTCTCTAATTATGACTTTGAATTCCTGTCGCAATAATACAATAACAGTTACATACGTTTAAGACAGTTTACAATATAAAAAAAGCATTTTCAAAAACTACATAAGATTATACATTTAACTATGATTTAGACAAACAGTTGTAATTTTTTCAAGAAAAAAATTATGTAACTACAATAAAAATCAAAGCCCGTTAATAACAAAAAATTGTCCCTTTTTTTCAAAAAGAAAACAACAAACAAAACACACGAAAAGCTGAAAAGTTCAACTGTAAATAGAAAATGCTTTTCATTTCTGCTTCTTTTTTGGACAATAAACGTTTTTCCTTCTGGACACAGTACATTTCTTCTCATACAAGTATAGGCGACACCTTTGAGTTTGATTGACAATGTAACCACTTTGTCAGGACAATTTCAGATGGACACAGATTTTATAAATGACACAACGACCCGAATCTCCCTGTGTGTTTGTGTGTATTTCTTTATATATCCAAAAAATATTATTAACCGAATTTCGTAGGATTTTCATCTGTAAATTTGAAAACTAATAAAATTATTTAGGACTTGGATTTTAATCTTTGAAAAGTCACACCGAAACAATTTTTTTACTAAACTTTTAGTATGTGTGCGTGTCTATTTCAAAACAAATGTTACTGGTCTCGTGTGCTGTATATCTTTTAACATGACAAATCTCTTATGAATGAATTACGCATGGACTTGTTTTCCTGTTCCTTGTATATATATTTTTTCATTATCACTGTTTTTTTCTTTTTGCGGCATTGACACATTTTCTTTTTCTTTTCTTGTGAGTGTGTGTGTGTTTTTTCTTCATTTTTTCTTAATTATTTTTTTCATTTCTGTTGTAATATTTTGGATTCTAATGGGGTATGATCCCACACAGTCGGGCGATTCTATGTATAAACGATGCTGCTAAGAACTGACGAATAAAATTAATGCACGTTCTGCTACCAACCAATCAGAAACCAGAATTGCTTCATAAATATTAAAACTTTTCTGGAGCAATTTCACATGTTCTTTTCCCGGGTTTCGACATGGTAAGAATATTTTGTTCTGTGGAACTGTCTACTACAAGCAAGGCACCTTCCAGGATGTGTGTGTAACAGCGAACCATCTAAAACTGTTCTGAAACTCAAAATGGGTCACACTTCTAGAAGTTATGGGCGCAGCGTGCGTCTTTATTTCGATTGATCCGAATCAAAATTCGAATTGTGGCAATATAAATTCCTGGGATATCTACGAATCCAAAAGCTACACAGAGTACTACAAACACAACCTGAAAACAGAAACGACCCCGGCTTCATTGTAAAGAACGCAACTGTCTTTGCGGAATTAATACAGTGTTTAGATGACCGAAGTCTATCACTGGTAATGTGAGATACTCTGGACGACGGCTACAAAGCATTAAACATATTGAGAGAGCATTATTTATCGAAAGGAAAACCCAAAATTATTTTTTTATACACTGAACTGACCTCTCTAAAACGAATGGAAGCCGAAACTATTACTTATCATATTATAAGAGCCGAGACGACTGCAAATTCTTTGAAAATGTCTGGTGAAGTTATAAGTGACAGTCTCTTAATTTCCATGGTCCTTAAGGGATTACCGAGTGATTTATTGCGGCTAAAGTTAATTACAAAGGAATCTAATTTTATCAATTTTGATCCCAACTAAAAGCCACAAAATCATTTTGTAGAACTAGCTGACGGGAGTCGAGTCAATGATATCGTTTTGAAAAGGGCAATGCGAAAATCTCGCTAAAGAACAATAAAGTGAACTGTGTTTCTGTATTCTAGAAAGCGCTCTTCTAATCCCAAAATTTAAACAAAATATCGCTGATGTATTTACGAAACCGGCGACACGAATAAAGCTACAACGTTTTTTCTAAAAACTTGTTGGTGAATTCGACTGAATATTTTTATCTTTCCCTGCCCTGTATGTATATAGATTTCTATATATTAAAATACAGACCAGCGAAGTTCCACTTATGAGAAGGTTCTTACTTTTATGCATGAATATCGGCGGAAACCCCTAGGGGTAATGCTCAGAGTATATAGATGTCTATATATAAAAAAATAGTCATGGACAAGACGTTAAACTGTATCCATTTTATTTGTATTAACACTTTAACCTACTAATGCGTAACCAATACTTTTGCTTAAAAAAAACTTTGTAATTTTCCTTTTTGACATTTGAAAACAATAAAATATGGCGTCTTTTTAGATGCTAAAATTCTAAGATCCAAATGATTTCTAATTTTTGTTATGTCTAAGTAAATATATATATATTTATTTTTGAGCAGAACAAACACAAGGGACTTCCCAATTATAAAAAATAGGGAGGATGTTGCAATATTTTGGATTCTAATGTGGTATGATCCCACACAGTCGGACGATTCTATTTATAAACGATGCTGTTAAGAACTGACGAATCAAATTAATACACGTTCTGCTACTAACCAATCAGAAACCAGAATTCCTTCATTAATATTAAAACTTTTCTGGAGCAATTTTACATGTTCTTTTCCCGGGTTTTGACACGGTAAGAATATTTTGTTCTGTGGAACTGACTACTACAAACAAGTCACCTCCCAGGATTTGTGTGTAACAGCGAACCATCTAAAACTGTTCTGAAACTCAAAATGGCTTACACTTCAAGAATTTCCTATAGTATTTGTCCTTTGTATATTTATATGGACCCTAATGTTGTGTGTTTTCCGAGGAAACAAAGATTCGTTTTTTTTTTTCAGAAACAAATAGTCACGGGCATCAAAATAATCCTTATGTTGCATACTGGGGTCTTTTTAGTTATTGCTAATACTATATAGTTGAGTGTTCGTATTGGAGAGATATATATCGGGTACATTCTAATACAGAAACTATAAATCGGTATTTTTTCCTGAATCTTAATTCCGAACCTAGCCATCCATGTTCGAATTCTCGGTCTATCCTATCTCATTTTTACTTACTTACAAGAAAGTTAGACCGGTTCTTGTAACAATACTGATGAAAATTATTACAATAATGATAAAAGAGTAAAACTATAATAATAATGACTATATTAATATTTCTGATTTCGTTTATGAACGTCTCTCTGGAAAGGGATGCGATTCATTTCCAGAGGACTTCCCTTAATCACGGCTTCAAACCAGGAGCTTCAAAGATAAAGGGTTTTCCTAAGGATGTTGGTGGTACCTATAATTGCAGAGGTTTGAAGGCCACCTAAAACATCGGGGATTTGTAGTTTTTTAAAGTGTCCTTCCAGACGACTTGGTACCAACTACGACCGGGATTATTTGTGTTTTAACCCCGTGTATACGCCTTATCGCCAAGACCAATGAAGCATAATTGCTCCACTTCTCATTCTCGTTCTCTCTCACATTCCTGTCCCAGGGTACTGAGAAGTCTACAATCTGCCAGTTCTTTTAAACCATTTCAATGTCGACCAAATCCGGACGATTATGTTCCAATTGCTTGGTCGTTATGACACTTTTGCCTCACCATACCTCTACCTGGCCACCCTCACTTGTTCTCACTCTATCAGCCACCTCTTCAAACCATTTTCCAGCACAATTCACACCAACACACTTACACACCTCCAAATATATCCGGAGTCCCATGCGCTCGTGTCTTTTGCGGTACTCTCTCTGGGCCAGTCCACTACACCCTGCTGCAAGCTGCGCTATTGACGCTGAGGTCCTACTACAAATCCGGCATTCTGCAGCAACTTCCTCTACTAGAACCACTTTTTTGAACAATCGTGTTCCTAATGCTTGCTCTTGTGGTGCACAAACAAAGATACCCAGCTCTAAGCCATTGCCATGATCTTTCATCAGCCACTTCTGCTATATCCTGGAAGAACCTTCCGTGCAATTTCTTCCTAGCCAGTTTCTCTGCCATTTCTCTATCCATAAGTTTCACATAATCAGCCTTGGTCTCACATACCTCCACTTCATGTGCCACAACCTTAAGCATCCACTCCCATTCTAACCACCTGCTTCTTCAACGACATCTCCTCGGTTCTAACACACTCTTTTACACTTTTCAATCCTGTCTCACCATCTTTCCTCTTTTGATACAGCCTTGCTACGCTACTTCGAATGTGAAATATACCAAACATTGCTAAAACCTTGGTTGTTTTGATATCCATGGCATGCAAATCCTTGTCAGACCATTCTAAAATTCCCGCTCTGTATCTCAAAACACTGACTGCCCATGCATTTACTGCTTTCATTAGATTTCCTCCATACAGTTCCGACTTTGCAATTAGTTTCACTCTTCTAAGATACTCCTTCCTGACTTTTTCATTTCTTTGTTCATGATGCCTACACCCTCCAGTACTCCTAAATACTTATATCCTGTATCTTCTATTTCTTTCATTTTTCTCTATTTGGCAGCACTATTCCATTCGAATGAACCTTTATCCCTCTTTTAATCACCAGCACCGCACATTTACTAATCCCAAACTCCATCCCAATGTCTCCTGAGTATGTCCCGCAAGTTCTACCAGTCTCTCTATTTCTTTTCATTGCTACCAGATATTTCCAAATCATCCATAAACAGTAGATGGTTGAGGCATCTGTCACCAGATTCAAAGGTATACCCCCGTTTTTCTCTCTGTATCATTATCATTACAAAAAGAAGTGGCGATAACGAAGCTCCTTGAAATATCCAACGTTTAACGTCAACCTGCCCAATCTCTTCTCTGTTTGCAGTCAGCACACTTTTCCATTGAGCCATACTTGTCTCCGAAAGCCCTACCACATTCTCAGCAACCTTCATCATCAATAGTATTTCACGTATCCATGAATGAGGAACTATGCCATAAGTCTTTCTGTAATCGATCCATGCTACGTTCAGATTCCTTCTTCTTCTTCTTCTTCTTCTTCTTCTTCTTCTTCTTCTTCTTCTTCTTCTTCTTCTTCTCCGCATCCTGCAGTATTGCTTTATAAATTAGTCGTTGCTCTTTATTACTTCTCGAGCCTTTTCGGCACCACTTTTGTTCGTCAGGAAAAACACCATTACTCTTTAGATGTTCATAAATTTCCTCCGCAAATATTCCAGTCAACCGTTTCCACATCAATGGCAGACATGTAATTGGTCAATAATTATTGGCATCTTTTTCTTTTTCAGGATCTTTCCTAATCAGTGTTGTTCTTCCCTTCACAAGCCAATCAAAGCCATCTCTCGACTCTACAACCCTTTGCAGAGCAGCAGCTATAGGTGGATAAAGGCACGGGAACTGTTTAAACCAGAAGCCCATCACTCCACTGAACCAGGTGCCGTCCAGTTTGTCATCCTTCGTATGGCAGCTTTAATGCCATCGATTGTTATCACAACGTTCTTCATTTGCTGCATTTCTTTTAGCCCTTCTCTGACCTCTCCCAACCAGTTAGCCTTCTCATTATATCGCCCTTCGACGGACCAACTCCCACTCCAGAACTTCCTTGCATCTTTTGCATTTGGAGTGTTCTTATTTCCCGCCCGTTTACTACTATTTAATTCTTTATACAGCTGAGACTGATTGTTCCGGAAAAGGTTGTTCTGCCTAAATGCAACACTTTTTCAGACAAAGTTCCTAATTTTTATACCACCCGTGTGGACCTTCTCTTTCAACATTGTTAGAACGTTCATCGTTCCCTTTTCTAGCAATCTATACCTCCTTTCAAGCTCGTCCGTAGCTTTCTGTCCTAGTTTAACTCCTTTTCTTATTTCTTCGATTCTACCAATGTCTTTCCGCCACCGTTTTATACTTTCTTCAAGCCGCTTCTGCCAGTTTGGCGTTCTATCCTTCATTTTTCCCTTTTTCTTCTGTAATAAGGCAAGACGATTCGAAATAACGTATGACGCTGCATATAGAAGCCTTTTAAGTTCCGTAATCGATATGTTCTTTCTTATGATGTTGTGAATTACTCTTTGAATTATTTTTACCTCGCTTTTCACCTTCCGCCAATCACTACTTTTCATACTTGGAATCTCTATGATATCGTCTCTAAGAAGAATCTCTCTTAACTTCTGAAGTGCTTCCTTCTCTACATAAGTCAAAGTTCGAACTTCATCACCACTTCTCCATACATCGGCTCCTTTCACTGGTTCTATTGCCTCAGGGTCAATGATCTCATCTGCCTTAGATCCTTCAAACTCTTTCTCATTACTTCCCCTAACCATAGGATTCCATACCTCCTCAGTTGTCCGCCTCCCATCATCGTTTACATTTCCCTTCTGCACTTCCACTCTCTCATTTCTTTGATCAAAGCTAGTTTCATCAATTTTACTTTCGTTATTCATTTCATTCCTAATCATCTATTCAATCTCTTCTCTTGCAATCACTGAAAGAAGGTTGTTACATTTAATTTATTTTAACTGGGATACCAAACTCAAGACACTTCTAAGTCCTCCTCCTCTCGATTTCCACTCTTCCTTCATTTTTCGGATCTATCAACCAGATTTATACTTCCACTTCTTACAAAGCATTTTCACAGGATTCTTCTTTCCTCATCCGTCCATGTTTTTTTTCACATTTCCTGTTCCAACTCCTTTCGTCTTGGTACCCTCTCTGGCAATTCTCACTCTCCCTATATCCAGCCATATCCTCAGAATTTCGAACAGTTGTATGATGATGACAGGACCCACCCTGTTGACCAGTGGGACACGTATCTGACGTGAGACCATCACAAGATGTCCTAGCCTAATTTACGTCGTTATATTCAATATTTTGATTTGACATTCTCCCATAAATGTGGTCAGTGAATTTAAGGTTACACCACCAGCGATAGTTTTATCGAGACATTATCTCTAGGAGGGTACCCCACGAAGGTCAAATATCCCCTCCCGACATTTTCCCTCCATCACTACCACTATTCAGATTACCACCACCAACAACAATAGAAATAAAATCTACAATGATAATAGCAACACTAATATCGATAGCAATAATATTAACAGCAAAAACAACAATAGCAATGACAGCAAAAAACAACACCTGCCATTACATCTACAGTAATAATAAAAAATAATAAAAACATACCAGCATTACAACCACCACCACTACTACTACTACTACTAGTAATTATATTAATGGTAATAGTAATAACCAATAAAGTAAATTTGTTTTTTAAATAATAATAACAATAATAATGATAATGATAATAATGATACTAATAATGATAATGATAATAACAAAAATAATAATAATAATGATAAGTAGAAGAACACTGATAATAATAATAATAATTATAATAATAATAATAATAATAATAATAATAATAATTTCAGTTAGAAAAACTTACATGTTCGTTCGTTTAACTCCTCTGACGATGCTGCTTTTGATGAGAAAAATGTACACAAAAACAGAAACATAAAACATCCAAATATGTGAAAGACAGCTCCTCGTTTAACCGTGAATTCAATTTTTAAATACTAATTTCCGTTAGAAAGGTTTTCTTCGCCTCTGCTACCTTTTTTTATTATTTTGTTTTTATTTTTTGTAAAACTCCGCCGCTGATTTTGCTGACGACCGGAAAAATGTACCAAGGACAGAAACATAAAACATCCGAACACGTGTAAGACAAGTCCTTGTTTAACCATAAATTTCAAGTTCGAATTAAATTTTCGGTTAGAAACGCTTTCTTGTTTTGTTTGTCATTTTTGAAACTCCGTCGATGTTAATAATATTAATAATACTCATGATTGTGGTAGTAGTAGTAATAATAATAATAATAATAATAATAATAATAATAATAATAATAATAATAATAATATGAAGAAGAAGAAAAAGAAGAAGAAGAAATGATTATAATTACAAAAATTGTAATGTGGACAATATTATCAATATTAAAAAATATTAAAATGTTAATAATGGTAATTATAATAATTGTCATGAAATATTTATAATAATAATAATAATAATAATAATAATAATAATATTAATAATAAAACAAAAATAATTATAAAAATAATGATAATGTTACAAAATTGATAATAACAATAATAATGATAATCATAATATTAATAATAGTAAAACTAATAAAAATAACATTAATAATAATAATAATAATAATAATAATAATAATAATAATAATAATCATAATAATAATAATAATAATAATAATAATAATAAAATCGACAAAACAGAAAACAGGGAGATGCATGATAGAACGGGAAAGGAAAAATGGGAAGAGAAACAACTATATGGAATATTCATAAATACACAAAAGATACTAGGGGTGTGCAATAAGTAATGCTCCTGACACACTTCCCATGGGAGTAGAGCAACGAAATTTTGAACAGTTATTAGTCTTTCTCAACATAGGAACCACCCAGAGTTAGGCATTTTTTCGATCGTTTGATGCAGCTCTGGAGACCGTTTTTGTAGTACACCCCAGGTTGGTCCAACAACCACGACGTGACTTCAGAAATCAAGGCTACGTCATCTGGGAAACGCTTTCCTTTCGAAAACAACTTTATGGTTGGGAAGAGGTGAAAGTATGAGGGTGCAAGGTTAGGACAGTAGGGAGGAGGGGGTTTCATAAGCAAACGCCTCTGCTTCTGATCTGGCGACATGCGAGTTGTGGACCGGGGCGTTGTCATTCAGGAGGAAGGTACCTTTTGCTGATCTTGCCCCGCCTCTGTATTTTGATAGGTTCCCTTAATTTCCTCAAAAGTTAAGCATAATAGGCTCCTGTAATTGTGGTACCTTTGCCAGGAAATCTGTCATCACTACTCCGTCCTGGTCCCAGAAGACTGTGAGCTAGCGGAGGGCAGCACCCTTGGCTTCTTTGGAGTTGGTGAGTCCAAGTGCTTCCACTGCATTGACTGGGTTTTGGTCTCTGGATCATTGTGAAGGACCCATTTTGCATCCTGTGTAATCAATCTTTTGAAAAAACTTTGACTCATCTTCTTGAAACATCTCCAAATTAATCCTCGAGTACTCGACGCGTTGTCGCTTCTGGAATGGTGTGAGCAACCTTGGAATCCATCTGGCAGACATCTTATGCATATGCAAATGGTCATGAATGATAGTTTCCACAGACCCTCTACTAATCTTAACATCTTGGGCTATATGGCGAATAGTAATGCGCCGATCTTCCGAAATGGCAGCCTCATCTTGACGGAGTGATGCCTCATCAATGGCAGAAGGGTGTGACCAGGTCTGGAAGACTTCCGGACATGTTTGAATTCACGATGCCAGCGTTTTACAAGGTCATACGATTGGGCATTATCACCATAAGTTTCTTTCATTTCATCAAAAGTCTCCTGTGGTGTGCGTCCTTTCAAATACAAAAACTGGATCACTGCTCGACATTCAACAGGCTCCGTTTCATACCTGACTCAGTTCAAACACCTGTAAAACAGAAATCACAATTAGTTCAGAGTTGTAATTTGCCACATAACCCGCAGAGATATTTTGCGAAAATGACTCGTAAGCCGGGAAACTTAATCCTAATAACTGCAGCACAAGATTACACGATAAGAACAAACCACACCAAAGTAAATATTGACAAAACACAATAAAACGGCAAATGAAGACTGTTTGGACAAAGAGACGAAGCAATAAATATAGAGTACATGAAAACGAGAATACAAAATCATATGGTACTATGGCGTACTAACAGATAAACCCACCCAAGTAAGAAGACCCGATGTTGTAATAATTAAAAAGAGAAAAATGTCCTGTCAAATTGTAAACTTTGCTGTTCCAGCTGACCACAGGGTGAATTTCAACGAAAAGGAGAAACAAAGCACATATACAGAGCTAGCCAGAGAGCTGAAAGGAATATGGGTACTGAAGAAAATCAAAATAATACTAATAATAGTAGTAGCTCTAGGACAAATCCCGAAAACCTGGAAGAAATTATTGAAGAAATTGAAATCAGAGGAATGACTGGAAAGATACATCGAATAACAATAATGAAAACAGATTGACTATTAAAGATAACTTTTGTATGTAGAGATTAACACACATGAGACACTTGCACGTGCCAGACAAACTGCTGCAGAGGCAAAACATGGAACGCTACATGGAACCAAGAACGTTAAAGCTGAAAATCTATAAGTTCTCTATCCCCTCCCCAATTCCCCCATTACCACATAAGAACCCAACTCTAAAAAGAGAAACAAAGTAGTCGAGTGTACACAGGGAGGACAAAAAGACCGACGAGAGAGCACTGATCAGACCGCTAACGGACAAGTTCAAAGACCTTTGGGAGACATATTGTTACTCAGTAATTCCAGTAATTCCAGTGAAGATCAAGGGCGACACAAGTTGTTTTTTCAAGGGCGACACAAGTTGTTTTTTTAAGGAGCGGTTTTTGATGATCTATGTAAAAGGTAATAATAATAATAATAATAATAATAATAATAATAATAACTCGTAGCACGTGTAAGTTAAAACTATTAAGTATAATTTCATAAAATAAAAAAATAACATTAATATCTTATATATATTTAATAAAGGTGCGATTTAATGCGAAAATTATGTCTCCATATGTATGAGAGTAAAACATCTATATGATTTTAAAGTTTTCTGTCGCCTGCAAATCTGCAAATTTCCGTTACATCTAACAAAAATCGTATGTGTGCTAATGGCTTACTGAAAAATAAAAAAAATAACGTGTTAAATAGTTCAATTGATTTTTCTATTGACACGTGCTTTTTATATTAAGTGAGACATTGAAATAGTTTATTTTCTCAAATTCAGTTTTTCTTAAACGAGTAAATGCAGTTTTTACGTGGAATTTCTTATTGCAAAATAAAAGCATTAATTGAACCAATTCCATCGACATCTTCGTGTACGGGATTTTGCCTTCTTTTATACGTGCATTAATTTGAAACGAATATTTGTAGTACGTCTGTTTAGTTTTATTATTAGTCTTTTGTCAGATCTGTTCGGTTCCTGTCCTGTAATTTTCTTATATTTCAACAATTAAATTGTTTGTAAATCTATTTTAATTTATTATACTTAGTATTACCGTATGAGTGTTGTTCATTGCGGATCAACTGAGACACATCTGCTTCAGAATGCCGACGGCGTGTTCATAGGTGTTTTGAACCAGAAGAGATTGCTCCTAGTTTTACTTAAATATTGCTGCAAAGTAAAATCTCATTTAGAAAAAAAAAACATTGTTTGTTTTTACATCTCTCTCCATGTTATTTTTAAAATGACTATCTCTCGAAACGAATGGTTGCAGAGCAGCGGTAAATGGCTCAACAGATTACATTTTGTGGACCTCTTTTATAGGTCCTCAGCTGGATAAAATAATTGGGAAAGGGCTAAAATGATATAAAAATTGACAAAAATCATAACTTTTTTATTATAAATCGACCTAAATTGGTCTACTACGCATGCGCAAATATGTATACATTAAAAAAGATTTGTTTGCGAATGTAAGTTTTTTTAACCTCTCTATATGCTACTGACTTTGATTTAATCGGTACCATCTTCAGAGGATATGCTTGACATTTTGTTTCGGTTTTGATTTCAGCTGACGGCATTCGAGCCATAGTTTGCTTTTCTTTGTTTACTTTTAAAATACATTTTTATATTCAGCGTTTCGAATTTGGTAGAAATAAATATTTTTTTCGTTATGCTAAAGCGTAGTGCAAGTAGAACTGAATTTTTTGGAGACGGAAGAGGAAATTCATGTCGTGCTAAACTAGGCACCGCCAAAACTGGGGGGGGGGTAAGTACTTTTTGACGGACCGTCTTTTTAAAAATCTATCAAAATCCAGGTAATTATCCGATCAATACGAAATTTTCAGCGATTATTAAGAGAAGAATGACCTTTATAATTATGTACTTATTTTTCATAAACGATATATATATATATATATATATATGTATATATTTTACTTACAAACCCCCCTTGTTTTGAGGTGGTACAAATATGCTTCAAATAATCATCTGAAACTGAACACAACATATTGTGTTGTTCTCAGGGACAGAAATATAGATCAAATTTTTTTTTTTTTAATTGTTTGCATACCTTATTTTGACGTCTGAATATCAGAACTTCGATTGTGTTTAATTATCCTGCTTTTGATTTTTGAAGTGTGAAATTCGGTGAATATGTTAAGTAAAATAATTAATTTAAGTTAAGCAAAACAAAAAAAAATATTTATACGAAAAAAGCCATATCAAATCTTTGATAAATAAATTAACATTTTTTTTTAGCGAGCCGAATAATGCATGACCATTATTAAACAGGGATGCTTTGAAGAATCGATACAAAAACAATCGATAAATACTGTGCCCTTTGTGTTAAAAATAGCATCATTTTTTCGATCCCGTTTGAAAACGTTTGTCGCCTTTCGACTACGGTGGACCAAACGCGCTGAAATATTTTTTTATTCTGCTTTAAATTGCCCCTCCCCCATTTTGGGGAGCCTAGCCCCCACACACATACACATTAAAAACCAAACTCATACAAATGGTAGCCTCAGCGTTAATAATACATTGAAATTTTCGTTACTGAAAAATGAGTTTTTTTGGCCTGTTTGGTCTTCTGTAGTTTGCTTTTTATCGAATACAAACGTAAACAGTGTCGATCTAGACTCTAGATCGACGCGAAGTAACTGGTTGCCTATAGGAATAAGTGGAATTATTTGAAATCCAGGTACTTATACTATAATATTTTTGCATATTCTCATAGATAATCATCCTAAATCTTAGTTAGACAAGAAATAAATAAATGAATTATTTCAAAAACCTTTTTTTTTAATATTTATGTACGTTTTTTGTGCAAGACAAAATATGTCAATTGCTAACTTTTTGGGAAAATTTAACATTTAAAATGCAATTAAAAATAGTAGAAAATTTTTTCCATTATTCTGTTTTCTATATGAAAAATTCAGGGTTTTATCGTTCTCAGAAATAATGGATATTAATAAATGTAATTTCGTTTTAAAAAAAAACAACTTGATTTTTCGGCCATTTTTGGCGGTACCTACGCTAAACAATTTACGTATTTAAAATAGAAATTAAGCCGACGGTTTACGAGTATTGATACTTTTGTTATTTATTTAACAAAATATTAGGAAATAACCCGTAAAAATACCTGTTTATTTTCAATAAAACTTTAGATAAGATTTTATTTAAATCACGCAGATTATGAAGAATGCGAAAAATAAGAAAAATAATTAGTTCGAGAGTTGTTTTGGCTTCTTAAAACATCGAATAAATCCGTGGGGTAGCGTTAATTCACTCATACACACACAAACACGCACACACAAACACACACACACACATATATATATATATATGTGTGTGTGCAATTTGCTCTACATAAACATAATTCGTTGTTACACAGGCATGAGCATGTTTCGGTCTTCTAGCATTTAGTAATTAGAATCCTATTCACGCAAT
>NC_136509.1:43629898-43634898 GCF_053919585.1 Euprymna scolopes
ATACGTATATATTAAATTTCTGATGTTTTCATTACATTTAATAAGCGTACTAATAAAAAAGAGTATCTATGATAATCGCTTCACGTTTTTAGATAATATCAATGTACAGTATCTGATCGCGGTATTCCAGCAGCATCAGTATTTTTTGTCTAGGAATCTATTGCACATTGTAAATTAAAAATATATGTTATAGAATATTAATTCATTGGAAAGTGTCAAAAAGTGCATCTTTTATTAGGAACTAGCAATCGGTGCCCGGCGTTGCCCAGGTGTTTTGAGGTTAATGCTGAGAAAAAAAAAAAACGGTCAATTTTTTAAAACTTTGACCCCTATTATGACCTCTTAACATTTATTGTTTAGGGATCAAGTAAAGTTAATAAGTTAGATCCATGTCCAAGGAATCTATATCTAAAATATCAAGTGTTTACTGTTTAGACCCAGAATTGTAGGAGGAGTTTGGTAGAGTTCTCAAAGGTCAAATCGTTGAATATTGACCACTTAATCGCCAAATTTCTGTCGAAAACCTATCACATCGATTTTCCCAAATCGCGAATTTGGCCCTTTTTTAAAGCAGTTTGGCCTTCAAAATTTCTGTTTGGCCTTTTTCTTCACCGATGTAATCTGGAGACGCAACGGGAATTTTCGGCAAAAAAATGTTGTTACTATGCACATCTATGTAATGAAATACAATTTGTGGCAAAATTTCAGGAAAAACTAATGGATGGTTATCTCGCAATAGTCCGGACAATTCGCTAAATTATCTCGTCAAAACCATAAATCTCGAATTTTTGTGCATTTTTTTTTGGGGGGGGGCTAATTTGGCATAATAGTGTCCATTTAATAGTATTTTCTTGTAAAAATAAAAAAATAAGGAAAATTACCAAAAAAAAACAAACAAGAACAACAAAAGTGTGCCGTATTTTTAAAAGTTTTATTGCGTTGTTTTTATTTGCTTTTTTTATTTCATCGGTGAAGAAAATGGCCAAACAGAAATTTTGAAGGCCAAACTGCTTAAAAAAAAGGCCAAATTCGCGAAATTTGGCCTTCAAAATTTCTGTTTGGCCATTTTCTTCACCGATGAAATAAAAAAAGCAAATAAAAATAACGCATTAAAACTTTTAAAAATACAGCACACTTTTGTTGTTCTTGTTTGTTTTTTTGGTAATTTTCCTTATTTTTTTATTTTTTTAAGATAATACTATTAAATGGACACTATTATGCTAAATTAGCCCCCCCCCAAAAAAAAATGCACAAAAAAACGAGTGAACGCGCGTATTTTTTTTTTTAGTTTAGTTTCATAATGGCGGCCGTGGTGTCGGAGGTTCGATTGTTAGATTGTAAGTTAGTTTCGTATTTTTTTAAGTTGTAAATCGCAAGTTAGAAAAAAATTAAACCCTTCCAAGATGGACAATAAATAAGACCAAAATATTTTATGGTAAAGGTAAGAGCGTAGAAACCATTGTTTTTTAGGAGATGTGATTATTGGATTAACCAATCAGAAATCGTCTGTGGCACACACATCTCTGTTTTTATAGATATATAGATAGATATCTAATGATTCTTCTGGATTTTATTAATTTATTTATAGCGGACTATTATCCTCATCTTTCGGACCCGAGCATGGCAGATCAGATAATAGATAAACGTGGATTTTTATGGCCAAAAATCCAACCTTGATCGCCTTCCGGACCCGGGAGCAGTGGATGCAGACGTTGAATCTCTACGGTTCCGTGTAAAAATTGTCTGAAGATAGCGGTTTCAATCCTATCCAAAACTGGCGAGCTTACTTACTAAGACGACAACAACTATTGATGGCAATAATTACTGAGAATTCAGTTAGGAGATTCGGGGTTCCTATCCCGTCGCAGTTACCAGCTGACGAAGGCGAGAGGAATAGTTGAGCGAAACGTTGTGAAACTAAAAACCAAGAAAGATGAGGATAATAGTCCGCAATAAATAAACTAATAAAGTAATACTCATCTCAATAATGAATTCCAATTAAATAATACATTCTTTCTGGATGTTTAAACGGCATAAGAATATGCATCATAGAATTAAATACGAGCAACCATTCATGATTTATATATAGTTACGGTAATGTAAGAAAATCAGGTGTATTCATTTACTAGCAGAAGACCTGACGCTGCCTATGATTAAACGATTGTCAACGGATGTTTAACACTACCACTTTTTTTATTATCATTAAAGCTGGGAAAATCGCCCATTTTTCAAACAAATCGATTCAGTAGCTTCTCTAATTGAGAATCCATCGCGCTGAACTCGGAGTAAGCTTCAGCTGCCCCTCCAGATATACGGTAGTCTACATTGCACATTGTTTATAAAAATTTTATATAAAACTAGTGAGGATGCCCGGCGTTGCCCGGGTAGAAGATATGGCACAAAGACGAAGCGATGTTGAGAATTACTTCTACGTGTATAAAAATGATAAAGAGAGAGGTGGATAACTAGTTTTAACGCTAACCGTTAGCCAAGGAGGATAGTGAATTCAATGAGGTTGTAATGAACTTTTGCCCGGGTGAAGGGTATTGGCACAAGGACGAAATAAAAAAAAAACATGAAGATAGAGAGAGCTTGTACCGAACTCGAAAACGTAGGGTAATTAGCCTTCTTCGCTAACGATTAGACTAGTAAGAATATTGAATTTAATGAGTTTGTAATTAATTATGGAGTCATATGCGTCGCTCTGCATGCGCAAAAATGAACGTTGTTTTAAAATTTCGCCGGAAGCTAGGAAAGCCTCTAGCTTTAAATGCTGCTTTTAAACCTGCGGATTTGATCGTCGGATTGTAACATAACATTGTTTTATATTAACATTCTTTGCGTTTTTGCATTATACAATTCTTTCGAAATAAATAGATGCGTATATATATATATATATATATATATATATATATATATATATATATATATATATATATATATATATATATACTAGCAGGTCCACAAGCAGCCTACAGAAAATGGACTCTGATTTATGAAATTATGATACGTTATGAAAAGGAAGGATTGTAAAGAGATAGCATCGAATTTGGGGGTATCAAAACCAAAGTAAAATATGATGAAAGTAAAAATAAAATAGATAAACCCCATAATTTATTATAACATACCTGTTAACACTTAAACACTTATCTGAATATTCCGTTGATCTATATTAAAAAAAAAAAAACCTTGTTAAACTTTGTGATACATTTCCATTCTATGGAGGTCAGGTGCGAACGAACGCCCCATAATTTTATTAAACCATATTTCTTCAAACTGAAACATAATTATCAAAGTATACTTACGCAGATAGATATGAAAAGTCTTTATTAAAGTCTGTGTCTATTTCCATTCGTTGGAGGCCAGGTGCGAACACAGACCATACAATTTTATGATGCCATCCCTATTTAAGTTAAAACATACTTATCAAAGTATTATTATGTATATCTATATCAAAAACACTTGCACACTTTTTTTTTTCATTTTTAAATTTTTTATTTCCATACTTTGTGGACCAGGCGCGAACGCCGACCCTACAATTTTTATGAACCACCGTTCTGCCAGATCAAACATATCCATTCCTGTGTCTCGATACATCTTCTATCATTATATGTAATGAGTTTTTTAAAATAGTCAACCATATAGGAGCCTATTCGTGACCACACACACACACACACACACACACACACATTCAGCTTTATATATATATATATATATATATATATATATATATTTATTTATATATATATATATGTATATATATATATATATATATATATATATATATATATATATATAAACAATCTATGGTAACGTTTTATGAAATGAGGGGATAAAATTCGAACAAATACTATTGTGTTTTTATAATGATATTACATATTAAATAGAACCACTTATACTGTTTGTTAAGTTTTCACAATTGTATCAATGCTAGACATTTATCTTAAATGTTCCAGAGGCAGTTTTAATTAGGAGCGATCTCGGTAGGCTGGTTATAATTTTCTTTTGGTTTCACTGTTATTGAGAAATATAAATAAATGATCGAAACATTGCCAATAGACGTGTGGCCAGTAACGCATATGAGTAAAACTAATAGCTTAAAATAAACATATATTTTTATATGAGTTAAGGATTTAAGCGATATTAAATTTTGTGATCAGAGTATACTAGTAGTAATGCCGGGAACAATGCTCTTTGCTAGTTTATTTTCGCGTTGCTATAATGCACATAACTCTGTTTTTGTATACTTTATTTAAACTAATGTTGAATACGCAGACATAGTGAAGTGTTTGAAGTGAAGGGGGTTATAATTGTGGATTAATTTGATTGTGGATTTAGTCATATTAATCACTGCAAATCTCGGGAGCATTCGTTTCAATCTAATCGAATTATTTTCCAACCCACCTGAGAATGATTTATGTGGAATCTACACCGCTGTTATCGATAACAAGCAGCTGCTATGCTTCTTCGTAATTTATTAAAATAAACGTGGCTTTATGTTCCGATTTATAGTAATTAATATTTCTTGCCATTATGATTGTGTAAGCATTAACCGTAATTTTCTTTAAGTATAAAAAAAAATTATTAATAGTTATTTAAAATATCGAAATGTAAAAGCTTTATGCAAATAAAATTGAGCAATTTATGAATACTGAATAAAAAGCGCAAATTTTAGCGCAAATGACATTCCTCTTCTTATTGACGTTGAATACTGTTTGACTGTTTAATGTTTATGTCACTGATATGGCATTTAAATCCACTTAATTTTCCTGATTGCCTTTGTTAATTTCTGCAAACATGGATGTATTATATCAGCCTACAAAGTATATGGTGACGTTGAAACTGTGTTTTAAATTCTCGACTGGTAGTATTTATAATTTCATACACAAATGAGAACGAAATAAATGAAACATTAGTAAGTATACAAATAAGTAGTAATATTTGTTTTGAAATATTTACACTAATCTTAAGACTTCTTAGCTAATGCCTTCCTACAAGTT
>NC_136509.1:43639898-43802398 GCF_053919585.1 Euprymna scolopes
GGCCGGAAGCTGTCCGTCAACAGGAAGTCATTTCTCGGACAAACTTAAAACGAGAAAGAAACGCAAAGAAATATTTCATAAATGTTTACAGTTCAGAAACTTTTATTTTGCAGCTTCCTCCTCCTCATCATCCTTATCTACATCTTCCGTCCATTTATATTTTTTCCTTTTTAAATTTTTTTCTAGGCTTAGTTCTTTTCATCTTTGCTCTACCTTCGTTTGATGTCATTTCAAGGTATTTTTTTTCTGTTTGCACGTCTTTCTTCTTTATATATACCAGTCACTTATTTCTTTTAATTCAGCTACTTTTATTTTCTTCTTCTTCTTTTTCTTCTTCTTCTTCCCATTATTATTATTATTGGCTCATCAGGAGCTTTTACACAAGTCATCAGAGATCTCTTCTTAAAAACAACCATATGGTGTTCTCTAGAAGCTGAGTGACAACAAGTCTCACCAGATTCGGTACTCTGAAGTTCTTTCCATAACAGTTGCAAATAAATGTGCGTTATCGCAACAGCCGCTTACCATGGATATTCATTGCAGCGGCAATTGGTTTCCATTGACATTTCAGTTGCATTAACCACCCAGTGTCCTTGTTAACTTTACACTTGTCCAGCGAAGGTCGAGCAGCGCTCTCTCCTTGGTCTTTACATTCTCTTCGACTCTTCTTGACTATTTGCCATAAATCTTTTTCGGGCGGTGATGGACCATTCCTCTGATTCGAATTTACCCTATTATTTTACAAAGTTTTTCAGAATTGATCCAAGTGGTCCTATTCCAGATGTTGAAACCCAATTACAGGAGACGAAAGCGGACATATTCTTTCTAAGCAAAACTAGCATAGGGCCAACCGCTTTTCTAGAAGGTCATAATTAAAGGATACTCTAACTTAACATCTAAATCTGACCCCCAAGATCGCCATGGGCATGGAATATGTGCCTACATCAAAGATGACTTTCCGTGTGGTAGGGATATCCCTAGAGAAGACTCTAATTTAGCTTATATGTGCTTCCGGGCTGCACTTGCTTACACCACCCCATTTATATTTTCCCTCTATTGCCCTCATAACAACGGGGTTACTATCATTAAGAGTATATCTGAGAAAATAGACCACATCCTGTCTGCTCCTCCTTCGGCTTACATTCACATGTGAGGTGATTTCAATGTCCCTAATGTGGAATGGCTGACCCACTCAAATAAGACAGATGATGAAGGGGGGGGTATGTCATGATTTCTCCATTTCCTAGTACCTCACTCAAATTGTTCACGAACCCACCCTTGTGCATGATACTACCGGTCAGTATGCAAGCCTTCTAGACCTTTTTCTCACAACTTCCCTTGATCTATGTTCATGCTCTGTTCCATCTCCTCTGGGATCCTCGGACCACTCCTTTGTATCAGTTAAGATAAAAAATGAAATGCAATAAGTATTCAGACGTACCTCTCCACCGTACTGTATATCGGTACTCTATGGCTTACTGGAATAGATTCCGTGAATTTATATCTGACCTACTTCTGTATTCCCTGTTTTAAAATGCCGAGTCCTCTATAGTATCAAACCTGACCGATTAGTTTATTGTAGGCATAGACTGTTTCATGCCATCCAAAAGTTTCCAACAAAAACCTAACAGCCAGCCATGGTTCACCCCAGAATGTTCTGTTGCGATCACGCACAGAAATCACTTTTCCATAGCTATCAATGTAATAGATTCACTGAGACTAAAGCTGGTTTCAAGACTGCCACTAACCACTGTAAAAGATGCAAGTGAGCTATATGCTCAGTCCGTTAAATCCAAAGTAGTGACTTCCATGTAAAAAAAAAATTGTTGGTATTATCTTAATTTTCTTCATCATCCATATCCTCTTTCAATTCTCTAGCAAGCTCTGTGTATTTGCTCCGTTTCTACTTTTCTTTGATATTAAACCTCTGGTCAGCTGAGACAGCAAGGCCTACGATTTTACAGGACTTTTTTCTTGTAAATTATCACGACATCCGGTCTTCTTTTAGGGGTTTATCAGTTTGTATGTTTATGTTCTATATGTTTTTATGATATTCATCATCATCATCATCATCATCATCATCATCATCATCATCATCATCATCATCAGTATTATTATTATTATTATTATTATTATTATTATTATTATTGGCTCACAAGGAAGTTTCACACGGGTCTTCAAATATATCCCTGAAAACAGCCTGTGGTGTTCTCTGGAAGCTGTGTGACAACAAGTTTCCCCAGCTTTCCGGTACTCTTAACCTCTCTCGATAACATTTGCGAATAAATGTGAATTATCACAACAGCTGCTTGACATTGATGTCTCGTTGGGAGCGGCTATTATTTGAGCATATCAACACATAAGACACATAATGATTGTGCGTAGTTACAAAAATGTGTAAGAACCCAGAATGATTGAGCATAGCAAAACATTTATTAGAACACAGAATGATTAAGCATAGCCAAACATTTGTTAGGACAGAGAATGATTGAGCATAGCAAACATTTATTAGAACACAGGATAATTGAGATATAGCCGAACCTTTGTTAGAACACAGAATAATTGAGCATCGCAAAACATTTGTTAAACCAGATAATAATTGAGCATAGCTAAACAATTATGAGAACACATACTGATTGATCATAGCAAAACATTTGTTTGAACACAGAATGACTGAGCATAGAAAACATTTGTTAGAACACAGACTGGCTGAGCATAGAATAAAATTTATTAGAACAAAGAATGATTTATCGTAGCAAACATTTGTTAGAACACAGAATGATTGATCATAGAAAACATTTGTTAGAACACAGAATGATTGATCATAGAAAACATTTGTTAGAACACAGAATGACTGAGCATAGAATAAAATTTATTAGAACACAGAATGATTGATCATAGCAAAACATTTGTTAGAACACAGAATGATTGATCATAGAAAACATTTGTAAGAACACAGAATGATTGATCATAGAAAACATTTGTTAGGACACAGAATGATCGAGCATAGAAAACATTTGTTAGAACACAGAATGATTGATCATAGCAAACATTTGTTAGGACAGAGACTGATTGATCATAGCAAAACATTTTTAGAACACAGAATGGTTGATCATAGCAACACATTTGTAAGAACACAGAATGACTGAGCATAGAATAAAATTTATTAGAGCATAGAATGAATAAGCATAGCAAAACATTGGTTAGAACACAGAATGATTCAGCATAGCAAAATATGAGCTTGAATACAGAAGAATTGTAAACAGCAATACTTCTACTAGAATACATAATCAATGAACATAGCAAAACATTTGTTAGAACCCAGAATGATTGACATAGCAAAATATTTGTTAGAACACAGAATTGGTAAATATAGCAAAACATGTGTCAGAACTTAGAATAAATGTACCATCGCAAAACATTTGTTAGAACAGAGAATGATTGTGCATAGCAAACCATTTTTAATATAGTATGGTTAAACACTGCAAAACATTTGTTATGACACAGAATTGTTTAATATAGCCAAAAATTTGTAAGAACACAGAATCAGTAAATATAGCAAAACATTTGTTAGAACACAGAATTATTGAGCATCGAAAAATATTTGTTAGAACAGAAAATGATTGAGCATAACAAAATATTTTTTGAATACAGAATTATTGAGCATAGAAAAAACTTTGTTAGAACACAGAATGATTAAGCATAGCAAACATTTATTAGAACACAGAAATATTGAGCATATTAAAACATTTGTTAGAACACGGAATAATTGAGCATAGCAAAACATGTGTAAGAATACCGAATCGTGCAGCATAGTAACATATTTTTAAGACCACAGAATAATTGAGCATAGCAAAATATTTGTTAGAACACAGAATGATTAAGCATAGCAAAACATTTGTTAGAACACAGAATAATTGAGCATATCAGAACATTTGAAAAAACAGAACATGATTGAACATTGCAAAATATTTGTTGGAACACAGAATGATTTAGCACAGAAAATCATTTGTTAGAACACAGAATTATTTAGCATAGCAAAACATATGTTAGAACACAGAATAATTGAGCATAGAATAAAATTATTAGAGCACAGAATGATTGAACATAGCAAATCATTTTTTAGAACACAGAGGGATTTAGCATAGCAAAACATTAGTTTGGATACAGAGTGATCGAGCATATTAAAACATTTATTAGAACACAGAATAAATTGAGCATAGCAAAACATTGGTTAGAACACAGAATGATTGAACATAGCAGCGAGCTTTACCGCAAAGCAATACAAGATACGATGAACTAAGGCAAAAACACAACAAGGAGAAATATCTACATTCACAATTGATCCAAATTGCAAAAAAATAGTACAATGAAATTACCTGGATGTAATTAAGACAAGTTACGTTAACAGGAAGAAATACGGAATCCTTACTGGCAGCTGTAGAGATCAACGTGATGAGAATCAACCACATTAAAGCTAAAATAGAAAAAAAGCACAATAAAACAATTACTACAGTTTCTGTGGAAAAAGCGAAAAAGTAGTTACCCATATAATAAGCGAAGCAAACTACATGGGGAAGGCAATACGCTGGAAGCTATACACACGACGAACTCTCGGACATGCCAACAAAATAATTTAAACAGTAGTACAAGCAACAGCAAACCACTAACTTTTTGGAACATGTAGATACAAACAGATGGGATCATTTAAGCAAAAGGAACAGATATTCTAATAACAAGGAAAAAAGGAATCGCTAAATTGTAGATTTTACCGTAACAGTAGCTTCAGAGTAAAGATAAAAGAGGCGGAAAAAAGAAAAAAAATGAAAAAAAAACATGCGGAACTTGCTGAAAAACTGAAAAGGAATAAGTAAATGTTATTAAGAAAAGTTAAAAATACAGGGATTCTTCGGGAAATTGTTCTCATAAAGATTCCCAGAACATCACCGATTATTGCCTAATGATAATCTGTAGAGCACTCCTCATGAGTGCAAATATTTATAAGAAACCAGACCTCAACTAGAAGGCTGGGGTGTGTATTGACGTCTAAGAGACTTTTTGTCATCCAAATTCCAGGGAAAAGTAATGACGATTTCCAATGAAAAGTCAATGGTGCGTGGCGATCAGGATATACCAAAGGCATTTTCAGTGGATATTACAAACAGTGAAGAGTATTAGAAAACTTAGCGGGCTAATAATCTAACAGTGCATGAGAAAACTTCCTTGTAAAATCTTGATGAACGTAATAAAGTGAAAGCGAATAAAAAATCTGGTAGCCTATGATCATGTTTTATAATTCGCCTATCAGTATAACATAGGCAATAACAAAAGCCAGACACAAAATGTGCGAACAGAAATAATAATACTAATAATAATAATAATAATAATAATAATAATAATAATAATAAATGCATAAATAAATAAAATGAACAATACATAAGATTGACAAAAGAGAATATATTCGTTAACGTACCTACGAAATGTTGTTTGAACAAAACAAACAAAAAAGTCGAATTGCTACTACATACAACCTAAATCAAGTCAATTAAACGAATTGGTTCCAAATGAATATACAGAATATATGATAACGACAAATATAGATATTGTGGACAAAACAACGAAACGGCGATAAAATAAAAAAATAAGGATATATTTAACCAACTCACAAAAGAATACTAAACAAACATAGGTGTTGAGTAAAAGCAGGAAACCGGGACTTATAAACTCATCTTAGTTTGAACTTGCAGGCAACGCAATAGGAAAATAGAAAGCAGACAATCCTCTGAAATAATTTTACACGCATTCAGACTCATCTAAACAAGTATACACTACGTTAAACTATAAGAAGAACAATAGTTAGGTTCTAGATTTGACTGTTCTACCAGGTCATATTCTTAAAACAAAGTTGGAAGAATAACGATCAAGGCTCATGTGGCTGGCCAGAAAGCTAACAACGATATTAATTAGGAGGAAAATTGCTTAAATACAAATATTTATAGCCGGAAAAACACAATCAACTGGTAATTTCTTTCACTCGGAAAAAATAGAATTACATTGAGAAAAATAATGAAAACAACCGAAATATTAGATGAAACTTCCAAATCCAAAAAACAATGATGATAATGGGCGAATGTCAACCAAGCAAGCGTAGGTTTTAATATAACTCGAAAGAAAAAAAAACAGTATGGGAACGAAGCTTACACATGTCCAAAATAACTGAAATAAGAATCTGGGCACAGGCTTCAGATTATATGACGCAAGAACATTTTAAGAAATACAAGGAAAAAGAGGAGCATACGAATCTCAAATAGAAAAAAAAGTGAAGGTACTGTAATCTTATTTCTACTTGAATTTCAGAAGAATGAAGCTATAAACCAATGATTGTAATCTTTACGTTGTAATCTGTAAGAAAATGTTCCACTGGCGGTAATGGTAACGTTGCAATCTGAAAAAAATTGCAATGTGAATGCTGATATAGTGCTAAATCCTGGGGAGATATCTTATCACACAAACACCACCAAACAAACTGTGCTCTTGCAAGGGAACAATCACAAAACCCGTACACGTTTTTATGAATAAAAAAATTATGATGATATTGAGTTGAATAATAATGATAATAGTAATTGTAATTATTATAGGAAAAAGAAAACAATATAATTACAAGAATAATAAAACGCAAAAGAAATGAATAATAAAGAAAGAGAAAACTTGTTTTAGTTACGTTTTTTTTTCATTTTAACAGCATATCCTTCTTATTAAAGTTGAAATACAACTTTCATAGCAACTGAGTCATGATATATTCTTAATTGAGCACAGGCTATTGATTCACTTAACCTATTAGTAATATGTGAACATGTTTTCTACTTTCTATCTATAATACTTAAACTAAACTTACTTGTCACGATGTGACTGTCTTAAATTTGAACAGAATAGAGGCATTTTAAGTCAACTTTTACTGTTGAAATCAAGTAACAATTTTGTGTTATTTTTTTATTACAAAGGAATGAGAGGTAATTATTTTAGTAATATAATGCGGACGTCTTAATGTTAATCACTGTTTACGGAAGCATTGTTGCACACGCAACTGCCCCGCGGCTTCCGTGGCCCAGGCGACAAGATCACAGTGTAGTATCTGTTCCGGCAGATACTGCACTTAAGATAATTTGTACCAGTCAATGGAGGGGAAACCCTCTATACTGGGACAATTATTATTTTTGGTAACCAGAGTGACCCCTTTTAGGGGAGCTGGTTTTTACCTCACATTAAAAACGGCCTTGTGCCTAATTTGCTCAGTGGGGGAGCAAATAAATACCATCTGTTCCGGCAGATACTGCAAGCAAAGACCATATGTGGGGGCGACTCCACATATAAGACCTTGGTCAATGTAGGGGCAACCCTTCATACCAATTGTCACTATCCAGCTCCCCTACTCCCCGGGGAGTTGGTCCCCATTTCCCCTTCACTCCTCACTTTAAAAATCGGCCTTGTGCCTAATTTGCTCGGTGGGGGAGCAAATAAATACCATCTGTTCCGGCAGATACTGCAAGCAAAGACCATATGTGGGGGAAACCCCACATATAAAACCTTGATCAATGTAGGGGTAACCCTTCATACCAATTGTCACTATCCAGCTCCCCTACTCCCCGGGGAGTTGGTCCCCATTCCCCCTTCACTCCTCACTTTAAAAATCGGCCTTGTGCCTAATTTGCTCAGTGGCGGAGCAAATAAATACCTCAAAGTTTAGTATCTGTTCCGGCAGATACTACAAGCAAAGAGCATATGTGGGGAAACCCCACATATCAGACCTTGGTCAATGTAGGGACAACCCTTCATACCAACTGTCACTATCCAGCTCCCGTACTCCTGGGGGAGTTGGCCCTCATTTCCCCTTCACTCCTCACATTAAAAATCGGTCTTGTGCCTAATTTGCTCAGTGGGGGAGCAAATAAATACCAACCCCACATATAAGATTTTGGTCAATGTGTTACGTTGTCGTATCATTAAATGAGTGTTTGCTGTATATTGGCTGAAATTGGAATGGAGACGATATATTAAAACGTGTCTATATATAAAAGATTGAGTGTTTGATTATCTTACCAGAGTTTATGACGTTGCGTGTGTGTTCGTCTAGTGGTCTTTCTATTTCATATGTTCATATGCTGTTAAGTGTGAATATGTGTGTGACATGTCATTTGAATATACCTTCTGCCATTTTGTTGATCCATCTGGAAATTCTCGTCTGGGAGGGAGACTTGATACCTGTTTTGGGGGACGAAGATTTATTTCACACCAAGACAAAAAATTGGTTCTATAGTTTATTTGCCTTTCCCAGATGTCTTGTAGAAGGTGGAAAGTGAATTTGGCCTGTGTTGTTTTTTTCTTCTAGGTCTTATTTCTACCACGTCAGCGTTCGTTCCCCGCCCTCAGCGAAGGGGAGGAGACAACGGCAAAGCCGTCCGCTCTCGTCCAAGTCGCAACCAAATCTCCTCGATTCAGCTAACCTGATCACATGATTTACACGCAATCCAATCAGCTGATCTTAACTTCCTGTCAACGTGTCTACACTGAAATTCACACTCTCCCTCCTCTCTCTCTCTCTCTCTCTCTCTCTCTCTATATATATATATATATATATATATATATATAGATATATATATATATATCCATTCTCTAACAAATGTAGAGGCAACCCTTCATACCAATTGTCACTATCCAACTCCCCTACTCCCCGGGGAGTTGGTCCCCATTTCCGCTTCACTCCTCACATTAAAAATCGGCCTTGTGCCTAATTTGCTCGGTGGGGGAGCAAATAAATACCAACCCCACATTATGGTCAATGTAGGGATCACCCTACAGACCAACAGTTACTATCCAGCTCCCATTTCCCACCTCTCGGGAGCTGGTCCCCTTCCCCTCCCTCTCTCTCCACATTAAAAAACGGCCTTGTGCCTAATTTGCTCAGTGGAGAAGCAAATAAATACAACTGTTTACGGAAGCGCTCTACAGGGCTGATTTTTTCACTGCTTACTTTAATATTTTTCTAAAGGTAGGATTAAAATATTGATTTTTGTATATCTCTGGAGGTCCACTTACTCACAGAAGAGTTCTATATCCATAGGTAGAGTCATGGTCCAAAGAACTTAATACATTGGATAAAGTAAGGAGTATACCAAAGTGAGTTTTTTTTTAACTGTTTAGAAAAGAGACTTCTTTTCTGGAAGGAGAACACAAAACATACAATTATGTTTGTACGTGCACCATCACCTTTCATACACATTTTTGCTAGTTTGTACGTTTTCGCCTTTCACGCACCTTTATGCTTGCATTTACCATATCACACAATGTTTATACTTACGTTATAACTTTTTAAAGGTTTATATTCGTACGTATGTTATCACGTTTCAAACACATTTTTTCTGTATGTAGGTTTAAACCTTTAACTTACCTTTTATGTGTGTATGTAAATTATCATTTTTATTTTTACATACATTATTATTCGTACGTGCATTTTCCGTCTCGCACACAGTTATGTGTGCACGTACATTATCACATTTAACATACCTTTATTTTTGTAGGCATGTTTTCACCTTTAAGGCAAATTTATGATCGTGCATACATTATTGACTTTTACATATGTTTATATCTTTGTATGTACATAATCACTTTTGAAACACAAATTAACATACATATCTGTTCGTATGTACGATACAAAAGTACGCACACTTATTGTTTGTAATATCGCTTTCTACACAAATCTATAGTTTGATGTACGATATCACCTATCATACATATGTCTGATTGGACATATATTATCATACTAAGTGATTCATTAAATTGCTGCTCAAACACCCCATCCACCAACACGCACACACACACACACACACACACACATATATATATATATATATGCATATATATATATATACTAGCATTTAAGCCCGGCGTTACCCGGGTGTTCGGATGTGTATGTTGAGTAAAAAAAAAAGTGGTAGTAGGAAGGCAGGCTCCAACCCGTACCGCAAAGTAGGAAAGAACGGGGTAAAACCTAAAACCTTTATGCTGTTACGACCACCGCCAAACCGGAAGCGACATCTTTTTTTAAATTAAGGCTAGACACTTTAAAGGAGATGATAACTATCTAAAGGAGAGGATAAATATCGGCGAAAAAAGCGACCCCCCTGTAGAAAAGTGCCTAGTTGAAGGGGAAGATATTAATGTTTTAGCCAATTTTTCGATATTTATCGTATGAAAGATCGAACTTTAAAACGATACTGATCTTGGTAAAATCTGTCGCCTCTATTGAAAGTTTAAGGCAGACATGAAACAGACATACATATATACATTTATATATTGGTAACTAAAAATTTTCGACCCAAACTGATGAAAAAGCTTGCCCTATCTCTGAATACCCTTTATGTAAAATTTCAAATATTTAGACCAGAAATTGTCTGAGTAACTTGGAAGAGACCGGAGGGGTCAATTTTTTAAAACTTTGATCCCTATTATGACACCTTAAAATTTATTGGTTTGTGGTCTAATCAAGTTTGTAAGTTAGATCCATGTCCAAGGAACCTATATCTAAAATTTCAAGTGCGTAGACCCAAAATTGTGGGAGGCGTTTTGGTAGAGTTCTCAAAGGTCAAATTGTTGAACTTTGACCCCTTAATCGCCAAATTTCTGTCCCAAAACTGATCCCATCGATTTTCCAAAATCTTCAGTGCCCTGTATATCAAATTTCGAGTCTGTAGACAAACACTCGACAAAGTTATTGCGTAGAGAAATGTACACAGACGCACAGACACACAGCCAAATAATTAATCGTTAATAACAAAATAAATAAACAATTCAACAATCTTACATGTTTAAGCAATAAACATCGTGCATAAAATTGGATAGGACCCGGTGGTCCCGTGGTAAAAAAACAGCAGACTCCTTATCGAGCCGTTGTAGGTTCGATCCTTGTCAATAAAATCTTGCTATACTAATAAGGTGTACACTCTGAAACATGCATGTATATAGATGAGTTACTTTTATGCACGTAGTAATTATTAATTAATAATTAATAAATAATATTTAGATATATATATTATATATGCATCTATGCTACATTATTCGTTTATATTGACCCTCGATAATATAAATTGGTGTGTACGCATTACACATACATTTAGAGACATATATTTATATGCTCAATTGTGTATAAAACATGTATTATGCTATATATACATCTGCAATTTAAATTTACACACACACGTAAATATATATATATATATACACGCCATATAGATGGTTATGTATTACGAGTTGTATACGCGTAATTATACAACATCAGGAGGCGACAAACACGATCGCTATTCTGCGGGCATATGTATTTTGACATGAGGCTGATAGGCACATCGCAACTGTCACATTTTGTTGTAGATGTACTGTAAACAGGGACGAAAGCGTTCCAGAGACGTTTCGGTATCACATGCAGACAATTTTAGCAAACGTACTCTATGTATCATTTGAACAGTTCATTCCCAATTTATACGACTTTTCACGCTTCTGGGCAACAGAGACGACTAAACCCTGTGTATCGCTTTATTGCAAGACAATATTATTTTTTTTTATTTTTAAATTGCTATGATAGCTGGGTTTCACGTGTTTCTGGGCCCTCGCCAAAGGTTTTTCCTTATGATCTTGGTTTAAAACAGGTCTTGCTATGCGCTTTCTTACAATTTCGTTTAAGGCATTGCAGCGTGTCTTTCTGGATAAGGAAGATATTCCCGCGTTTTCAAATATAGCAGCAATGTTGCTGCCCGACTCCTTTATAAGTTGACGACGAATGTTTCTAATATTGCGAGCAGAAACCGACTTTCTTGCGTTTTCGTCCTGTAAATAGTTTGATGTTTGGATTTTTAACGAATGAAGACAATGATCTTCGATCTCTTCCAAGATACTTAGCTTGGCCTACGAGTGATACAGCTTCTGTAAGGCCTGCAACCACACGTTACTTTTAAACTAGCTGTGAATCGACCCTTTCAAGGTATGTAGGGAGATTTGCAATAAAGTGATACATGCTTAAAATAAATTGGCAATAAAGCGATACATGTTTAAAATAAAAACAGTAGTATACTTTTAAAAATATTTGTGCTAATTTCACAAAAATCAGGGGAAAAGGCACCTAGCTATGCTCGTCTATTGTACCAAATTGCACTTCTCTGCATTTCATAGCAATTTTAATATTGAAAACAATATTGAACTGCAATAAAGCCATACACAGGGAGTTAGTACATAGTAGTGTAATGACAGAAGGGATTAAAAGAATCCTTAAAACGCGTCGACATTGACGAAACCCCGATGATCGAAGTGCATTTCATGATATCATACATTTTCTTCCATTTGCTGGCAATTTTTTTTCAACTCGATATCTAGTATTGTATATTCTACATCATTACCTAATGATCTTGCTACTAGATGTAGAAGAAATTAAAATTTTATTAAATGAAATAATTGATCTGCTTCAATCTTACCATTATGGTTACTGAGAAACTTAGAGAAATCTATTATTTTTGTGAACAAAAATAAATATACTGCATGCACAGTACTCTGATTTATCGAATCGTATTTAATACTGGCATACATGTTGTAAAGTGGGGTGGAAACTTAATGGCAATTTCTGTATATTTGTAATGCATTCACGAGTTAGCAAGGTAATTATAGTTAGGGAGAATATATATATATATATATATATATACATACATGTGTGTGTGTTTGTATGCGTATGATTGTATTTCAAAATTGTTATATGCTGTGTTCATCTTTTACAATCCTAGATCCGTATATATTTATTTGTTATTTACTACTACTGTTTAATAGTTACCTTGCGGGACCATTGGAAATTCCACAGCGGACATTCATATGAAATATATTGATGATGACATTCTGTAGATGTTAACCGTAAATGGGGACCCTCTGATATTATTGTAGCTCTTTTGATAAAACTGCAAAATTATATATCTACGTTTAAAGGGGCTCCCGGCGTAGCCCGGTCGTAAAGTACATTTAAATAGAATATTGTAATGCTTACAGATTTCGGATATAATAGTAGAAGCGTATGAGCCATAGATTTTTATATATTATAAAGTTGCGAATTCAAGAACAACAAAATATATTCATATGGTTTGGTTGCATCAGCTTGAATCGAAACCGAAACCAAAACTTATATATGTATATATATATATATATATATATATATATATATATATATATATTTATATATATATATATATATATATATATATATATATATATATATATATAATACGAGTTCCTTCAACTGTAGTCGAAAGGGAAACCAAATCTTATGAAAATTTCTTGATAAAATTATTTATTAAAAAAATTATTGTTTCTTCATCTATATTGAAACCGAAACCAAAAATTATGAAGAATTCTTGGTAAAATTATTTAGTACAAGAAACGAAAGTTCCTAACAATTAAACGACCCGGATATAAGCGTGGCACAGAGCGTAGATAAATACCACACATGCTATCGTATTAATATATGGATTCTAAATTACATTAAACATACAGAAACAAAATATTCATGCTATATTCCAAATAATGTTAGCCCGCACATACATTACGCATTACGTTTATGTTTTTCAAATATTTTTATACATGTCTGTGCGTTTTATGCATAAAATTCCTGTCACGATTTAGTGTGAAGTCTAGTTTTCTGTTATAAACTCTAATATTAAATGGACGTATCTGAAATAAACGCTTTCGTGTGCGCTATCTTCTTTAATAAAGTGTGTACATATTTTTTATACTCTCCGGTGTAACTCAGCAGGTATTTTGTGACAGATCCGAAAAAAAAAAAATGCTTCTGCTTTGTTCGGTCGTGTGCGAAACGTGATTATTGGAGGGAAGATCTTTTGAAGAATGTAAAGGACACGTTGGTTCCGTTTAAAAGATGGCTAGTTGTCAGCTTCCGGCCTTCACTCGACTAGAAATGAATAGCAAGTAGAACAAAAGAAAATGATTCACCTCATTTTCACAGTTTCGATCGGCTCTCTCTTTATTACTATTTAATCAATATCAAATACGCGTAGTTCTAATAACTTGTTACAGGGACCTTTTTCACAACAGAATTCGATTTATCTTCACCTTACTATAGTGCAAATTGCTTTATTAATATCCCATTGCTAGTAATATATTTTACAAAGTTACGTACTGGTAGTATTAGTAAGATACTATATGTAAATATATATCACTGATGTTGTGTTAACTTGAGAACATATTTAACTACACTAAGGCTAAGCAATATAACACACATCTATTCATTTATTGCGGACTATTCTCCTCATCTCCCTCCGTTGTTGTTTCAGGACGTTTAGCCAACTATTCCTCTGGCCTTAGGCAGGTGGTAACCGCGACGGAATAGGAACTGTGAATATCCTAACTGAATTCTCAGCAATTACTGCCATTGATAGTCATTGTCGTCTCACTACATTTTGGCCAAGTAAGCCTCTGGCCGGCTTTGGATAGGATTGAAACCGCTATCTTCAGACAATTCTTACCTGGAATCGTAGAAATTCAACGTTTATAACCACTGCGCCCCGAAAGGCGATCAGGTTGAATGCTTGGTCTTATAAATCCACGTTTATTTATTATTTGATCATCTGATCTTCGATAGCTGGGTCCGTACCGAATGGTGTGTATATATATATATATATATATATATATATATATATATATATATATATATTGGGTCCGTACCGAATGGTATATATATATATATATATATATATATATATATATATATATATATATATAATTTTAATTGGCATTCATTATTCCACTATCACACCGCGATTACCACCTGAAGATAGCCAGAGAAATAGCTGGCCGAAACGTCGTAAGCAACAACTAAAATAGATGAAAATATAGTCCGCAATAAATAAATCCATAAAATAATACTCATTCCATTAATGAATTCCAATTAAATAATATAAACATACATCTATGTTAAATAAATAGCGAGACTATGAAAATAAAAAGAAACCTAATGATTATATTAATAATAGTTTACCTTGAAATTTAAAAAAACACCGAAGATAATGCCTCCTCTCCTTATTACTGGGAAGTAAAATAGGAAAAAATGTTTGAGATACGCTCTTCGAAATACCACTTTTGTTCTAAGGCAATATCTCTTGGCATGTATAAGGCATTCGATAGGGTTTACCGTTAAACTACATTCTTACACAATATCTCGCTATGGAATAAATGTAACTGTCCTTGCAACTAGGAAAGTCCAGCTATTCGAGTTTTCTTCGTCTTTAAAATAGTGAATTGTTTTATTTATTTATTTAAATAATACGCCACGAAAATATCTTTCAAAAACTTGTAGTTTTTGTCCCCCGACGAAAGGAGGCTGCGCCTGTAAATTGAATGGTGTCCATTCGTCCGTTGGTCTGTCCACATTTTTCTCAATAACTGCGCTTTGGAATTTTTTTTTCAAATTTTGCACAAGCATTAAACATGATATAAGTAAAAAGTAACAGAACAGGTTTTCCGGGAAAACTGCGGTTGCCACCTCCTAGGGGTGCGTTTCGCGTTAAAATGCGTAAATTGACAATTGTGCTTATTAAAGAAAATAAGGCCTTGGATTTTTATAAAACTTTCTGAAAATTTGTACCTAACTTATTTCTATATGATTTTGTTTGTCTATACTTCGCGATAACTCATGAGTATCTCCCAGGGACACTTTTAGGGCTAATAACACATTCAAAGTTTTTAAATAGTTGACTATATTTGCCCAAATGTTCTTTGTATGTCTATTTAACAATTTGACATGGTGCTGTACAGACATTCAAATATGTTAAGGATTTGATCACATTTGGAGCGTAAATGTGGGGGGGGAGCAAATGATGAACTTAGTCATTTTTTTTTTTGCATTGTGCAGAATCCATATTCACATATGTAAAGGCCTAACACTGCACTGTCTGTTAATTTTCACTAGTATTGAACGTCCTTTGGCGACTTTTGGGGCTTAATAGAGACCGGGTGTAAATGCTGAACTTAGTCATTTTACGCCTCGTTAAATGTGCACTAACATGCATACTTTACTTATTTTTTTAGATTCAACATGCAAGTAGGTATGATTTATATCGTATTTAATCAAGTCAAAATGTGGATGCTATCATATTAAATACCAAACGTTTACTTACTTCGTCTTTATTTAAAAGTGTACTAATTTAATTTGGATATTCTTCATAGTCCTATCGTTAGAACAATTGTTACCTTATTCATAAAAATCAATAACACGGATGGCAATACAGAATAAATTATAATTGATAATGTACTAATATGAAGTAATATGTTGGCACTGCGGTCTTAATAAATAATACAAATACAATGCTTATTTATTTTCATTAAATTTATAGCTATCTAATTTTTGTAGCATTTTCTATTTGTTTATCTTAACTGATCAAAATTAAGAAGACCAATTGCAACATTTTATGTGTTTATCTAAATCTTTACTAATTTATTTTACATGGAAACAATTAATTTAAAAATGGTTTACTTCCGAAATGTTTACTAAAATATTACATTAAACATCATTTTTAAGAGTCAAATTTTCATGTGTGTTAATATGGTTTATGTAGTACGAACTTTTTATGACCAATGTTTCTGACAAAAAAGGGAAATATGCTCTTAGATCGGCTCAAATCTATCTAGCAGACACTTATCCCTTACTAGTTTTTGTTTTTTTTTAATATAAAGTAATATATTTTAGCTTCTATCAAATGGCATTATATTTTTCTGTAGCAATTATAATAAAAATGTCGAAACGTACTACTATATAGATGTGTCAAGTACTTTTTTCTACTATATACATTTATAAGGTATTTTTTTGCTACTATATAGATTTACTAGCTATACCCTGGCACGCGTTGCTGTGGGTCGAGTTGGTGTAATGGAAGAATCCCCAGCCCCGCTGTTTTAGCATCCCGAAATCTACACAGTAAACATGTTGTTATATAAGAACGTGAGACGGACGTTTCCAACCCAACAACAAAAAAAAAATGGAAAAAAGGAAGAAGAATGAAAACAATGGGTTCCTAGTGCGCCTCTGAGGGATAATTTGAAAAAAAAAGAATTAAAACAATAAATAATACACGATGAAAATCGGGAGAAAGGCATCGAACAAAGCGAAATGTAACGAAAATGATGCGTGTGTTTTTATTTAAAAAAAGAGAAAAGATAAAAGAGATTGGAAAGACAGCGAACGAAGGGCACATAAACAGAAGAAGAATGAATGAATCTATGTAATTTATTTTTGTTATCTTTTTTTAGTGTTAAAAAACCCCGGCTTTTTTTATATTTAAGTATTGAAAATAAAATAATTGATTAATCATAATAATCCACTGAGAAAATGTTTTAAAAAGTTGAAAACAAAAAACGGTTAAACAATGACAAACATTTAAGATATATAGTTTTGTCCTTTAAAAAAAACTAAAAACAACATTAGTTTAAAATATTTAAAATTAATAAAAGTAATATTTTCTGTCGTAAAAAAGTTCCTCTTTGTTTTTATATTTAAGTCAATATTGAAAACAAAAAACAATCAACAGCGAAAAATTCATTTCATTAGAAAGAAAGAAAGAAACGATGTTAAAATTGCCGAAGGAAGATGAAAAACGGAAAGAGAGAAGAACTCAATAAACAAAATGTAAAGTTCGTAGAAACAGAAACAGAGGAAAGTTTATGAAATAAAATAATTAAATGAATAAAAATGAAAAGAAACGATGGTGAACTTGCCGAACAAAGAGGAAACACGGAAAGAGAAAAGAAATAAATTTGAAAAAGGGAAAGATGGTGAAAACGAAAAACAGAGGGAAGATATATGTACCCCAAACAAAAAAGCAAAGAAAACGATGTTGTAATTGCCGAACAATGCGAAATAAAACGGACTTGAAATATCATAAGTTTTAATGCACTGTATGAAAATGTAAAGTTTTTGGTCTGTGTTTGTTTTTACTTTTAACCAACGTAAATCTAGCGTGGTGCGTTTCACCTGAATTGCAGTCCAGTTTTTTGTGAAAACCTAAACCGGCGTTCGCCCTTATTCGTCTCCTGTGAATGGTTACGGACGGTGTAAATGAGTTGCGGTGGAAGTATGACTTCTTTTAGTGAGAGATGACTTTACTACATCCATTGATCGTAACCGGTATAGGCAGTGAACTCTCACCAGATATAATATAGGAAGCTCCGTCTGCGAGTTAGTGGATAGCTGATATGCCTACAACACACCTCAGATATCCTGATGTAGTTTGTGCATAATACATTTGCATGAAATATCTCGAGTTTAAATCATATTAAGTTCAAATTGAGAGGGGAAAAGTAACTTCATTTTATTCACACAGAAGAAGATAGAAGAGAAGAAGAGAGGATAAAGTACTTTTTTGCTACTATATATATTTATAAAGTAGGTTTTTGCTAATATATAGATTTATAAAGTAGGTTTTGCTACTATATAGATATATAAAGTACTTTTTTGCTACTATATAGATTTATAAAGTACTTTTTGCTACTATATAGATTTATAAAGTACTTTTTGCTAGTGTATTGACGCATAAAGTACTTTTTGCTACTATATTGACGTATAAAGTACTTTTTCACCACTATACTAAAATACTTGTTTGCTACTATATAGATTTATAAAGTACTTTTTCGCTACTATATAGATGTATAAAGTACTTTTAATTTTTTATAGGAAATTTAATGCCTCTACATACTTTTCATTGGGCCACCGACAATGCAATAATTCAGCCCCGTCGCTTATTCGTCTGTTCATTTGTTTGCACTTTTCTCAATAATAACCACGCTTTGTAATTTTTTTTTTAATTTTGCAAATAAATTATTCATGGTGAAAATAAATTTTTGTCAGAAATTATTTGCCAGGATAATTCTAATTGCCCTCCTAGGGGCTATTATAAGGGTAAAATTGCATCCAGATCATGCCTCCATACGTTTGTTCGCATTTTTCTCAATAACCATTATTTGATTTTTTTTTCTTTTTTAAATTTTGCACTAAAATATTACTCATGGTGGAAGTAAATTTTTGCCAGACAAATTTTTCTAGAATAACTCTGGTTGTCGTCCTATGGAGGCGTTATAGAGGTAAGCTTGCCCACAAATCGTTCACTCATAAACTTGTTCGAACTTTTCTAAATAACCACGCATTGGATTTTTTGGAAATTTTTCAAAAACATTGAAATGTGTCATACTAAAAGAAAATTTTTCACTCGTGGATGGGGACCCCGCAGACTTTTTCAAAAGAGAATTGAATAGCGCTACAGATTGTAATTCGTAGTTTAAGTACCTGGTTAGGCATAACAAGAACATTACATGCCGGATTACTATGTCTGCTACTGCTGCATTTATTCACGGCAGTCTATCTAGCTGATACCTTTTATCAATAAGGATAGCTGCGATGATGTATGTCGAAAAATGATTTACTTTCCTATAATAATGGATTACGTAACGCCTTAGCACCCGCATTTGTTAAAAAAAATCGTTCAACTTTGGTATAAGTGTAAGATGCCAGTAGATGATCAAGAGAGTTGGATGCTCCACCATAATAAATGATGGTCGGTTGGTTGGCTGTTTTTGTTTTATGACATATCAGCCCTTTTCAGGTTATTAAATGCCGAATCCAGTGATTATAAAAACAATTTTTAATAGCGTATATTAGTGTGTTTTTTTTCGGTCGGTTTCTATTCAACCCATAGTTGGGACCCTGACAGGTACTACGAGTCAGAGTGGACCTGGGAGCTATGACAATAAATTGGTGGCTCCACACACCCCAAAACCTTAAGGTGGGGCCTCACCATCGGATATAGTTTAAGGCCATATATACGACCGAATAAATGATAGCGTGTCCTGGAAACCAGGAAGACCAGGGAACTATATAAAAATATATATATATATATAACAGAGTAAAGTGGTAAATGTGGGAGAGGATAATTATATTCTCAACTTATTTACGAACTCATTATTTAAGATGTAAATGAGAATTTTTATCGAATATTTTTATTTCGATTCATCTTCTCTAGAGTTTACATGTAAGCACTAGAAATGAGGAGAGGGCTTGATTTCTGAAACACACACATACACACATATATTTGTTTGTATATATATATATATATATATATATATATATATATATATATATGTGTGTGTGTGTGTGTGTGTGTGTGTGTGTGTGTGTGTGTAGTAATTTTCTGTATTTTGGAGATGAGGTGTTTTCATTGATTGAGATTGTCGGACTGACTTCCTCATCTTGGTTGTTATAGTCACAACTGAGCAAAGCAAGCATAGAGCTGAATGCAATTTGGACACTTCTGAATGAGAGAGAAAACCTTGAATAACAACATAGGTTTAACATTAACAAAAAAACAACTAGGAATTGTGCCAGTGACATATGGCCGAGTGGTCGTAAACGTTGTATCAAAGCTTACAGTTACCCAAAGCTTACAGTTACCCACAGGTGCTGAGTTCAATCCTGAACGAAGGCAGTGAAAAGTAACATTCAAAACAGAGAATCAGCAGTTATGTCCCAGAGCTTAGCTGGAGTCCGAACACGGTACCCCACCCAACCCGTAATGATAATAAAGGGTTGGGTTCGAGACTCCTAACAAACGGTTCCCCAGTTCGATACAAAACATCTGATGAAGGCCGAAACGTTGTGACTATAACAACCAAGATGAGGAAGTCAGTCCGACAATCTCAATCAATCAATATATATATATATATATATATATATATATATATATATATATATATATATATATATATATATATATATATGAGGAGGAGAGGGAGAAAGCATTTATACTCACATTGATGATTCATAGGGATGATGAAATACATAGTGATGCGTTAGTTTCTTCATGTTGAACATTTAATTTCCAGCAGCGAGTACAGGGATTTAGACTCAAAGTAGATGCCGCATTTTATTTAGCTGTGCTTTAAGATAAAACTTAAAAGAAAACACTGTAATTCCAATGTATTATTCCTTCTGGATATTTTCTTTTACAAGTATTTAACGATTCCTAAACGGCTACTTTAGCTAGAGGGATCACTACAGAAAATCAGATGGGTGGTTTTAATAGTGCTGACGAAATTTGCTTAGTAATATCTAAAAGTTTTCATTCAGCTTCTAAACGCGAGGAATACATTTAGTTTAACACTCTTATATTTAATAGATACAGAAATCCTTACGTCCCTATCATCTACGATGGATTAAGTGTGTTTAAATGCAGAGTGGACCGGACGCATTACTTCTTTGCTATTTGTTACCGGTTATGATTTTAGTTTTAATGCAGTGCGTGATGTGGTAAGTGATAATCCAAAGTACTCAATACGCTAATGAGAACAGATGCATTAATTCGATGTTTAGTAGTCATTTATATTCCATATAGTGCAAGCCTACAAAGTGCAGATTTTTTTAAACGCTGAATTTTCCGGTAAAACGCTTTTCACGTTTATTTCATACTATTTTATATAAAAAAAGGTTAAGTATGTTAGTAGTGGCATTAAATATCATTTCGTTAATATTGGGCTTTATGAGATATCAAAGGATTACAACCGTATATTAACAAAATGGCATGGGACACTAGTACTAATATATTAGGTTTATATGTTGACTCCTTATTTGAAAATAATTATTGCCTTACGATGAGCGTTTTCGTAATATGTACCTGGTGTAATTTTCGTTGTCCCGGCGGAAAAATAAAGTGAGTTTGATGTATCCTTAATACCAGTTTTACCTTTTAACATCGTACCGTGACAGCCGTATCGTATTTAGGTAATAATAACTCGCCCTGTTCGCATCCGGAGCATCACAGCAGAACGGTTATGCACTTGTATGTGTCTTTAATAAATCAGGCAAGAACATGAAACGTATTGATTCAATGAACCAGCGAATAATATAGACTTAACCATACTGACATATGTATGACAAGTTTATGGACACATATCGGGAACGGATTGCACCTGGTTACACTGGTACAGTCACTAATGGCTTCATATTGCTGTATTAATATCCTTCACTTTCATTTGTAGCGCTCATGTTGTGAAAATCGACTAAATATTGACTAACAAAACAGGTTGCTGCTGAATGCGAAGGCACTTTGATTTCGGATGCATGTGTCGAACGTCGCGTTTTATGATGTGATTCACGCGTTTAGTAACGACGGCAATCACGTGATCCGTCACTCATGTGCAACAGAGCATCCGCAGACACTAATGACTCGAGTGCGCATGAAAGCTATCTGTGTTTCGTGCTGACTGAATTGAATGTGTGATTTAATAAAATAATACTTATCGCCAAAGTGACTTACTAAAAAAACATTGGCACGAATGTATTTGTGATATATAAAATAGTAATGAAGGTGTTTAATTAAAATTGGAATGTAAAATAGTGATTTTTAAAGGATTTTATTTGCACTAGGAAATAACGAACATGGCGTTCTGTTTTCAAGATTTATTAGGTGCATTGCATCAATTCCATTTATGAATTTATTTCGGATGAACATTTGTATTTTTTAATCTATACTATTAATAATATTCTAAATGTATATTTATTCGTGTGTGTGTGTGTATATATATACCAATAACACTTTTGAACGGATGCACCGAATTGAAAAATCTTTTTTCTCCCTCTGGAAGTTGTGAGTCCCTAGCTTGTCCTTATCTATCTATGGTTCGTAACGAACAACGCCGAATCACAGAAAAAGCTAGAAAGAAGGGGTTTGAGGCCATTTCGCGCAATCGTCGAAAAAGCTACCTGCTCATGTCAATGGAATTTAGCACTGCCTGTATACAGTCGCGGTATCATCTTTCGGCATACGGGCAGGATTTGTAGCGCAATGGATAAAGCTACTAACAACGGATCAGAAGATTCGAGGTTCGAATCCTGGAGAATTCATAATAATTTTAAGCATCGTTTTATCCAACGTTTACTCATTATCCTTACCCTTAATGAGGGTATTTTTGAAAGATTTTGTTTTGTGCATGTGGGAATGTCTCATACCAGAGTTCACAGGGTAAGCGTTGGTGGCAAGAGGATTTTGAGTGTACTGGATGCGGAATGTACTCGATATTGTTTATGACTCGTTGTTGTGTGTGTCGACGCTCCTATTAAGTATTGTATGAACTAATGTTTGATGAAGCAGAATATTATTCTCCATGTTTTCTTACATTTTTTTTAAATTATGCTACACTTATTATCCTATGTAACTGTTAAGTGAGGATACATCCCACCTTTTTTAAGTATATTTTGGAAACCTTAATTTTATGTACTACTGAATTCATTACTCTAAGGATCGATGGCGTAAAAAATAAAGTACTGAGTAAAGTTCAGTCTTAACGTACACTTTTCTTGATAGCGAAAGTTCGCCCCTCCGTGCTGGTGATAGTAATAACGCGGTTGTAAATTGCTAAACTCCTCTTTCCGTTTATGTTAATGACACGAGAGCATATATAAAGGACGTTGTTAGAAATTCATACATAAATATTCGCAGGGCGACAAAATTTACCTGAAAATGTCGCAGGTTAAAATAGCAAACTATTGGGATAATAACACTAAAAAGTATAACACGGGTCGGAATAATAGCTAATTATCATTCTTCATCTCAGTAAATCAGAATTATAAAGCCATTGCGTTACTAAATATACCGATATTCATTGCCTTATATATTGACGTCTGTTAGGTCTGCAATAAATTGGTAATTTTTGTAAATGTAAGGGCACGGGTAAACTGCAAACTGACACGCCCTTTCCGAGTGGGATTATGGCAATACGATAAGTGCTAAAACTAATCTTCAGTAACTTGCCGCCACTGTCCAGGGAGGCTTTATTTAAGTTAATATATGTAAAATTACTACCAAGCTCTCAGGCAAACGTTTTTAACATGGAAAATTATTAGTATAATGAGAAAAATATAGAATTTGTGTATTTTTCTCCCTTTTTGTAATTACAAGACTTTGTTACTACGAAACTAATTACATAGAAATAATTGCAGACATTTAAATATGGGCATTAGAAAAAACAAAAAGTCTTCATTCTACTTGGTTTAAACAATATTTGTCTCAAATCTAAGAGATTTATACTTCCAAGTGATGGTACGGATTACATGCCAGGGATTAATATATCATACGTCCAAATCAAAATAAATTTTATATTATAAGAAAGTCTTCTTATTGTAATATCTTCTATGTTTTCGGTGATAATATATTTGCACCATGCAATGCCATTTATAGTAAAACGGTACGTAAATCATTTAAAGTAACTACACCTAGAATAGTTTAATTTCATGACAAATACAGGGTGACCCCCCCAAAGAAAAACAAAAGCTAATTGGAGACCATCTAGAACATATGCTGTAGAACGGAGAAAAAAATGCCAACTACCCTTGTGTTTTGATGTGATGTTTTGAATATAATAAACTAGTTATGACCAAAGTTTCATTTCAAAAAAATAACTACTAAGAAACGGGGCCTATTAGAGTTGGTCCCCGTTTTTGGGGTCACCCTGTACGTCATAAAGGTAGCATAAGTATATGTTTATAGTTTTACTCAATAATTCCTTTTTGACAGGTCAAATGAAAGTTTTAGTGGAAAATAAAAGATAGGTCTTATATTAAAGCCTCACAAATATCCAATAGTTCTCGAGTAGCTTTGCATATTTTAAGTATAAACTTCATGAGTGTCCAATGACAGACAAATTGAAAATATGGATAGGTACTCGAGAACTATTGGATATTGATGAGGTGTTAATATTAGAACTATCTGTTATTTACCATTAAACCTTTCACTTGATCTGTTAAAAAGGAGCTGCATGTGTTCATAAGACTAATTTTCGTTTCACTGATATTGCCATTTGAACTCAGTGGGCTATTTCCGAAACCATGTCTACATGGGACTATGTAGGGAGATATCAGTTCACATTACATGTAACGCCAACATGTCAATACTGTCAAGTGAGCAGAAAATAGGGAAAATTAAAAAAATCTGCGAATCTAGGGGAAAGAACAATTATAGTAGAAATATTCCTGGTACCTAGGGATCCCAACGGTAAAGAGGTTAGATTTTACTGCTTGACTGATTAGTCGACATGAAACCTGCGCTTTGATTACATCTTATAATATTCTATTAACATACTTGCAAAATAGCAGAGAGATGGGACTTTGCAGCGATGTTCGGTAGGGATGGATCTTCGTTGATAGCGTGGAACTTATTATTTAGGAGAAACAGATTAATAAATAACAGCCCAAATATAAGCAGATAACCAATGAATAAGCGAATAATAGCGTTGTATTGATGTAGGATGGTACACCCAGAAGGGAAATGTTAGCTTTATTACAAAATTCCCTATGTCTAGACTAAACCCTGTACATCGCTTTAATGCAGATAAATTAAAATTTTGAAATTGATATCTAACGCAGAGAAATTAAATGAAAGACCATAACATGGTGCTGTATTTACCTGATTTTTTGTGGAATTTGAACAAATATTTTGGAAGGTATGCTACTCTTTCTATTTTCTGGAAATTCTAAATGTGTATCACTTTATTGCAGGTCTCTCAAAATGCCCAGAAAGGGTCAATTAAAAGCTAGTGAAAGGGAACGTCTTGTTGCATGCCTGATAGAAGGTTTATCTCTCGTAGACGAAGCTAAATGAGCTTGACATAGATCGAAGATCATTCTCTTCATCCGTTTAAAATCCAAAGATCAAACCAAAGAAAAAGAAAAACACAAGAAAGTCAGTGTTTGCACGTGATGTTAGAAAAATTAGACGCCATTTATCAATCAATCAAGCAGCGATATTTAAAAAAAAAAGCTTGAATATCTTCCTTGTCCAGAAAGACACGCTGCAATGTCTCAAACAGAATTGCAAGAAGCAAAGAGCCCATAGCAAGTCCAGTTTTAGACCAAACTCATAAAGAAAAACGTTTAGCTTGGGCTCGAAAATACATGAAAACAAGCTTTGAAAATGTTCTTTTCACCGAGGAGGCCAGAACACTCTTTGATGAACCATATGGGTGGGGCAACGTTCGGAGTCCTCTTGGATTCCCGTCCTCTCATCGATTCCATCGTCAACATGGGTGTGCAGGTGTCATGTTTTGGGCTGAAATAATCTACGATGAACTTATTGGACGATTTCGCGTGCCAAAAAGTGTCAAACTTAACAGTCAGTCTTATATTTTATCTTTCAATGAGCATTTGTCACCGTGGCTTGATGACCTTCTATTGGCTTGTCACCACAAATTGATTTTTATGCATAACAATGTTTCATCCCACTAATCCAAGTCAACGACATCCTCTGCCTTAAGTCATTAGTGGAGAAAATTTTATTAAATAGCAACCTTGTTATCCAGATACAAACCAAATTGAGCAATTCGGCCAATAATAATGATGAAAGTTTATGAAGGAAGTGGTCAATGTTTGTTGAAGGATGAACTTTGGAAGAAGATTTTGAAAGTTTACTATAGCATCACATTATCTCATATCTGTCACTATCAGTTGGCAAGAGGCTATTCAAAGTGATTTTTAAGCATGACAGTTAAGTTGATAAATAAATATTTCCTTAAGCAAAATAATGCGAAATTCGTGCTTGTTTTTGGTTAATACTGTTACTGGATATGTTTTATTTCATATAAATAGAAATATGAAGTTAGAATATTGTTTTATTACTGAGAATATACATTTTTAAACACTTGCAATAAAGTGCTACGCATTTAAGATTACGAGTAAATAGAAAAATTCGCATAAATTTTAAATATTTTTTCAAATTCCACAAAAATGAGATAAATAAGTGCAATGCTCTTCCAGGGTTAGCATTTCACTTCTGCGTTTTATATAAATTTAAAATAAAAAATATTGACCTACAATACACAATATTTAAGATCTGAGAATCAGCCGAATGTCAAATTATTTGCCTGTCATTTATGTTTGATTATTATTTTATGAGGAAGAAGGTTGTTATATATATATGTGTGTATATAAATGGAGAGAGAGAGAGACAGAGTGAGAAAGAGAGAGAGAGAGAGAGAGAGTGAGAGGGGGATTTCCAAAGACGTATTTTCAAAATGCGTTTCATACTTCATATGAATTCACGTGTTTTAGGATATATTGTCAATAATACCTGGAGGCTGGCAGTTTCTCAACTTTTTGATCGGCGGATACGGTCTGAAAGACTCATACATTGACACTAAATTAGGCATATATATACATATATATATGTATATATATATATATATATATTTCAGGAATAAGGCTTGTATTTTTAGAATAAAAACATATAAAACCGGTGCTAATATGTTGCTTTCAATGCTGACATGCTGACAGTCAATTTGGGTAAATAGGATTGGGTTTGTACAAAGTCTTATCAAGCATTATGAAAGCTTCACATGCACGCATACCCGTATATCTAATTATTCAAGCATTAGCAATACTAGAAAACATTTTGTAACTCTTGTATCTATCTCAATCTCTCTATAATTATATATATATATATATATATATATATATATATATATATATATATATATATACGGCACTTGTGTTTGGGCAAGTGACTTTGTTTTTTATAGATCTTGAAAAGACTGGACAGATATTTTTGAAAATTTCACACCAATGTACTTTATGTTGCCGGCCATGCTCTTAAATAGGTTTTCCTTAAATGTCTCCCATATGTATCGAATATTGATAATTGAAAAAAAATCGAAATTAAAAAAGATGTCTGGTTTTGATCTCATACATCTGAGCAGTACAACACATACACACACAAATATATATATATATATTTTTTGTTACACAATGATCACCACTTATCAAGGTTCGGAAGCCACTCAGGGATAAGGCTTATTGCAAGTACATTACCTTAGTGTGGAGATTTGATGAAGTGTTTACTTAAGGGGCGGTTCATTAGGAATTTGTTAACGTTGGACTTTAAGACATCCAAGTTGTAGTCCGGTGGGAAGCAGGCAGAGGAACAGAGTTCCACATGCGTGCAATTCTAAGAAAGAAGCTTTGTTCATGGAATCCACGCTTTGATTTAGGCACAGATATAGAGTGGGGGAAATTTTTCACAGTGGATTCAGCTAGACGGGTGTTTTTCGTGAAAGATTGGCGAGGGGGGACCAGAGATTGGAGTTCAGACAAGCATCTGGCAATAACGATAAAACAAGGATAGGCTCGCAACGTCTCTTCTGTGGGAGAGAGGTTGCAGGGTAGAGAAAAGGGCATCCCCCATTATGCCACGAAGTCTATTTTGTACTCTGCCAAGGTAGGATGTTTTTAGCAGCTCCTGCCCAGATATGGCAACAGTATTCCATCCTTGGACGTACTTGGCTTTTATATAGATAGAGAATATATATATATATATATATATATATACATATATATATATATATATATATATATATATATATATATATATATATATATATATATATATACTAAGAGTATATCCGACCCAACAAGGGAACGTATAGTGTGCATGTGTTCATAGCTTGTGTTTTTACAGTAGGTAGTTTAATGAGAAAACATTAAATATAAAAAGTTATTAAAAAGATATACCTACGTTACTAAACCTGATACGACGAATATCTAATCCACGATCTTTTGTATTTAGAAAATTATTTTTTAAAAAATGTTCTGGTGTACTCGGGCGCATAGAATCGTTTTAAATTCTATTACATAACGAATTCCAAATTTAGTGTATTTTTTCACTTTTAATTTGGGTGCGTTTTACTTTAAAAAGACTTTGCTGTATGTCGAATTTAATGCATCAAGTTTACAAAAAAGGAACACCCCCCCCCGTTAAGCAACCTGTCAGTTCTCCTTCAAACAGATGGGACAAATAATAAAACGCGCTTCAATATAATTGGCTATTAAAAAGCGTTTGATGGTAATATCAAATTACATGATGCTTCCTTCTTTGAATTCGTGAAAATACGTAATTAAATCTGCTTGAATAATAGCGTAGCTATGACTTTAAGAATCGTACTAGATTTTACACATATTTAAACTATTAATATACTTTGATGAGTTTAAGTTTCTATGTAAATAACACACATTACATTCAAATGCGTATTAATGTACTAAAATCTGTAAATATATGACTATTACAACCTTATATTAGAAGCCTGGCATTAAGGCAAGTAAAAACATATGCACGTATACAGATGTATTATATCAAGCAATAAATTAGATAGGTGTTTTTTATCAATAGTGTGTTTATTTTAATACATAAATGCTAATATAGGTCCTGGATATGACCTAAAACTATATCCGATGGTGAGACCCCAGCTTGCAGGTCTTAGGGAGTGTGGAACCACCCTTTAATAGCCATTGCTCCCAGGTTCAGTCTGACCCGGAGTGGTAGTACCTGTTAGGGTCCCAACTATGGGTTAAATAGAATACGACTTAAAAAACAAATATACTATATTAAAAAATCCTTCTTCAAAATCACCAGCTTCGGCAGTAAATAACCTGAAATGGGTTGATATGCCGTAAAACAAAACAACCCACCAAATGCTAATATAATACATATATTTTTAATTTTTAAACATAAATGTGATCCAGTGACAATAAATTTTAAAACACTTGGATTATATGTTTCTGAAAAACGATAAGGATTGGTAATTTGCATAACTAGGATTATTCCACAAGGAATCATGTTGTAGCAAACTAAGTACAAATAAAAAACTCAGTTCTATGTAAAACTTTTCTGGGAGTTGCAGGTTCGATACACAGAGTGGGATAAAATAACAATTGGACGTTTGTTTCTTTACGGTATCATGACTGAGAGGTCGGTAGCATGATACTGTTGTAAAAAAATAAAGGGCTATGTTCTTAATTCTACGCAATGTCCAGGATTCAATTGAAAAATGTTCGAGTTAGACAATGCAAAATCGAAAAAAGTTAGCGTTTTCGTTTGCTGAATATTTGCAGCGGCAACAATTAAAATGAAAATATTAGTTCAAATATTGGAAATAATATAATTTTAGTTACCTTAAGAACATACTCCAGAAAACTTTATCACGATCTTAACAATACAATTCCGCAGTTATCCAGGAGTTCGCCATGCTTTGAACAGTCAGAGGTCACATGTGAGTTACATAATTTACCTAGTTGGCTAATAGCTATTGTGATTGTATTCACAATCATTCTTAAATATTTTTATTTATATATGATTTTTTATGAATCCTGAACATTCGTGATTGATTTTAATATAAATACGATTTCTTGAGCTCTTCATTCCTTCTTCTACTTATCGACGCTGTTGAATTAATTTCTGCAAAAACGAGCCAATCGTAAAGTTACGTTTTGTCTAGAGAATTAGTTTATGCCGATTGGCAATACAGTTTTTGTGCATGTAAAAACCCAACGCATGTTTTATATTCGTATTTAGAAACGGTAACAACCATATGCCTACCATTCGCAAGAATATGTATTCGTGCGTCATAACATATCGCCTTCTTAAAATATAAAGGAATTGGAGTCACTTATTAAATTCGATAACCGCTTTTATAAACCATGGTTTATAAGAGTAATAAAATCCGCCATTTGTAAAATTCATTATACGGTGCTGAAAAAGTATGTACGACTACTATTCTAAAAGTTTATCAATTTTATATTATATATATATATATATATATATATATATATATATATATATATAACTACTTCATTTATTCGCATAAATTTAATATACGAAAGTATAGATTTATGCGTAAACTTTAAGTATTTACTTCAAAAGTGCTCAATACGTAGGTAGAGCTAGTTAGTAATTTATAAAATATATATGGCGATTAAGCTACACTGAATATTCTGCGTTTCATCCAACTATAGGATTCGTCAGGCTTATGCGCATAAGCCTGACGAATCATATAGTTGGATGAAACGCAGAATATTCAGTGTAGCTTAATCGCCATATATATTTTATAAATTACTATATATATATATATATATATACATATATGTATATATATATATATATATATATATATATATATATATATATATATATATATGTATGATCATTAGGGCGACGAAGACAGATTATTATTTTCATTGTTTTGACTCTCGAGCATGAATTCGATACAGTTAAACAGGTAATCAATCGAGAACCACGCCATTCTAATTAAAAAGACACACATTCGAGAGTCAAAACAATGAAAAGAACATGCTGTATATATATAAATAATAATAATAATAATAATAATGATAATAATAATTATTATTATTATTTTAATTTTTAGCTTACGCAAAAGCTTCTATCAGGAATATGTATGATTATTTTTTACTAACCATCTAATCAACTGAAGACTGTCATATATCATTAATTCAATTCTGTCTTTGTCAAAGCTAGTTTCAGGTAAAATTAAAAACGAACTCGTCATAAAGGTCCAAATCACTTATTATCCAGTTTCAACTCTGTTAACTAAACGTTGATAGAGGAATATGATAGATACCGTTTCTCAGACGGACAGATATAATGATAAAACCCCTTTGGGAAAATCTATGTGTTTTGGTTTCGGCCAGAAATTTGGCTGTTAAGGGTCAAAGTTCAACGATTCGGCCTTTGAGAACTCTACCAACCTCCTTCGACAATTGAAATTTAAGATATAGGTTCCTTGGACAAGGATCTACCTTAATAACTTGAGTTGAGCCCAAAACAATAAATGTTAAGGGGTCATAATAGTTAAAATTTGACCGTTTTATTTTTTTGCTCAGCATACACCTCCAAACACCCGGGCAACGCCGGGCACCCATGCTGAGATATATATATATATATATATATATATATATATATATATATATATGTGTGTGTGTGTGTATGTATATATGTATATATATATATATATATATATATATATGTTGTTTTTCGTAGATTCGTACGTTGAGTTATTTAGAAAATTATGTGTGAATTTGTCAAAATGATCATCATCATTATCATGTACTGCATATGTGTGAGCCTAAAACAAACGTTTTATTTTAAAAAAAAAAAAGGAAGGAGAAAAAAGATTAGGAAGGAAAAGGGACAAACACAGTCTAGCCGCTGATCACTTACTATGTATGACTTTTGGAATGTTCCCTCATGTGTATTTTACATGTATACGTGTGTACGTATGCATATGTATGTGTGTGCGTATTTGTGCGCCTCTACATGATTATGGTTCCATGTGTGTGCACGTGCATGCGTATGTTGGCGTAAATCTCTATGTACGCATGTGTTTATTGTAATGTGTATGAGAGGTGGAGAGGGCTCACGTAAACCGTGGTGAAGGCAACCCCTCTAGGATAAGCAAAACTTAGATTAAAAAACAAAACAAAACATAAAGCGGGATGCAAGTACCCGCATTAAGCTGGTCTGCAGTGTGACTTGTTACTCGTTATCTTGCTCTTGCTTGTTGCTAGATATCAACATTTTGAAGCAAGGGAGAGATTTAGCTGTCGTACAAAGCTAAAACTCTGTAACATCATCTATGTATAGATACTCTCTCAGCCATGGAAAAATGGCGACGCATGTAGGCCTGACACGCTGGAAGCATGTAATCATTGATCTGCTATCATTATATGTATATATGTATGTATAGGTGTATGTATCTTCATGTACAGGTATATGTATATGTTGTATATCTATGCGTATATGTATGTATATGTGTATATGTATATATATTATGTGTGTATGTATATCCGTATATATATTGTTTGTATGTATGTGTATATATGCATGTGTGTATGTACATATATGCATGTGTGTAAGTATATATATGTATGTGTATATGTATGTATATGTATGCATGTATATGTGTATGTGTGTACATGTTTGTGTACGAGTGCATATTCATGTATGTGTATGTAGGTAAGTGTATGTATATATATATATGTGCATATGTGTACATATGTGCATATGTATGTGTATGTGCGTATGTATTTGTATATGTGTGTACTTATATGTATGTGCATATGTATGTATGCGTGTGTATGTATATGTATGTGTATTATGCATTTTATGTGTATATATGTATATGCGTGTGTATGTTTACGGATAGGTATGTGTATGGGTATATATGTATATTTGCATTTATATATATATATATATATATGTGTGTGTATGTATGTCATTAACCGTCTTGTATATGTTTATGTGTGTATGTGTATGTGTACTGTGTATTGTGTATGTATGCATATGTGTGTTATATTTGTGTGTGTATGTGTATGTATGAGTATATATCTATGTATGCGTGCATGCATGTATATATATATGCGTGTGTGTGTGTGTGTGGTGTGTGTGTGTGTGTGTGTGTGTGTGTGTGTGTGTGTGTGTGTGTGTGTGTGTGTGTGTGGGTGTGTGTGTGTGTGTGTGTGTGTATACTAACGAGCGTCTTCAGTGTCATGTTTGTGTGAGTGTGTGAATTTTACCGGCAGGACTAAAGTCATTTTCGGTTCATGGAATTTCAGTGCCTGAGGGAGTAGCAATTTTGGATCTAAACACTTGAAATTTTAGATATAGGTTCATAGGACATGGATCTAACTTAATAACTTTATTTAAGCCCAAAACAATATATTCTAAGGGGTCATAGTCGGTGTCAAATTTAAAAAAAATTGACCGCTTTTTTCTTTTTTTTTTTTTTGCTAAACATACACCTCGACACACCCGGGCAACACCGGGCTGAAATGCTAGTCTATATATCTATAAAAGTGAATGTGTCTGTGTGTATGTATGTGTGTGTGTGTCTGTGTACATTTCCCTACGCAATAACTCTGTCAAGTTTTAGTCTACAGACTCGACATTTTATATACAGGGTACTGAGATTTGGCGATTAAGGGGTCAAAGTTCAACGATTTGACCTTTGAGAACTCTACCAATCTATTCCCACAATTTTGGGTCTACGCACTTGAAATTTTAGATATACGTTCCTTGGACATGGATCTAACTTAATAACTTGATTAGAGTCCAAAACAATACATTTTAAGGGGTCATAATAGGGGTCAACATTTTTTTTTTTAATTGATCTCTTCGGTCTCTTCCAAATTACTCAGACAATTTCTGGTCTAAATATTTGAAATTTCACATAAAGGGTATTCAGAGATAGGGCAAGCTTTTTCATTAGTTTGGGTCGAAAATTTTATTTACCAATATATAAATGTATGTATGTATGCATGTGTGTATGTTTGCATGTCTGCCTTAAACTTTCAATAGAGGCGATGGATTTTACCAAGATCAGTATCGTTTTAAAGTTCAACCTTTCATATGACAAATATCGAAAAATTGACTAAAAACATTAATATCTTCCCCTTCAACTAGGCACTTTTCTACAGGGGGGCAATTTTTAAACCGATATTTTGTAATATTATCCTCTCCTATAGATTGTCTAACCTTAATTTTTAAAAATGTCGCTCCGGTTTGGTGGTTGTCGTAACGTTAGGTTTTGCCCCGTTCTTTTCCTCGCTTGCGGTACAGGTTCGAACCCGCCTTCCTACTACCACTTTATTATTTTTTGTTGCTTTTTTTTGCTCAACAGACACATCCAAACACTCGGGCAACTAGTGGGGAAACAAGTAAATATATGAGTATCAACGAATGTTTTAAACCATCTATATTTTATGGTCATTGAAATCGGACAATTCGCACATTTTTCAACCTCTTTTGTTTACTGCCTGCTTTAGTAAGGGACCCAGCGCCTTGCACTGGGAAGAAGTTCCACATGCCTCACCACAGTAATGTAGTCCACTCTACATTGTAGTGTACATTGAACTGTAGAAACCTTATTTTTTATTTATTAAATCATTTTGTAGAAAGGTGTTTATACAAATGTTGTAAATTCAAAGTTCAAGTATCGTTGTTAACTTGTGTTCTAAACAGAAACATTTATTTCGATCGCGCCCCTGGTCCTTAAAGAACGTATTAGAGATTGTATATGTCGGACCTTTTTGCCGTCCTGTAATAGAAATTCCAAAAGGAACCTGTAATGTTAGGCTGTATAAGGCGTTAATTTTAATCCGAATTACCTCTTTCTTTCATCAGATTATTTAGGATCATCGGTTTTGGATTCTTATCGAGGACAAACGATTTTTTTCTAGAACGCTGCAAGAAATATTAAATACGTTTTTTCGAAATTTACAAAAGAAAAAAAAACACTCCGGTTGTTTAGGAATCCAGAGTAGAACGAACTCCCCCTCTAAAAATTGGCAGAGTTATTGCGGGGTGAAATGTACACAGACAGACACACAGATACACAGAAAGAGACACAGAAAGACACACAGACAGGTTCACTTATATATATATATATATATATATATATATATATATATATATATATATATAATGGGTGTATTATGTGTGTTGTGTGTGTATGTTTATGTGAGGAAAATTTCAAAACCTATATCTTCAACAATTTTTTTTATCTAAATAAATAATTTTTTTATATAGGGTATTTAGACATGTCGACAATTTTCTAATCGGATTTCATCCGGGGAAAGGCGTGGATAAAATATAGCAGTTGCTACATACGGGGTCATCGAAATTTTTAATCTGATTTTCAATTCTTTTCTCGTAGGCGTATGCGTGAATGGTTCGCATGACAGAGTGCTTATGTTAAGAATAATAGGGTTGAAAACACATATTACGAACGTGTCAAGCGAGCGTAATAGTTAGCGTACTTCATTTACTGTCCTTAAGGATTAGTCTCGATGTAAGATCAAGTATTGTTTACAAACAGGTGAACTATTCCGAAGAAAAAGCAATACTCGCATGCAAGTCTCAGTTCCTGTCGGTTTTTATTTCATTTTTTAAAAGGAATTATACGTTACGTCTAATACCATACGGTATTTCTGTTGATAATAACTAAGAACGTTGCATTAATTAAAATATATTTATGTGTATTTTACGACCAAGCAAAGCCTGGCGGTCTGATATATATATATATATATATATATATATATATATATATATATATATATATATATATATATATTGAGAGATATATACTGAGAAATATATATTTCTTTATGGGTAGAATGGTTAAGCAAATAAATCCAATATTTATTGTTTTCGTCTTAAAAATAACGAAACATTGATTTCAAAAGTTTAAAAATTTTCTTTTTAAACGCCGCAAGATGTCCAGCTATTATGCTTACATATAAGCAAAGTACTTTTTCCCACACATGTACACAACTCTCTATGAACACTTTGACAGGAACGCAAATAAATTTCATACTTTAATATTAATTTTCATCTTTAAAATGCCGGTATATTGATTTCAAAGGAAAACTTTTTCAAAAGTCGTAAGAATGCTGAAAGTTTGACTCGTGCTGCTTCGACGACTTATGGCCAGCGCCAGGGCTGCCAAATCGCCAACAGTTATGCTGTACATGCAGACCGAGCTGCGTGCAACTACAAAGTCGACGACGTCGTTTGATGTACAAGTTAAACTGTGCTTTCAACTGTCTTCTTTGAAATCTCTTTCTTTCACTAGAATAAACAGGAAACCTCAGAAAGACTTCACGTGTGTCAAGCAGAATTTATATTTATCCAAGAGAGCATATGCAACATTAAGATGTATTTCACATGCACAGTTATTCGACGCGCCTTTTCATCCGTGGGAGATGTGTTGGTGGGTATGTCTGTCTTTATTTTAAATTGCTTTTTCTTACGTTAAGCTATATATTAATACGATAGCGTGTCTGTTATTTTCTGTGTCACGCTTACATACGAGTCGTTTAATTGCTATGTACTTCTATTTCTTGTAATAAATAATTTTACCACAAATCCTCAATGAGGTTTAGTTTCGGTTTCGATTATAGCTGTTAGCACCTTAGTTATCTATTTTTTTATAAATAATTTTATCAAGAATCCTTCATAAGCCTTGGTTTCACTTTCGATTAAAACTGATGCCACTACATTAATCTATATTTTTTATGAATTATTTTATTAAGAATTCTTTATAAGTTTTCGTTTCAATTCTGATTATGACTGAAGGAGCTCAAGTTATATATATATATATATATATATGTATATATATATGTATATATATATATATATATATGAGCAAACAATTAATAAAATATGTTAAAAAACACTTTGAAATGAGTTAAAACATATTTAATCTTAAAAGGAAACACTAGATAAATGGATAGTCCTTAATCCGCGGAGTTTCGAAGAAGTCTCTCCTTCTCATCAGAGGGTAGGAATTAGCAAAATGCGGGATAGGATTTTGTATGCTGAAGTATTTGATGAAACAACAAGTAAGTCAAAGATCTTACTTGAAAAAAATAAGTTAAGCGGAGGGAATATGGTAAAGAAAAAGGTGATTACACATGAATGGATAGTCTGGTGGAAGATAAAAAATCCAGTGACGGTAAAATCCAAATGTACAACTTCAAGAAAGTTAAAAGAATTTCCATTTGTACAAGTAAAATCCAAGGAAATCCCGTAATTGGAAGAAGATGGTCCATAATAATCCAAAGGCAGAAATCCATGGAATAAATCACAAAAATCTGTACAAGGAAAAAAATAATATTAATAAAAGAAAAAAAAGATGTGCTTTTCACTCTACTTCCGAGACATAACTATAAATAAAAAAGATCTGGGTAGAGACAGGAGAGAAAAAATGATAAAGTTAAATATAAAATAGAAAATAAAGGGAAACAAAAGTCAAAATGACCCAGACAGGAAATGTTAAAGGCGCGACAATATATATAGTGCAAAATAATATAGGTCAACTGAAATGTACAGGTCATCACTTAAAAAATGTCAGCAAGAGTTGATAAACGACAATAAAAGGAAAATAAAAATAAATAAATAAATATATAATAAATAAATAGAAAATAAAGAATAAATAAATAAATGAATAAATACAATATAATAAAAATACAATATAAAATATAATATATAATATAAAATAAAATAAGAATAAAAATAAAAAAAATAAAAATCATTTAAGGGGAGAAGATCGCCGGTATCTGCAATTTCAGGGGAAAAAGTAAGTAAATTCATATAGTAGAATTTAAGTAAATATGCATACAAGATATGAAAGTGTGAGTAGATTGATATATTAGATAGATAGGAAAGTTTAAAGAATAACACAGAAAATGCAGATAAAAACCGGCCATGCAAAGAAGAGATAAAGAATTAAAATAAAGGATTATTAAATATAAAGTATTAAGAAGTATGTCTTAAACGATACAGTTAAAGAAAAAAATATTTTACATCTATATAAAGGGTAAAAGTAATAACTATGTAATTTCAAAATTGCCATAATCAGATTTGGACTTATGTTTAGAGAAAGAGATCAGTTCATTTTTAGAATTTATTATATTGTTACTTTGAGGGGAAGTAATTATAGTTGTAGCTTCGATTGTGCAGAGGCGACATTACTTAGAGCCTGGAGTATTAGACTTAACTTTTTTTTTATAATTCTAGAAGTGTAAGCCATTTTGAGTTTCAGAACAGTTTCAGATGGTTCGTGGTTACACACAAGTCCTGGGAGGTGACTTGTGTGTAGTAGAGAGTTCCACATAACAAAATATTCTTACCGTGTCGAAACCCGGGAAAAGAACATGTGGAATTGCTCCAGAGAAGATTTAATATTTATGAAGCAATTCTGGTTTCTGTTTGGTTGGTAGCAGAACGTGAATTAATTTGATTCGTCAGTTCTTAGTAACATCGTTTATAAATAGAAGAGTCCGACTGTGTGGGATCATACCCATTAGCAGTCCAAAATATTGCAACATCCTCCCTATTTTTTTATAATGGGGAAGTCCCTTGTGTTTGTTCTGCTCAAAAATAAATATATATTTTTATATTTACTTAGACATAACAAAAATAAGAAATTATTTGGATCTTAGAATTCTAGCATTTAAAAAGACGCCGTTTGTAATTGTGTTCAAATGTCAAAAAGGAAAATTACAAAGATTTGTTTTTTCTAAGCAAAAGTATTAGTAGGTTAAAGTGTTAATATAAATAAAATGGATACAGTTTAACGTCTTGTCCAGGACTATTTTTTTTGATATATAGAAATCTGTATACTCTGAGCATTACCTACCCCTAGGGTTTTCCGCTGATATTCATGAAAAAACAGTAGGATCCTTCTCATAAGTGGAACTTCGCTGGTCTGTATGTTTAATATATAGAAAGCTATATACATACAGGGCAGTGAAAGAAAAAATTAGTCAGTAGAATTCACCAACAAGTTTTGAGAAAAAACGGTGTAATTTAATCCGTGTATATTTTTATTAATATCATTTTCGACCGGTGTAGAGCGTTACTTGCACTCTCCCATTCCAAATTTTGATAGTATTTTGTCGATGTATCTCGATTGAGTCATCGTAACAAGTCCTTTGCTTCGAGTAAATTCTATCCCCAGAAACCAGGATATTTTGCCAAAATTCGGTCATTTTGAATCTTTGACTTAATTTGGTCTTAACATCAGTTAACATTATGTCACAATTTGATGCGATTAAAATATCATCGACCCACAAAACCAAAATCTTTGTGTTGGGTATATAAACAGGGGTCTACAGCGCATTGTCTAAATTGGTGTTTAATAATATAATCATGGAATACTGTGTTCCAACACTGAGCACTCTGCTGTAGACCATATAATGACTTGTTAAGTAGCCACACGCTATTTTTATTTTTCATTATAAATCCCTCTGGAGGGGTAATATACATTTCACAGTCTATTTGGACACTCAAATAAGCATTTATTACGTCCATTTGATGGATGTTTGGGTCATATTGTGATGCGACTTGCAGTAAAATTCTGATTGTCGTTAGGTTTGCGGTCGGCGAAAACGTAGAAATGTATTCTTTACCGTAAATCTGAGAGCACCCCTTAGCAACAAATATTGCTTTGTACTGTTCTACGCCTGATGCTGTACTCTTTTTTGTAAAGACCCATCTGGTAGAAATAACATGTTTATCTCTTGAGAGAGGCACTACTGTATATGTATCATTTTCGGTTAAGGCATCTATTTTTTTTTCATGGCAATTTTCCATTAATCACAATGTTCTTAATTAATTGCTTCGTTGAAGCTTTTTGGCGCATTTTCCATTGAATAGCAATAGTCGATTTGATAATCTTTTATATTGTCGACCACAAAACAATCGGGTCGTCTTCTATTTCTTTTGGGATATCATCATCATCATCATCATCATCATCATCATCATCATCATGGACACTCTCGTCTCCGTCATTTTTTATTGTTTTCGTTTGTTCTAATTATTTGAGGTAATATAATGTAATACTCTTCATATGACGGGTTTTCGTCTGTAAAATTAAACGTGTCTGTGAATTTTACACACCGGATTCTTTTTATTTTATTTTTTTCGGGAAAAAATATTAAATTGGCTGGACTGTTTTTTATCGTATCCAAGAAATATACCTCTGTCGGCTTTAATATGCAATTTACTCTTTTTCTCCATATATGCGAAGCAAGTTGAACCAAATATATGCATTCTGCTTAAATTTGTTTTTTTTTATCGCAGAAAGATTCATACGGAGTTTTAGATAGCGTTTTGTTAAAACACCTGTTGCGTATATCGGCTGCCGCCATAAGTGCATACGTCCAGAGGATTTTAGGGAGTTTTGATTCAATGAGTAGGCATCTTGCCATTTCAAAAAGTGTCCGCCACGCACGTTCAGCAGTCCCATTTTGGTGTGGCGATCTAGGAGCTGATGTTTCATGCCTGATACGATGGTAAATTAGTAAAAGTTCAAAGTCTTTATTGGTAAATTACGTACCGTTGTCAGCGAATACACTTGATTTCACCGTAGGGGGCCATGTCGGCTAGATATTTCTTAGTTGCTAGCAGGGTATCAGATTTGTTCTTTAAAAAGTAAACCATTATTAAACCTGAATGGTCATCTACGAGATTCAACACATATCTATAATGTTCTCTGGCCATCGGTTCTACGGGACCGTTCAAGTCACAATGCACCATTGATAGGATATTTTGGCCTTTTTGTCTGGTATCTTGTTTTGATAGTTTGTCATTTTCCCTTGCGTACAGACGTCGCAGTTGAAGGTTTTTGATGTTTGTATTCGCATTCCATCAACTACAGTCGGCAACTTTTTGATATCAGGAATATTGCAGTGTCCACGAATTTTATGCCATGTCTGTAGATCATGGCATGCGGTTTTTGATGGGACTACGCTATTTAAATAATATAGTCTTCCATTTTCTTTAATGTCGAATACAGTTCCATTCGGTTATACCAGTTTTGATTTATTGGGGGTAAAGTTTATATTTGCACCTTGTTTTGTGGCAGCTTGTACAGAAAATATATTTGATTTTGTGGCTTAAAGTTGGGTTCAAAATTGATAAAATCAGATTCCTTTGTAATCACATGTGCCGTGGCCCAACAATCGACAAGGAAATTATTATTGTTTCTTGAAGCATCAAATGTACACGAAAATAAAAATGTATGTTCGCTAACAGAGATCTCTACATTTTTAATGTAGTCGCCATTTTGAATCCTGTATCTACATTGGAAACCTTTGTGATTAGGTCGTCCACAATTATAGCAAATAATTTTTGTACTTTTTTTAGGAAAAACCCTGCTTTTGGCAAAGTTGCGTTTTTTATTCCTGGCATGGGTATAATTTGATTTTGGTGTTTTTATGTGTTTATTTTTAAATTTCATGATATTTGTGGATTCGTTTTATTCTGTGATCATTTTTCCAGTTTCTTCGTAACTTCTGAGTGCTACCTTGAATTGGCTAAAAGTCATGGATTTTTCTTTCTGGGTTATCACGGTGGTAAATCGCTTGAAATCACTCGGTAATCCCTTAAGGACCATGGAAATTAACAGACTGTCACTTATAACTTCACCAGACATTTTTAAAGAATTTGCAGTTGTCTGTTCTCTTATAATATAATCAGTAATAGTTTCGGCTTCCATTCGTTTTAGAGAGGTCAGTTCAGTGTATAAAGACATAATTGTGGGTTTTCCTTTCGATAAATAATGCTCTCTCAATATGTGTAATGCTTTGCAGCCGTCGTCCAGGGCTTCTCTCATTACCAGTGATAGACTTCGGTCATCTAAACACTGTATTAATTCCGCAAAGATAGCTGCGTTCTTTTCAATGAAGTCGGGGTCGTTTCTGTTTTCAGGTTGTGTTTGTAGTACTTTGTGTAGCTTTTGGATTCGTAGATATCCCAGAAGTTTAACTCGCCACAATTCGAATTTTGCTTCGGATCCATCGAAATAACGACGCACGCTGGGCCCATAACCTGTAGAAGTGTAAGCCATTTTGAGTTTCAGAACAGTTTCTGATGGTTCGCTGTGACACACAAGTCCTGGGAGGTGAGTTGTTTGTAGTAGACAGTTACAAATAACAAAATATTGTTACCGTGTCGAAACCCGGGAAAAGAACATGTGAAATTGCTCCAGAAAAGTTTTAATATTTATGAAGCAATTCTGGTTTCTGATTGGTTTGTAGCAGAACGTGAATTAATTTGATTCGTCAGTTCTTAGCAGCATCGTCTATAAATAGAATCGTCCGACTGTGTGGGATCATACCTTATTAGCAGTCCAAAATATTGCAACAATAATAGTCAATTTGATTGAGAAGGGAGTATTGTTAGAGTTAAGTTTTTTTAATTAAAGTGGTTAGAGAAGTTCCTTGGTTATTATAAAAAATATGTATTTTTAAAGAAGAAATGTGGTTTGATATTCTTTTCTTAATTAATGTTGAAGTAGCACCGATATATGCATGTACTTTATTAAAAGCTCGAGGTCTGCTATTAATATAAATTTGCTGATTTGTATTAGTTAAATAGTTTGAATTTTGTTCATAGTGTTCAACAAATGGTGGCACAATGTCTGTATGAGGACTATTTTGGAGGGGATAATGAGTGTTGTTAGTGTTAGGATGGCTGTTAGGAGAAATATTATTATTCTCATTAATATTATGATTATTATTATTATTATTATTATTATTATTATTATTATTATTATCATCATCATCATCACATTATTACTAGTTGTATGATTGTAGATGGAAGGGCTGCTCGAATGGTGTATTGGATTAGTAACTATATCAGATGGAGGATGGGAAGAAGAACAACTTGAAGACGAAATATTAGTGTATGTGATGTGAAGAGTGCGTGGGAGCTCAGTATTAGTGCAAGAATATATAACATCTTTATGGATACAATCATTATTGAGTACATTATATATATATATATATATATATATATATATATATATACTAGCTGTACCCGGCCACGCGTTGCTGATGCTCAGTTTTCTAAAATGGAACACATGTGAAAGTAGAGAAACGTTTGATTCTTTTTTTCAAGAGAATGTACAAATTATTTATTTTTTTAACAGATGTTAAGAAAATAAACAGAAAAATACTTCCATCATTAATTATGCAAAAAAATAAATAAAATGTTGATTTAGTGTTTCAATATGCTTATAAATTACGATAAAACTTGCTGAGTATGCACTGTTTTATTGTTGTTGTAAAAATGGAACGGAAACTTTAATTTCGCTTCGTTTTAATCTTTCTTAATTTTTTAATTGTGCCCCCCAAACGAATATAATCAAAACAGTAACATTCAACAAGTGTACTTTATGTATATAAAACACAAAATATTTATTAAAATTTTTTTTTTTTAAAAGATAATAACGAAAGGGAAATAATTCCATTTTTAAACGAAAAAGTCAGTTTGGTGTATCTTTTTGTTATTTTTTACATAAGTCCAGCTTACCATTCACATTGGAAATGTCGACATTTATAGGTTGTCGGGTACGTTTACAATATATAAACACTCCAATCTAGTAGATGTATCAGAATTTTTGTAGGAATTTTTTACACCCCTATCACGATACTGCGAATAAAATATAACAAATCTCGTAATTTCTCTTTTAAAAGTGGGTTGTTTATTTTCTTTATGGATTATACTTCCAAAATAAACTATTAAAGTTGTTTTAAAAGTAATAGAATTTTTTTAAAAACAGTAATGAATTTTACAAACTCAATATTTTTCAATTTTTAAACTTTAAAAATCTATCAAAATTTTTTTATTGATTCTATTTTTACGATATTTTCAGGGTCAATGTGAAATCTTATGCTCTTTCCAATAAATCGAATATAATATTTTAGACAAACATTTTTTTTTAATCAACGCCCCCCCCCCCATTTTCAAGTGTCTAGTAAAAAGTAAATAATCAATTTACACACCAACGTTTTAGATATCACAAATTGAAGAGAAAAGGTCAATAAGCAATATATTCAAATTTAAAACAAAAAAAGTAGTGTTTTTTTTAGAAATTTACCTGTAAAGTTCGAAGTTTAAAACCTTTTTTTAACCACGTTGTTTGTTTTTTCTTTTGATTTGTTTTTTAAACCTTGGTCCTTGCTTCTTTAATTGAAAAAAATAGGGCTTGAATTACATTTTTCGAGTAGTTATAAGCTTGGAAAGACAGGGGGTAGAATAATTCACGCCTCCCATTTTGAAATGTCTATTAAAAAGTGAATAAATTATAAACTGAAGAGAAAAGGTCAATAAATAATATATTCAAATTTAAAACAAAAAAGTAGTGTTTTTTAGAAATTTACCTGTAAAGTCCGAAGTAAAAACCTTTTATTTTTTTTAAAAACATGTTTTTTTTTGTTTTTTTTTTAATGAAACCTTGGTCCTTGCTCCTTTAATTGGAAAAAAAAATAGGGCTTGAGTTATATTTATCGAGGAGTTATAAGCTTGGAAAGACGGGGGGAATTATTCACTATTTTTCACGAAATTTCTTACACACCTACCAATCTACCCATGTTAAGAACGGCTTTCGTAATAGACACCCCTAACCTTGCCAAAATACCCGACAAGCTATAAAAGTTGACGTGTCGAATGTGAACGATGCGTTGGACGTAATGTAAAAATGTACCGAATTTAAAAGGGAACGAAATTCAAATTTCCGTTCTATTTTTACAACCGTAAAGCAGAGCATTTTATGCAAATTTTACCTAACTTACTGTATTAATGTTATTTTTTTAAGCAGGAAAAAAAAGGTAAATATCAAGATACGCTACTACAGAACACCGACCACTCTAATTTGTTTTTTTATAGGTAATTGAGGTCGCTGACAACCAATCTGATAGTCAAACTTGGGGCAAATTTACCGTTTGCATGGTATTTACCCCTGAACCCACGAACTTCTTTCCACCATTTTGCAGCTTCCGTTTATGCTACGCGCATGCACGCTGTAGCATAAACGACGGCTTCACCAAGCAACCTATGTTGGGGGGATGGGATTTTTTTTTCCAGGACATACAATTTTCTTATTATCAAAAATACATTATAGCGCTTTTTGGGTGGAAAATTTAAAATTAGCTGAAAAAGAAATAAAATAAGAAAAGGAAAGCACACCAAGTTGGAGTAGGGGAGGGGTAATTTATCTGTTTTTTTTTTACCTGGAACGTAGAATTTTCAAAATTTCCGTAAGTAACGCACCGACATTTAGAACACCATTTCACATTTTCCGAAGATTTTACTTTGTACATTGGGGGTGTGAGCGGGGGGGGGGAGTGATGGTGGGGCGCGCGCGCCCCAACATCACTCCCCCCAAAAAAAATTAGAATGGTCGGTGTTCTGTAGTAGCGTATCTGGATATTTACCAAAAAAATATTTAGGTTTGGCTATAAATTCCTAAACTCATTTCACCCTAAATAATTTAGGTGACTGAAATAGGAATCTAATTGAATCTTTAATTGCCGGAATAGTATGCGAGAATTCATTTTTCTTCGAGTTATATCGAATTCATTAATTCGGAATTTAGGGGCTTTTTTTCGTAATGTTATTGTAAACATTATTTTTTATTGTTACAAATTACGATGCTTTAAAAAAGCAAAAATAAATTCTTGCGTTTTTTATTTACTACTGAAAACCATAACTTTAGTAAAGGTATTTTTTTAAACAAAATAAAACATTTTCACTAAAAGTTAAGTAAAAATAATTAGTTCATTATATTCTGCGATCATTATTTGAAAAATACTGCAATTTTCATTAAAATTCGTTAATTTCCTGTGTTTTGGTGAATTTTTAAGTAAAGGGAGGAGTCAAAATGTGTATAAACTTTGAGCGTCGGCATTCATTTTGTGTGTTCCTACCAAGCGACCACGTGTGGTTAATTTAAATTACATTTCAATCACATTGTTACATCATCAATAATCATGTAATTAAACCCATTAAAAATTTACCGATATTGTAAACACATTCTGTTTACATTAAGCCTGTAGTGTTTTTTAGTGATGCAATGTTGTCAACTGAGATTAAAAAAACCCCGCGAGATCAGGAGAAAAAATGTCCAGAAAATCGCTAGGTTTTTAATTTTTATCGTCTGAAATTTAAAAAAATATCAATCCTCCCTCCTTAAAAAATCCATATTTTAACTTCCGACAATTAAAAAATTACAAATATAGTATATTCAATATATAAAATGTTCCGTGTGTTCTCACTATATGTTTCTGGAATTATATTGAAGCGGTTAGCTCCCCAGAAGGCTTACATATTTTATTAGATAGTTTTGCCTGTTTTTTGTCAGAGAGGGTATTTTTTGCAGGAAACAAATCATAAACTCAAACTTTTTATAATAAAAGTTAAATTGAAATATACTGCAAATAAACATCACAATAATGGTGCAACATATTTTGAAATTAGAAAAATAAAAAACAAAAAACTTTGTTTAGCATATGAAAAGTATTTAGGTTGGTAGATAATTAAATTCTACTGTATTGGTATGAGTTTTTTTATGCTGTTGTTTCTTGCTTTTTACAATTTTAGATCGAATTTTAAACTAAATTTCGGAGGTTGGAATGCCCCCCCCCACCTAAAATGTACTTGGAAAAATCGATTTTATAGTGAGATTTAAGAATGGTTAGTCGAAAAAAGGTGAAAAACAAAACAAATAATCAATAAATAATTGTTACCAAAGGCAATAAATGCTACTTTTTTTTACTTACATGAATGAGTTTATTTTATGTTTTAAAGTATTTTCAAGCGCTTTTCTTTATTTTTTAATAATCTAATGTAGGTGCCAAATATCTCCAGATTTTCTAGAATTCCCCGCTAGATTGCAAACGAAATCTCCAGATCTTGCAGGAAAACCGTTAAATTGTAACATTGGTAACGTGACAGGAAGCGGTAATAAATAATTGTCCCTAAATAAAAAAATGGCCTCTCGGTACAAAGAAAAACATCTATTTATCATAGAAAAATTAAGTATGATGTTATAATTAAAAAGAAATATATAAAAACACACATGGATATAGTAACATATCATACCAAAACGTGGAAGCCATCCGTCCAGTGGTTTTTTAGACTATTAATTCCGAACGAACCAAGAGTTACATTTATATATATATACACACACACACACACACATATATATATATATATATATATATATATATATATATATATATTCAAGATTATAGCTAATGCACCCAAGTCATATAGATAAATTTTTTTTATTTTTGAAATCGATACTTTATAATAAGTAAACACTGATAGAACATAAACCCGATACTAATATATATGAAATCTACAGGAATTTATATATCATATTTAAGCGTATCTTACGATCGAGCTTTAGCGGGCGTTTTTGCTAATTTCATTTAATACTTTTGCGGTATAAACAAAAAGCTATAATAATATCAGAGCGTCCCCATTTACGCTGAAAATCTACAGAATACCAATATAAATACATTACATATGAATTATCTGTGGAATTTCCACAGGCCCCGCTATTATATATAATTAAAATATGATCAGTTGAATTATTTTAAAATTTTATCTCGATTTTCTATTATGTTGTTCTCAGGTTCTAAATAGCACAATCTTTTTGTATCAGCTAGCTGCAAAAATACATCTGTATAGTATAGGATTTCTGTGGTCAAACCGAATAGGAGTGTTGCTTTGTGCAGTTATACATTGCTAATAAAGGCATACGTTAGTCCTAGACTGCATTCTTCTAGTGGACAACGAAATGGGTGTCTGTAATCTTAGATGTGCTTATCGTCGACATATTGTATGAAGTATGTCGACCTTGTAAAGTAGTATTTCCAATCACGTTGAAGGTTTGATGCTGATTAATGCTATTAAAGTTTATAAGATGCATATATCAAACTTGGAAATTAGAAAGTTGGAATTTCATGAATATTTAAAACTTGACTGTCAGTATCATAAGATGCTAGAATCTATAATTACAGTAAGATGGTGATTTTCTAATATAAAGAGAACTGAAGATATTGTAAAAAAAGTGGCTATCAAATTCCCTATCTAATCTGAGAATCACCCTCTATAAATCATGCTTTCTACCGATCAAAGTTATGACAAGATAATGATAGTAATCACCCTCAAAATGCATCGCTAGATGGCCAAAAATTAGAGAGACGTATTTAGGGTGATAGAAACCAAACTGTTCGTCCACGTTTATGTACTTTGACGTGGTTTCCAGTGAGGATCACATTATGTCACCATACATCTTCGAAGGTGGCTTGAAAGTCGATACCAAAGTGTACCCGGATGTGCTGAAGAGTGTGGTGATCTGGTGTAATCAGGTTGCCGCTGACGAATCCTGGATGTGGCAGCAGAACTCAATGCCGGCTCACAAGTACAACGATACCTAGGCTTGGCTTCAGAAAGATTGTTACGACTTTGTACATTTCCTTAACTGGCCTATCTCTTCCCCGATCAGAACACGCTGGACTACTTGTTTTGCCATACATCGAGAACATCAACCACATGGCAATCTGAACGCTGGCATCAGCCAAGTATTTGCCACACTCCAGCTGGCGCTTCTTAAAATTGCTCCCAGTTCAGGAGTCTACTGAGGTAGTGATTGAGGCTTAAGGCAGCTACGTGGAATAGATGTTAGTTTATATTACATTATCAAGTTACCTGAATTCATTTTTTCAACACATTTTCAAAATAAAGATGTAAAGTTGTTTTAGGGCGACAACTTTATCGTTTTAGGGCGACAACTTTATCGTTTTACCCGTATCAGCGGAGGAAATACCGTTTTCAAAATAAAATTTCAACGCAAAATAGAAACCTCAAGATTGAAGACGTATACTTCGCTCATTACAATTTAATTATTTTATAAAAAGTTGCAAATGTGATTCGGTATTTTACGATCAAATTTGTTGAGATGTTTGAATAAAAATAAAATTCTTCAAGCTGAACGCTCATACATAACTGATGATAAAGACGATCTGACTGTTCTAAGTTCGACTCCAGTTCTGATGTCTCTCCTGCTAATCTTTTGATTAACCTATTCATTTTTGGGGAGAACGTAGATATAGTTATTGATTTCAATATCAATATGAACTCTTTTTATTCTGTAAGCATCTCCGAATTTACACAATACAAATAAGAAAATGTATATTTCTCTTTGGTATATATATATATATATATATATATATATATATATATATATATATATATATACATATATATATATATATATATATATATATAAGTAGAAACATGTTAATGTGTCTTTGACATATCCCTGGCCAAAATCGCGTTGAAAATCCGGTTCTCGTCAGATCACGAAGTTAAGAAACGTTGAGCGTTGTTAGTAGCAGATGGGTGAGAATTTAGGAAGTCTAGGGGCTGTATGAGCTTTTCGCTTATCTCGGCATTTAGTTACAGTCGTCCTGTACAGACACCTCACTTGCCACTTGTATTGAGCAATGTTGACTCAGGGCAGGTGTGGTTCGAGATTCTCATCTCCTACCACAAAAAATTTACGTGCAACCACCCTTCGTGGGTATCCATAGTATGTCAAAGACTGAAGGTTCCCCCATTCCTGGGTGAATATAATCAGTATAAAATAATGAGACTCAACACAAAGAGTAGATTATAGCAAGTTTATTGTACAACAATAACATGTTACGAGTAACATATTGGCACTCAAACATACTTTAATCCCTTAGAATCAAGAATAAATTGCACTCCCTCTGGTTAATGCTTTCTCGCATCTTTTAGTAAGGACATAAGAATTTATTTTCGGAGGGTGTCACGATCTTCTACTAGATCACCATCTACCGAATTAAATTTTGCACTGAATTTTTTTTCCAATATTTCTGTTTATGTGTAGACGTTTTATTAGCTTCCCTTTTCTCCTACAATTTCTCCTCTACTTTTGTGTATTTTCACATTTAGACAAACCTTTAGTTATTCCTCCGTTTTTGTTTCTTCTTCATCGGTGATTTTATTTAAAAAGATTCATACAATACCTCCCTTTGTATTTCTTCGTCAGTTGTGATGTGTTATACGTATCGAGGTCTGAAGTGATCATTACGTCTGTTACATACGAAGTCGTCTCCTAATATTTATGTAGTTGTCGCAATTTTGTAGTTAACAATTCCGTCCTACCAAAACTATTTTTCATCTATATAGTTCAAAAGCAATAATATATCCCTTATTTTTAGAATTTATAATGCATTGTATTTTTCGTATAGATCTTCTTTTCCATTTGTAAACGACCTGCAGAATATTGAACGTATTTTTCTTGCATATATGAGCTTTGCAGACTATAAATATATGTATTCTAATTGCAGTTATTCTGTACAGCATGTGAGGAGTTGGAATTTTTTATCCGGTGTCGAACCCGTTGGATTTTAACTCATCGATAAGCTCTCTGTCTGACCGTTAGGTTGTGGATAGTAGGTCGGTCTCGTCATGTATTCGATCGCTTACGTATAACAATAAACTTTGAATTCACTTCCGATGAACATCGTCCCATTGTTACTTACTATTGTATTTTGGTACTTCGGTTGGCGCGCGTATCGTATTTGCAGCTGTTTGGTGTTTATATTCGAACTGTTCTAGTCATTCAGAATAGGTGTTTATGATCACTAAATAATTTATATGAATGCGTGCCCAAGGAATGTCTGTCTTTAGCAAGGGATGATTTTTACTGGTAGTGATTACTCTGCTTGTTAGCACATTTTACAACGTCTCGCCAACTCCTCAATTTCAGGGTCTCTTTTCTGCCAAGACGAAAACCTCTTTATTAGAAGTTTCATTCTGAATATACCGGGATGACCCATATGAACTTCATTAAAAACTTTCTTTAGTAGAACGCGTTGTTTTATTACTCTTTGCACATACATTAACTTCTCATCATTATTGGAAATTTGTAATACCGTTTTATTAATATCGCAAATCCCAAATCTCAATCCTGAAACGTTTCCAGATAAATACTCGATAAAACCCAAATCCCAACCTCTAACGTAGATCCCGTTCCAACGTTCCAGAGGTTACAACTCTATAACAGGAGACTAAACCTAACGTATTATACCTAGCGAAACTAGTATTGGACCGACTACTTCCCTAGATAAGTTCGTAATTAATGATGACTCATAGTTAACCTCGAAATCCAACCCCAAGATCGTCAAGGGCATGGCGTATGTGCCTACATTAGAAACGACTTTCCATATCGTAGGAAAATCTCTAGAGAAGATCCTAACTTACCCTAAATATGCTTCCGGATTGCACTTGCGCACACTACTGCGTTATATTTGCACTCTATCGTCCCCACAACAGTGGAGATACAATGTTTAATAGAATATCTGAGAAAACTGACCATGCCCTGTCTATATACACCTAGACTAACATTCAGATCTATGGGGACTCCAAGGTTCAGAATGTGGAATGGTTAACCCACTCAAACAATACTGATGATGAGGGGAGATTCTGCTTCGATTTCTCCATTGCTTTTGACCTCACTCAGATTGTTCAAGAACACAACCCAATTCACGACACTGACGGCCATTATGCAAGTCTCCTAGATTTTTTTCTCACAACTTGCCCTGAACTATCGTCATCTTCCTTTCAGTCTCCACTGGGATCTTCTGACCACTCTGTTGTATCAATTAAGATAAAAATGAAATGTTAAAAGTCTTCAGATGTACCTCTCTCCTTCGTACAGCATATCGATACTCTATCGTAGAATGGGATAGCTTGCGTACATTTGTATCAGATCTAATCCAGCGTGACATGTTTAAAAAGGTGTGTCTTCTATACTATCAGACCTGACGGAATGGTTAATTGTAGGTATAGATAGTTACATACCCTCAAAAAAAATCCAGCAAAAACCTAACAGCCAGCTGTGGTTCTCTCCAGACTATGCTGCAGTCATTGCGCACGGAAATCAGTTGCTTCCATTGCTTCAAACGTAATAGATATACTGAGACTAAAGCAATTTCAGGACCGCCAGAAACCACTATAAAAAAGTAATAAAGAAGGTGAGAGAGTTGTATGCTCAGTCCGTCAAGACCAACGTATCGGAGCAGCGGCTTGGTTCCCATCAGTTCTGGCAAATAGCAAACAGAACCTTTAACCGAATTGTGTGCTCTATCCCAACTATCATCAATGGACCTGAGGTAATCTCGTCATCATCAGACAAAGCCACACTCTTTGCCAAGAACTTTGCAGCTAATTCTACCCTTTGCGACTAAGGCTCCAAACCCACAGTATGGCCACGTATATCAGAAACACGCTATGTGACATACAAATACCTGTACATGATGTTCCAAGCTAATAAAAAACCCTAATTCCAGTAAAGAAACTGGACTTGATGGCATTCCAATTATAGTGCTCAAAAGGATTCAACCAGAATTAGCGCATACTTACATAGAAGTTATTTAAGCGTTGTCTCCAGGAGAAATGCTTCCCAACACTTTGGAAATACTCATCATTATGCCCTCTATTTAAGAATTCAGGTGATTACTTATCTCCCTCTCAGTACAGAACTGTGCGTCATGAGTTGGCTGTGGAATTTGTGCTAAATAGAGAAGTAGTCTCAGAATAAATAACCTTCGTAGTGAAATGCAATATTGTGTCCGTTCTGCTATATTTACAGTTGACGTTCTTACAGTTATATCTCATAGGATTGGTTAATCTCTCGGCGGATGCTTCATCTCTAGAACAATTGCCTTTGGCATACGCAAAGGCCTTTGGTAAGGTATGACATAAAGATCTAATTTACAAGGTTTCCAGCTAAAATATAGCTGGATGTGTCTTCTTAGCTATTAAATTATTTCTCTCTGATAGATTATAAGAGTAATGAGAGATGGACATAAAGCTGAAGCTCTCAGTATTAGTGCTTGAGTCCCACAGGGGCCAATCCGGGACCCAACTCTCTTCTGGATCTGCATCAATCATCATCCAAACCACATTTTACATCACTTGTAGACATTTATGCTGACAACACAATCATCAAGGGAAACACTTCAAAGACAGTAAACCACCAAGTTCTATCTTAATCTCGTTCCTATGAGCTTAAGCACGTGCTACAATGGGAAAAGTGTCTGGTTACTTTAAATGCATCTAAAACGAAGCTTCTATCTCTGCATCGTCAATGCTCTGATGTCATCAATTGAAATGAATGGCTCTCGTCTTGGGAATGCTTCATGTTTTGACAAGCTTCCGAGCTTGACCTTATCGTACGATCTGAAGTGGAACACTTATATCAAATTCATTGCCAAAGTCGCTGGAAAAATGGTGGGATCCTTCTACCGCCCCAGGAGATATCTCACTCCTGATGCAATATACAAGTCAGGTTCAGTAAACGATGGAGTACTGTTGCCACATTTGGGCAGTAGATTCTAGGAGCAGCTTATCCTGCCTTGGCAGAGTTCAAAATAGACTTCGTAGCTTGGTGGGGATGCCCTTTTCTCTTCCCTGCAACCTCTTGCCCACAGAAGACTCTTGTGAGCATGTCTCTATCGTTGTCCTCATGGCAAGTGCTCATCTGAACTTCACTCCGTGGTCTCGCCTTGCCAGACTTTCACAAAAAACACTTGTCTAGCCAAAACCACTATCAACAATTTCTGAATCCACTTCCAATTGCCTGCTTTCCAGCTGACTACGATCTGATTGTCTTCAAGCCCAACGTGAACAAGTTCTTTATCAATCGCCTAAATAATTCACTTTACAAAATGCCTACTACTTATGTTTATTACGCTAAATTACCCTTATCTTTGAGTAGTCACCGGGCCTTGATAAGTGGTGACTCCTATGTAAAAAGACAATATATGTTGGTCGTGTATTCTTCTGTTCAAGCTGATTTTTCATTTCTTACAGGGTAACCGGTAATTCACTAACGGTGGTGATCAGTAGTTCCGTTCTTGTGTACTTTCTTTAATCACTGTCTCTTCCAACAATTCAGCGTTACCCGGGATTAATCTCCAAAGTCTTTCCGCTTATGCGTTTATCTTGGATAGCATATATTGCATTTTTAGATGTAATTTAATAAAATCATATATTGAATTTTATGGTCTATTTTAACAAAATCACGCTCCAGCTATGAAACTGGGATGGGTAGGAACAGCATTTTCGATCCGAATATTTTTCATGATTGTTTTGTAGAATGAATGTTCATTTTACTTTCGCAGCGTGCATTAAATTTGAATATAGTTCTCTCCGCAGGTAGAGAAACTCTTGAAGCATTTAATATGGGTTTTGTTACACCATCCGTAAATTTGTGTAGGAGCACGGTTTTTATGCCATAATCACTTGCGTCTATAGCTATGCAGTAGCTTTTAGATAGTAATTGTTTGTTTATCCTTTCTAATGATGAAAATGAAACTTTCCTTTTTGGCTTCAGTACAGGTTTTCCGTTATCATTTAGTTCAAATCACACTTCAGTTTTTCTATCACAACCAAGTGAACCAGTAAAAAAAAGAAATTATTAAATTCGCTCAGTTAAATCCTTAACAAAAATGTCGGTACGTATTGATTTTCTACACACTGAACGCATTTTATCCCCCGCAAAGCGTGTTTCTTGGCTTCTCCAATGCATTAAATACGATCTGTATTTTCCCTGATATGATATCAATATTGTTTTATGCGTTTTGTCGTCGAATTCTCCTTTGAATTTCTGTTTCCTTTCCAAATACCATTCATTATAATATCTCTATGAATACATTCAACGTGTGCTATTTTTTACCTTTTTTGGTTCTCCTAGCATTTCACGCATTACTATTTCTTCGGATGGTATTTTGCAAAAGGTTCCCTAGCCCTGTTAGACGCAGCATTAGCTGCCATATGCAAATGGTTCAGCCAGTTGCACGATTTGACTTCATTACAAGGACAAAATAACTAATGTGTACGGAGAAGGGAAGAGTTTTGTAATGTATATATTCGAGACATATGGCTGGCGTCAGACGAGAAGTAATACGCTGCCAGAGGAACCTGAATAAAAGTATTTTGTTACAAATTCAAATAGCGAGTCGAATATTTCCCCCTTAACTTTTTATCTTTTCGTTTCAACGAAGTCTACATGTTAACATTTAACTTTAGATTTTTCCTGTATTCCTTATTATAGTCTATGGGTGTTAGTATAACTTGTTCTGTAAAAATAATACATACCAGGAATTGGTACATATCACTTTTGAACAAAAAAATATATATTTTTGTAAATGCAAGTAAGACTCGAATTTTCTAATTCGAAATCGATTTTGATACATTGAAAACTTCCGATTTTTTCGATTCTCATTTTAATTAATCGTGCCAAAAACTAATTAAATATACGTAAAAAGTAGAGAAAATTCGAAACGCTTTCTCCGTGTGTATATATATATATATATATATATATATATATATATATATATATATATATATATATATACACGGAGAAAGCGTTTCGAATTTTCTCTACTTTTTACGTATATTTTGTTTTTTGTATATATATATATATATATATATATATATATATATATACATATATATATATATATATATATATATATATATATACATAAGAAATTCACTTGATATTCATTAGTGATGGAAAATTCGAAGATGAATAATTGGAAACCATTTTTTTATTTGTAAATCCTGGATGTTAATAGAGACCTAATAGGCACTCACCTTTTATGCAGCTGATTTAAAGGAAAGGTGCAGTAGTAAGGCAGAAATCTATTAATTTAGATAACTGTTTCTGTATGAATTGCACATAGCATACGATTGGGATAATTAATTTTTGCGAAAAAAACACAAAAATTGAAAAAAAGAGCAGATACAGAAAATGGAGAGTAGAAAAACAGAGAAAGGGAAATAATTAATTTTCTCAAAATGGCGACATTCATGTTTCCGAAATTCTGAAATAAGGCTTGATTATTTGTCTTATTGGATTATCATCCAGCTGTGAGCGTTTTCTTCACGTTTCCAAGCATGTAACTCCCGCCGTTTTTCAGATGTATCTTTTCGATTTCGTTAATATTTATAACAAACTCGAGTATTTGTACTATATAAATTTGTATTTAATCCATGAGTGTATATTGCTTTCACATTGGCATGTAGCTCAGGATAAATAGTTATTGTATAAAATGAATTTCAAGTAAACTTTTGTGGAACAATCTTCAACAAAAGAACAATTTTAGCTAAAAATAAATAAAATGTTTCTTTGTTTTTTTATTCGCAGGTCATATACTCCCGAACAATGTATAAATAGCTCATTTAGAATGGTCTTATAAATATACGCCTTCGACAATAAAATTCGAGAATTCGATCAAATATTCATGAATAAAATTCGAAAGCTAAATCGTCCATACCGTTTTTAGTATTACATTTAAAGGATACTAATTATGATAATAATAATAATGATAGTAATGTTGTCCATTTACATCGCGATTTGAACAATGTGAAATTCTACCACACTAAAGCAAAAAAAAAAGGCAAATGAAAATTAAAATGCATTCATTAGTGTTAGCAACCAGATTAAGCAGTTTTAGCAAATAAAACGTGGTGTTTGGTGAACTGCAATTTTATACTAGTCGTTACAGCGAAACAGTGAGTTGATATTTCAAACCTCAATCTTATATATAATCGTTTAAAATTATTTTAAAAACAACAAAAAATAAACTACCGCTTACAAAGATAATTGCACGCCTATAAAATAGAATATGCTTTGAAAGTGATGTTTACAGAGAAGAAAAAGCAATCAAATTATAGGAAGGTTTCTGCACATTATAAAACCCTCGAATACGATAGGAATTTACAATTTCCAAAAATGACAACATAACTTTATACATAGAAGACCATGAAATGCTCATGAAAATAAAAATAAAAACTAAATATAGAAGTTAGGAGATTGTTGTAACGCTGGCTAACCCGACAAAGGCGAAACTGCCTTTTGATATTAAAATTTAACAGAAAAACAAATGCAAAACAATTTTATATAAAGGTTCGATTAATCTAAACTATGATGGGTGCGTTTGAGCTGGGTGTTTAGTTGTGGTAATTATATATAGAATTGAACTGTGAGAACAAGATTGGCCGACAAAAAAGGCTCTCATAAGAGTGTGAAATCTTTATCTGAAACGGAAGTAAGGGATCCGAGAATTAAATATTTGATTTGCAGATTGACAATGATATAATTCACGATATCATTTAAAGGTAATATGGGCGTCTGTAATCATACATCGACATTCTAAACTTACATGCGCATATCGTAATTGGTGATTAACTAATCTTTATATAGAAGGAACTGAAACAAACTGAATATTAGGAATCATAACCTCTATGTCAACATTTCTTGAACCGTTTTATGAATCTGATTGCTCACATTAAATGTATGCAAAATAATATTTGAAAGAAGCAGTTCGGTATGTTATTAGCTAAATTTCCAGCTGAGCACACATATTGTTATACATTATGCTACATTAAAGAAGAACACTAAACTGGATGCTCTATCAGGCTAAGTAGATTCCTGTTGTCGAATCCTGCAAAACAGAGATCAGAAAAAATATACACTCTAATAATTAGTTGATTAAAAATAAGAAAGAGTAACCTCTTTCATTCTTTAACAAACTGAACTTTCGAGAAGTAAAGACGAATATTATGAAACATGTCGATGTCTATAACTCTCATACAGAGATCAAAATTTAGTTCGAGGACAGGCGACTTTATTTTTAAGTTACCTAAATAAAAGTAAACTAGAATATTATATTGTAAATAATATACATTAGAGTGCCTGTAGAGTGTACAACAAATAAAGTCATCTGGTAATGGTTAATTCGAACCAAATCTCATTGCTCAAACATGCTTTGGTCATGATCGTTCTGTTCTCAAGGAACCAGAGAAAAAAAAATGACACAATAACGAATCACCGCTTCAAGTTAAAAATTGTTTTCGTGTTTTTTCAATGAGTCTTTAGCAATTTTAGCACACGTCGAGCATAGCAATATCGATTATACTCGTGTACACCTGAGAGACATTCTATTATCTATATTTAAATAAATAATACATAATACCATCTTTAATCCAGCATATAATATTCTATATAAGCAAACGTCTAACACACAAACGCGCGCGCACACAGACGCAGACACACATACACACACAGACACATATCTATCTATATATCTATAGAAGTGAAGTGTATGTGTGCGTGTATTTGTCTGTGTGTCTGTGTACATTTCCCTATGCAATAACTCTGTTAATTTTAAGTCTACAGACTCGAAATTTGATATACACGGTACTGAGACTTGAGAAAATCGATGTGATAGGTTTTCGGCCAGAAATTTGGCGATAAGGGGGTCAAAGTTCAACGATTTGACCTTTGAGAACTCTACGAAACTTCCTCTGAAAATTTTAGCTCTAAACACTTGAAATTGAATCATTGAACATGGATCTAACTTAATAAGTTTACTTTATTCCAAAACAATAAATGTTAAGGGGTTATAATAGGGGCCAAAGTTTAAAAAAAATTGATCGTTTTTTTTTTTTTGCTCAGCATAAACCTCCAAACATCCGGGCAATGTCGGGCACACATGCTAGTATATCTGTTAAAGGGAAAGTGTCTGTCTTTCTGTGAACATTTCACTACAAAATATATTTGTTAATTTTAATTCTACAGACGCGAAATTTGATATACAGGGTAGTGAGATTTGGGAACATCTTTGTAATCAGTTGTCGGTAAGAGATATGGCTGTTAAAGGGTCAGATTTCAACGATCTTACCTTTGAGACCTCTACCAAGATCCTCCGACAATTTTGGGTATAAACACTTCAAATTTTAGATACAAACACTTCAAATTTTAGATATAAAGACTTCAAATTTTAGATAAGTGGACATGCACTTAAATTCATGACTTGATATGGACCATAAACAGTAAATGTAAAGGGATCATAATAGGGCTTAAAGTTTAAAAAAACAATTGACCTCTGGTATCTCTACCAAATTACTCAGCCAATTTCTGGTCTAAACATTGGAAATTTTACATAAAGCGTATTCAGAGATAGGACAAGTTTTTTAATCGGTTTGTGTCGAACATTTCAGCTACCATTATATAAATGTATATGTGTATGTTTGCATCTCTACCTAAATGGTTCGATAGAGGAGACGGCTTTTCACAAGATTAGTATCGGTTTAAAGCTCGACCCTTCAGACTACAAATACTGAAAAAATGGCTAAAAGCATTAACATATTCACCCTTTACTGGACATTTTTCTACGGGGAGAGGTCGCTTTTTTCACCGATATATTCGAAAGTAATCCCCTCTTTTCGATTGTCTAGCCTAAATTTAAACCTACGTCACTTCCGGTTTGGAGGTAGTCGTAACAGCTAAGACGTCACGTTTTTTTCACGTTCTTTTCAACCTGCGCGGGACGAGCTTGAGCTTGCCTCCATACTACCACTTTTTCTCCTCATAACACACCTATAAACAACCGGGCTACGCCGGGCTGAATATATATATATATATATATATATATATATATATATATATATATATATATATATATATATATATGAATACCAGCGGTGGTTTACGTTATGTTTTGAGAAAAATAGAAAAACCGAATGGAATTATTAAAATAATCAACGTTTCGTCCTTATGTTAGAGGACATCTTCAGGATATTGAAGTAAAAATGAGAGAAAAGAAAAAAGTCATAGTTCATACGAAAAAGAGAACAGTTTTTGAAGCCTTTTCTTTGCGTAATAGTATTAGTATTTATTATAAGTGCTGATTCTAAAAGTCTTCTTTAAGCTATATCTATCACGTATTTAATAATTTCACATGATCTAAATTAAATGAGTGATCGTGTTCTGCACAATGGCAAAAGAGTGCATTTATTGAAATGTATTGAAATTCATAATTAAGATATTGGGGGCTGCATATTCTAAAGGCAGCTCCCAATATCTTAATGATGAATTTCAATACATTACGAATGTTTTTAAAAAACTACAGTACCCATCCTTGTTCATTTCTTACGCAAAAAAAACTACGAAAATACACTATAACATAAACAGACAGAAAAATAAAACAAATACCTTACTACTAAAAAGACATCTTTTCATTCCCACCCACGCCAAATATACAAAAATCTACGGCACTCTTAATAGTCTTGGCTTTCACTTGGTACAAACAACTTCCACAACAATTAAACAGACATTAAAAACTACCAAGCACTCTCCCAAAATCCTCACATCTCTGCCGGTATATATTCCATACCATGTAACAACTGTCAACAAGCATACATAGGTGAAACACAACGAAAATTGAAATTAAGACTTTACGAACACAGAAGAGTTATAAAGAAATGGTAACGCCCTAAATGCACTCTTTTGCCATTGTGCAGAACACGATCACTCATTTAATTTAGATCACGTGAGAATTATTACATACGTGATAGATAGAGATAAAAGAAGACTTTTAGAATCAGCACTAATACTAAATACTAATACTATTACGCAAAGAAAAGGCTTTTACCATTTAAATCCTAGCATAGGGAAAATAATAATCAAAGAACATAATATCAAAACAGATCCTGGTTAACTGTTTTTCCTTAAATATTTCACCAAAATGAATCAGTTTACAAAAAAAAGTACATATTTATTTAACGCATTTTTAAAAGTGTATATACAGACATTGAACAACCCAACCTTCCCATACGCACACATATATTTGTCCTTCCCGACATGGGAAGGATTAAAAAACTGTTCTCTTGTTCGAATGATCTATGACTTTTTCTTTTCTTGCATTTTTACTTCAATATCCTGAAGATGTCTTCTGAATAAAGGACGAAACGTTGATTATTTTAATAATTTCATTCGGTTTTTCTATTTTTCTCACAACATTATATATATATATATGTATATATATATATATATATATATATGTATATATGTATATATATATATATATATATATATATATATGTATAGAGAGAGAGAGAGAGAGAGAGAGAGAAGTTACCAAGGATTATATCTTTAATAATGCAAATATATCAAAATACTTGTAAAGATAGTTATATTTATGTACTTTACATTTTGTAAAATTCTGTATATTCTCCTCTTCTGAAGTAGATTTTGCTGTTATATACAAACATACATACAGACATATATATATATACATATATATATAGAGAGAGATAGATAGATAGATAGATAGATAGATAGATAGAGAATAGAAAGATGAAAAAGAAAATTTGCAAATAACTGTATTATATCATTGATCAAAATCACAAAGGAAATATAAAAGAATAGATTCTCTTTTATAGATTGCTTTTCTACACAGGAGTAAATTGCTGTAAGATTTTGTGCACGTAAGTGTCTTTATAATCCAGTCTCCCTTGTATATATATATATATATATATATATATATATATATATATATATATATATATATATATGTGTGTGTGTGTGTGTGTGTATATATATATATATATATATATATATATATATATATAAGTATAGAGAGAGAGATAGAGAGAGTCTTATAAATTTAGTTTTTTTGTGTATTAATATCTATATTTTTACCCTTTGTTCTATTTATTAAAAAAATACAACTTATATATATGTGTCCGAGAATTGCATTCTTCTGCAAAAATATTTAGCCAATTTGTCTCTCCTTTTAATTATTCATTTTAATTAATTCCCTATTAGTTTTACGGTTTTCTGATGGGATGATCATCATTAGTAAAGTTTTACATGTAATAATAGCTATGCAGTTATTCTACATAGTTTACGCCTGCGTAATCGTTTATAGTAAGCACACACTTCTTTCTTATATATTTTTACGAGTAAATATATATATATATATATATATATATATATATATATATTAAAAAACTGTCTACCTAACCCCGTTGTTAGTTATATATCGCCTGAGAAGAGCGCTAATACATAGGTTATTCGAACGTATGTTAAACTTTATATATAGGTTGAAGCCAGGGAAATAGGTTGAAAAATTTGAAGATTTTAAAAAATGGATGTTGCCAGGTCAATGTCGAACGACGGTATTACGCATATGCATGGGTAACGTAATGGCTATTGATTCATGTTAAAATGTTTAGCTTCGCAGCAACCATGTTTTCGAAGCTCAAACATTTACGTAAAAGGGGAAAGTAAATCGTAAGCACAAAGTTTTGGCTTCGATTCTCGGTGGCGGCGCAAGAATTTTTTTTTTATAAAATGTTTACAGACATTACTATATATTGGGTCTAATATAATATAATAATAAATACGTATTCTGTATTAATGAAACTATCGTATTAAGGAGTATTTTACAGCTAAGAATGCCGGGCGGCATAATAGAATATATATATATATATATATATATATATATATATATATATATATATACATATATATATACATACATATATATATATATATACATATACATATATATACATATATATATATATATATAAATATACATATATATATACATACATATACACTTGTGCCCGATATTATTCATACCCCCTCTTGAAAATTGAGTTTATTAGGTGTAACTTTGTAAGAATTTATTGTTTACGTCCATATTGATACATATTCTTAATAAACCTCTTCTGATCATTTTCGTCATTTTAAAATCTCGGGATACTTGTAATAAAAGAAATATACAGCTATTTATAAAATCTGCAATGTTCAAAAATAATCATACCCCCTTATTTTTTCAGTATTAATCGAGTTTCTGACTGTTTGTTTCCTGTTTGATTCTTATTTTGAATGCTTTTATACAACCTTTGATTAATTTCATTTCGTTTTTTGCATTTTTCAGAAATTAAAATGATATCAACTGAAAACCAAAAAAAAGAATAAAAATTATTAGAATGGGGAAGAAAAAAGAGCTTACTAATGATCTTAGGACTAAAATTGTGAATTCACATAAGGATGGTTTAGGTTACAAGTCAATTTCCAAGAAATTTGAGGTCCCTACAGCAACAGTACAGAGCATCATCAAAAATTTCCAGAGCCACCACACAACAAACAACTTGATTGGTAGAGGAAGGAAAAGGAACTGTCTGCTAGAGCCACCAGGAATATTGTAAGAAGTGTTAATGCAAATCCAACCACCACTACTAAGGACATTTTAGAAAATCTGGAGTCTTCTGGCATAAAAATATCAAGGCAAACATTGCAAAGGACTCTGCGTGAAAATGGTCTGAAAGGAAGAAGACCAAGAAGGACTCCATTGCACACCGGAAAACGCCTTGCAGCACGTCTAAAGTTTGCTAGGACCCATGTGAATTCTCCAGAGTCCGTTTTCTCAAGTATTTTGTGGATTGACGAAACAAAAATTGAATTGCTTAGCCATATGGATGCTTCTTACGTTTGGAGGAAGAAAGGAGAATCTTACAACCCAAAGAACACCATACACACGGTGAAACATGGTGGTGGTAGCCTAATGTTTTGGGGCTCCTTTTCGGCTAGTGGTCCAGGTAGTTTGGTCAAGATAGATGGAACCATGAAGAAGGAGCAATATTTGGAGATACTCCAGAAAAACATTAGACAGGATGCGGAGAAGCTCCATTTAGGACCAAACTGGGTCCTTCAACAGGATAATGATCCAAAACATACTGCCAAAATAGTCAAGAAATGGTTTGAGGATAATCACATTAATGTTTTGGAATGGCCTAGCCAGAGTCCTGACCTGAACCCTATCGAAAACCTCTGGCACATATTGAAAACTGAGGTTAAAAAGCGGAAACCTAGAAATTTGAGGGATTAAGAGAACTACTGCATTGAAGAATGGTCAAAAATCAGTGTTGATGCTTGTAAAAACCTTGTTGATAAATATCCAAAACGGTTACAGGCAGTTATTAAGAATAAAGGGCATGCTATTGACTATTAGTAAGAGAGGTATGAATAATTTTGAACTAGTGCCATTATTGTTTTTCTTAGTATAATGCTTCAAACTTGCATAATTTATTTATTTGTTGAGTTTAAATTAAATGTTTATGCTTGATTTATTGTTTGAAATCCCTTAAATATTGTCTATCTTCTGGTTTGAGCAATATTCTTATAGAAATCTCAAAGATCCGAGCGGTATGAATAATATCGGGCACAAGTGTATATGCATATATATACATATATATATACATATATATATACATACATATATATATACATATATATACATACATACATATATATACATACATACATATATATACATACATACATATATATACATACATATATATATACATACATATATACATACTTATATATACATACATATATATACATACATATATATACATACTTATATATACATACTTATATATACATACTTATATATACATATATATATATATATATATATATATATATATATATATATATATATATATATATATATATATATATATATATATGAAGGCAGGTCTGAACCCGTACAGCGAAGGAGGAAAAGAATGGGGGAAAAACGTGACGTCTTTGGTGTTACGACGACCACCTAACCGGAAGTGACGTAGGTTTTAATTAAGGCTGGGCAATCGAAAAGAGGGGATGATTTTCGAAAACATCGTCGAAAAAAGCGACCCCCGTGTAGAGAAGTGCTCAGTTGTAGGTGACGATATTAATGTTTTTAGCAAATTTTTCGATGTTTGTCGTATGAATGTCGGAATTCAAAACGATACTGATCGTGTGTAAATCGTCACCTCTGTTGAAAGTTGTAAGCAGGCATTCAAACATACATACAAACATACATTTATATATTGGTAACTAAAATTTGCGACCCAAACACATTAAAAAGCTTACCCTATCTCTGAATACACTTTATGTAAAATTTCCAATGTTTACACCAGAAATTTTCTTAAAAATTCCAGACCTCTATTCTATCGAAAACGTATGTTTTTGCATCAAGCAACAGCTACACAATGATAAAAATGTCTAATCTGGAAGAACTTTGGACAAAAAGTAAATAGAAGTGTGATGCCTTTCTACAAGACTATTGCCTCAGACTAATTCAAGGAATGACAAAAGATTGCAGGGTGTACAAATTGCAGAACGATCTACTACAAAATAGTAACTAGTCTATAGTGTTCCTGTTGTATTTGTGTTGCATTAATGTCTTTAAATAACAGTTCAATTACAGTGTTCAGTTCTGTAGAATTTCTTTTTTGCCATTTTCTATTTGAAGTTAATTTATTAAAAATTGAGGTGAACAACTATGAAGAAATGAAATTATAATGGAATGAACAAACATTCAAATAAAGTATAGGGTGTGTAAATATTTACATTCAATTTAGCATAATTTGGCATCTTTGAAAAATGCCAAGTGCGGACATTCTTTTTGGCGCATGTGTATATTTCTTTTAATCATTAAAATCATAATAATTATATAAAGGTCACTTTGTGAGCGTCTGTGTGTGTGTAAGTTGCTTCCTTATTGGTTCTGAAACGGTTGAGCCAATTTTCAGCAGATTTTACACTCATCTAATTTATAAGTCTGGCACTGTTCCTGGATATGTTTTGTGCAGTAATTTATCCGACAAGCCGCGAAAATTGCAAATATTAGATCTTAAAAATAGATTTTTTTCTGTTATACTTGAAACAATTATTTTTACACTGGGGATGTTTCCGTTACACTGACTAAAGAAGATAGTAACATCCTAGTGAAGTATTAATTTTAGAAAAATAAAATTAGTAGAGATATAGCTTAGTGGGATGTACTACAGATCAGATGATTTTGTGTTCAAAGTCGTGTGTACTTCGCCATTTTATTTTACCTTGTGTTATTAATGAGGTCAATTTACGATAAAAGAAGAGGTACTAATTAAAATCGCCGGAAATCATTTCATCGTTCGCATATTCTAAACTCAACATGAATCAGCAGTTATTTTTCCAGTATATTCATCGTCAAGCTTATATACCAACTGAGGGGATATTATAAACAAACACACACGAAATGTGTCATTATTATTTTTTTTTATTTTGTATTTTTCTTGTAAATTAGTCCACCGGGCAAATTATTCCTCATAATATATAATAATGCAAAAAGGATTAATGCTATAATATTTTATATGCAATTTGCATAAATAAAAATATTATATTTACGCATATTTTACAAACGAGCAACGCCGGACTGTCAGATAACACACACACACACACACACACACACACACACACACATATATATATATATATATATATATATATATATATATATATATATATGTTTTATGTATGTAGTCATCCATATACAATACTGTGTCATTGTATCTCAACTCATCAGTGTTACCTCACATTAAAAACGGCCTTGTGCCTAATTTGCTCAGTGGGGGGGCAAATAAATACCTACAGGCCGTCAGGCCGCTTGCCCGCGCGCCCTCCGGGGTCCGGGTGACATGATCAAAGTGTAGTATCTGTTCCGGCAGATGCTGCACTTAGGATAGTTTGTGCCAGTCAATGGAGGGGAAGCCCTCTGTACTGGGACAATTATTATTTTTGGTAACCAGAGTGCCCCCTTTTTGCCTACTTTTAGGGGAGCTGGTTTTTACCTCACATTAAAAACGGCCTTGTGCCTAATTTGCTCAGTGGGGGAGCAAATAAACACCATCTGTTCCGGCAGATGCTGCACTTAAGATAGTTTGTACCAGTCAATGGAGGGGAAACCCTCTATACTGGGACAATTATTATTTTTGGTAACCAGAGTGCCCCCTTTTTGCCTACTTTTAGGGGAGCTGGTTTTTACCTCACATTAAAAACGGCCTTGTGCCTAATTTGCTCAGTGGGGGAGCAAATAAATACCATCTCAACTCATCAGTGTGGCTAGACTAGCACCTTGTTCCTATCCAAGTATTTAACCTAAAACTATCGTGTTGATAGTCGGTCGTTCTACCAATCGACCTACGGAAGCGGCACCCGCAAATGACCTCAACAAATATCTATTTTAAATTAATATTTGTCCACCACTTTATAGTACCCAAGGCGCTTGTCTTTTTTTTACAAACAAATAGTGAGCATGGGAGTCGTTGCAAAAGTAATGTATAACATTGATGAACTACGACTCCGAGAGTCGTACTATTAAAACAAGAGAACTTTTCTAACTTTTTTCGATATAGTCACCACCATTCCCAATGCATTTTGCGCAGCCTTTTTTGATAATCGAATTCTTTTCACTCTTAGTTCTGTTGGTACTCTGAATTCGACGAACCAATCTCTTGACTGTAGTGACAGCAACTGCAACAATTGAATGCTAATCGCTTCAATTTTTTCTTGCACGGAAGAAATTTAATGACTCATCTCTACGTCGGACTCACATTCATTACAGGGCTTGCTTTTTCGAAGTCTTACAGCGTCAATAGACGCAATGGAAATATGGAACTGTCAACTCTCTAATGCATAAGTGTAGTCACTTTAAAATTAAATTTGCAATCCTCTCCGATCAATTAGGATGGAATAATTTAATCTGAAACACCACTTTAGGATGGAATAATTTAATTGGAAACATCACCTTTGGAACGCTTTTCTATTATATATTAGCACCATATATTATAAAACAAATCAGAAATATTACACGCCAACAAAGGAAATGAACTATTCGAAAACATATGAATAATGAAAGGCAGTGTGCTCTGTCTATTCTTTTTTATACTTTTATTTAAAAAATATTGATAACAATACTTGGCAGTCAACCAACTATGATAATAGAAGAAACGAACTAGCAGGCTTTTAGAACAAGTTTACGGACCGAGGTTATTCGTTAGCTTAGAACTAATTCGAAAGAATGAGCAAATTAAATGGCTATTAGGAAATTTAAAAATAATAAAAGATGCGATTTCATTGACTGAGCAAAAGGAAGTTCAACGGAACTTAGAAACCAATATTACGTTCGTTTCTCTCGCTTCGTGAATACAAATAACGGAGCAAAAGTTGAAAAACTTGAATTAATAGTTTTAAAATATATGCCTACTGTTATTTTCAGATGATGACTTAGAAGATACACGATAATTCTTTAAAGTGTCTTAGAAACAAGTGTATCGAATTCCTCATCATTTCTACGTTATTAAACCCAGGCGTCTGTAAATTTTACGAAAAGGTATAAGTAAATACCAATTCTAAATGCAACTTGAAAGTAGAAAGATTTTCAGAATCTAATTAGTCTCTTAGCGTGAAGGCTTCTTGTCAGCGACGTACTGACAATCAGCAAACAGGTTAAAAACACACGGATGCAGTTTTTAGCAATTTAACAGGATACGAGTAAGCTCTATTCTTTGCATGTATATTTGAAAGATAAAATCAAATTTACCGGAGAGAATCAATATTATAGATGACTACAAAGAAATTGATGGTTAAATTTCAACGAAAAATTTGAAAATACTATCCAGTGATAAACGATCCGTAACTCGTAATATAAAAGATAATATTACATGTAAAAATCCGAGAGAAAAGGCTATACTGAGTTTGACACAAAGTTTAGAGGCCGCGTATAATTTTGATGTACGAGTAAGATCAACGCGTGTGTGGTATGTACATTTCACTAGTGCGTTGTACTTCCAAACCGATGGTACATGGAGAAACAGAATTACAAAAAATGTTTTACCTGTGCTTAAGGGTCATAGATTATCCAGAGCAAAACTATATATTCAATGGTAAGTTTAAATGTGTCTACCAGCTGGACAGAGACACAGCAATGTTGTAAATATAGTCGAAGGCTCTGCAATAAGTATGGGTTAACCATGGGCTTAGAACGATTATATAATAGTGAACGTGGAATAATGTTATTGTGTTCCAGAGACAGATATTTTTCAGAAAAGAAATAATTGATTATTGAATTTTCGTTTAAGTCAAGAGAACGAAAGTGAAATTCCTTACCGTTGTTGGAGATAGACAAGTTATCTCTCTAGTAATAAAAGAGTCGCGTGAATTCACCTCTTGATCAAACGTATCGTAATTTTGCAACTATATATGCCATGCACAAATTCAATACAGCTAGGCTTATTACGCCTATTTTATGTAGCTTTCTAGCACTATTTAAGACATATTCCGTAGGGATAATAAAATGCATTAGAGGAAGGATATCTTATTTTTCTATGTAAATATTTAGTTCTCTAACTGGTACCAGTGGCACTGGGGCGATTTCTACAAATTCCACAGCTTCTGTGATTATATCGACCGTATCTGGTTCATAGGTGCATATACCTACCATAATATTTTCAATTTCCGATAATAAATAATACAGGTTCCCTTGCCTAAGTACGTTGACTTTGATTTACTAAGCTCTGAAAATCCTCATATACCGAAATCCATTTTTTGCTATATAAACGAATGTTTATTAAAATTAACATATTGCCTCACTAAGAGACATATTATTTCGCCCGGCGTCAATTTCATTGAATTTATACGTCATAACAGTCGTGAATGTGTGTATGCGCGTACCATACAAATTACTAGTCGCTTCGTATCTGTTGGACTTCTGTTCCTATTATTCCACAGGGTCTAAAGTGTATGTCAAGGGTTAAACTACCCCTCTTCTTAACTACCTGTATTTCCTTACGCTAATTGTTTTTAGAACAGTCCGTGCATGCGTTTCTTTGTGTGTGTGTGTGTGTGTGTGTGTGTTTGGTTCACCATGCGTCTAACAATACGATAACATTTCTTTTGCTTCTTTTTCTCCTTCTTAACCTCTATTTTAATTAGTAATTAATGGTTTTCTTTCTTACGGAATCTTATAGTGTGATTTTTATATATTTTTTACTTAGTTACATTGTTTAGACGTTAGCTGTTAGTGTATTTTTAAATTCTGCGTAATATCCCGGACTGGGGTCTACGTCCTGTGTAATCTGCAACCAGTGGCGGACTGGCCACTCAGACATTTGAGCAATGCCCACTGGGCCAGTGGCCTGCGAGGGTCATTGAGCCGGTTGCAGCAGTGGATAAAAGAAACAAAAGTCAACTTTTAAAGGCAAATCAAGGAGGAAAGGGAAAGAAGGAAGATGCACTTTAACTCCGGCACTGAAGTCATCCCGACCTGGAGAGATGAAGGAGATGCAATGTAGGAGATGCAGGTCAGTTGTCTGAGCCAACAAGCGGGTCGCTACAGGTGTGGAAAAAGAGCGGAAAGGCGGCCGCCTCACCGACGCGCATAATCATCCTGTGAGATTTCTCTTAGTTTCACATTTGGCACTCGCGAATGTGATACGGGATAGAGGGCCTTACGTTATCTTGTCTGTCCCTCTCATCTGCTCGGAGTGAGCGATTATTAGATTCCCTTCGCCTCTTTATTAATGAATATAGGTCACAAATCATATTCGATGTTGGACGCCCTCTGTCTCTCTTTCATCCGATTTACTCCATCAAACCATCTACCTTAGTTTGAAATTCTCTCCCGCACTTGCTGCGAAACCTTTGTTTCCCTCGCATCTCTTTTACTGCCATAAGCACCCTACAATTTTCTATTTCAAACATGTTTTTTCCAGTTTTATGTTTAGTGAAATAAAGTTTAATCCGTTCATAGAAACACGTAATTTCCATAAATCATTATTGTTTTGCAAGTTATCCATTAAGAGCATCCTATTTTGTTCTATGTAAAAAATATTTTGGCTTATGTTCGCCGAAGGCTCCGTTCAAATTTCTAAGTGTAACAATGTCGTTCCAGTTTTAAATGACTACGAGAAGCTCGCTATCATTATTATAATTGTTGGATGTTTGATGAATTGAGTGGGTCGTCCACAGCCCCAAATTTTACGATGTTTCCTTCTTTTCAAGGCTCGAGTGTTTGAACGTAGACTCATCAGATTTAAATTAAGAGACGTGCAAATGATAAAAGACGTAAAAATGATAACAGTAATTTTCGTATAGAAGTTGGTGGGCAGGCTGAAGGATAGCGACACCCATGCCTACAGGTAGAAATAGAGAAAACGGAAAAAGGTTCGGCAGAAAATCATAAAAGTGTTGTTCAGGAAACGACCCGATGCACAGCGAAAATAGACAAATACAGAAGGAGAGCTTGTCAGAAATCTTAGTAGAAGAGGAAGAAGGAACTTGTATTTTAACGCCGATACGATTGGCAGGACAGGCACAATACTTGCTTATGTAATCCTTATTCACTATAGAGAAAATAGGCAAGTGTTGAAAAATAAATTTAAAAAAAATGGTTCAGAATTTTCAGTTCACTAAAAACGCGGGCTTAGAATTTGAGGCCATGGACTGGTCTATTCTTGGAAATCAGAGAATGAACAACCTGATTGACCGAATCAGAGAGAGTGGTTGATCATCACCAATATGAAAACACGAGGGGAATTTTTAGAATTGAAAATGTCAGTGACGCATTTTTCTTGGCAAGGAATCAACGTCCTGAAGCCAGCCCACAGGATTCGACAAATAGAAACAAAGTATATGTACGACTCCATTGGTGAAAAATTCCAAGGTAAAAGAATTCAGTTATTTTATAATTCGTTATAATGAAATTAACGAATAAAATAAAATGAAATAGAAACATTGTTGAGAGATATATGAATTTAATCGGACGAAATTCTCAGCAAAGGATTGTTAAATTTTCTCTATGTTCATTGGCGCATCTCATTAAGAAAATTCATTTCGTGTCTTATTCTAATTGATTGAGAACAATTTTATTTGAAAGACAATACACCGAGTATAAAGTGTATATGTGTTCGCCTAGCCAAAAATTAACTGATAAAGAAAAAAGGGTAACCCCCGTTTCATTGTCAAAACCCCGAATACAAAAAGTAAATTCCTTGTGCCGCGTTGCAAATATTTTTTTAAAAGAAGAATTTTCATGAAATTTATAGAAGAATTAATAACGATATAAAACTATCCTCCACGAATTTTGTACAAAATGTCTGCCCTTCACGTTCCCAAATTTCCGTCGCTTAAATAAAAAAAATAAAAAAAAGCTCATGGACACGAATAATTTTATAATAATTTAACAATAATGGACATTTTCATTTCAAAATATAACTCCGAAAGTGACCTATGAATTGTAAAGATTTTGGAAATTTAGTTGAAAAATAAGTGAATAGTGAAGCTTTAAAGCGGTTTCAAATGACTAAAGTCAGGCTTAACCATATCATTCAAACACGATAGTGTTTGAATGATACACGTAGAAGTATTGTATCGTATGTGTACGCTTAAGCTATTTCCGCAAAACATTCTGTTTTTTATTAACATTTTTCTTCCGAGTCCTCGAATCTATTTAAAAACACGCTATTGTGATTACAGACATTAGTGAAGATGATAAGGACACTCATTCAGAAAGTGACTTTCTGGAGTTAATGTAATGACAATCAATTCATTCGAAGCTGAGTCCGCAGATGACTATGTGGGTGGAAACATCTAAAGTAGTGCAAAATGTTGAAGAGGAAAAGGTGTCTTCGGCTATAAAAAATGTTGCATCCCAAATTAGAGAGGGAACCCCAGTTGTCTACTTCCAGAAATCGTGAACTAGTGAAGAAAATTTATTGTTTTGGAATTATCATCCAAATCAGAAAACTGACAACAAAATTGTCAAAAGATTTTTTTTTCGAAAAGATGGCTCAACAGATTGTGGTTGTCTTATACCAAGGAAAATTATTCGCTTCACTACTCAGTATACATAGCGTCTTTGAGCACCTCAAAAAAGTCATACTTTTATTAAAGGGGTAACTGACTGGTGCTATGTGTATACATGGATTGAAGAATATGGGCACTCTTCTCGTCATTTAAAATGTTCTATATTGGTTAAGCAAAGGAAGTAAAGCATTTCTCACTTGCTTGCGCATAGCAATCATGATGAAATTGGAAAAAGAAGACAAGTGATGGAAATTGTTGTGGATGTTGTTCACTTCATTGAAATACAAGGAGAAAAAGCATACATGCTTAACAATGATGATATCGATCATAGAACATTTCTGGAAGTTATAAAACTACTTGGGAAGTACGATTCTTGTACAGCTAATCATATCTACGAAACTGTAAGAAAAAGCAAAAAAGTAACACGAAAAAGCAAAATGTTCCCGAGGTCGAGGTGATTTGGTAACTTTATTATCAAAATCTACAGTGAACTCTGTAACCATGGTTATCCGGGAAAAGATACGCCAGTTGATTTCTGAAGAAATTACTGACGGGGTTTCTGTTGAAATCGACGCCACTCAAGACATTTCAACACAAGACAATTGTGTTGTTGCTGTACTGTATGATGATAGCTCTGGTGATATCAAAGAAAGATTGGTAAGCGTCGTAAAATGTGAGGAATCTTCCGGCGAACTTTTTGTGTAACTTGTTTCTGAAGTAATGTCAACGCTTAAACTTTACGTAACTGCATCGGAAATTCGACAGACGGTGCAGCAAACATGCAAGGTGGTACAAAGTCGGCAGTAGTCTTTTATCAAAAGAGACTTAAAAGCACTTACATATTTCGTACCACGCACGTGTACTAAATTTCGTTGTGACTGAAGCTACAATGTTGTGGTGACTGCTTCATCAGTTTTCTCACTACTTAATGACAAAGGAGTATTCTTTGGAGAATCGCATCAGCGAATGAACATGTGCATCCACAACTCTTCTACTGAAAAACGAATCAGAATAACTGGAGATACTAGATCGTTGTCAAAGGACGTCACTTTGGAAAAGGTATTTGGTTCGTTCAATAATCCAAGTGAAGCACTTTTCAAAGAAATAATTGTAACACTTAATGTCATTAAAAACAAAGACGAGATGCGTGCAAACGTTGAAGCCAAGCACATTGGATACATTGAACATTTCTTGAAGTTCGGAACAGTTCTCACCGCTGAAGTATATCTGCAGATATTTTCTTATTCTACACAACTTTCAATGTATCCACAAACTAGGAAAACTCGATTTACTGACTGTGCATTATATGGTGGATCACTTGCTTGGTAATATGCAGAAGACTCGAGAAGATTTCCAAGGTTGTCACGATGCAGCTGAAAAGTTGGGTCAATGGAAAATATGGTCAACTGGATGAAACTGACGCAGATTTCGCTATGAATGAGACTCTGCTTTTAAAACGACAGAAACAGCGCAAACTCATGGCCACAGAAATATCTCTTGATAAGATTGTATCAGCCACTACAATAAGTATCGGATGGAGTCTACAGCCAGATAGTAGACACTATAGTGAGCTGCATTTAATAACGGTTTGATAGGCCATCAAGTTCAACATTATACGATGAGTTGCCACTACTTCATCCATGAAGCTTTTGAGAAGTCACAGTAGATAGATGAAAACCATAAGGTGTGCTCTGCTCTCTTCATGTGATTCGTGTAAACATGCATTCTTTGCTGCTACAAGGTCCTCCTCAAGTTAAATATTTTCACTCCTACCCCAGAAGCATTGGGTGTTCATACTCTTCCTCGAACTTTGCCCGTGTCGCAAGCAGCACATGAACGTTCTTTTTCTACTTAAAAAGAATCCAAAGCCGCTTAGGAAGTCCAATGACGAAAGAACGTCTTGAAACTTTCACGTTGTTGAAAAATAACATTATTTAAAAAATTGACAATAAGGACATACTCGATGGTGTTGCTGCCAGCAGTGAACAGCGCAGAAACTCTCTTAAATTGATATCATTACACTTGCGAACGTTCTTTCTCTCTTATTTGTGGCAGTATACCTGAACCTAAACGAGAAAACTACATCCAGGTGATTATGTTTTTTTTAAGTTCAATATTCTTTGATTGGATTTGATAGTTAACCGTCTGAATACGAGAGAGTAAACTTGCAAAAGGTATACCGTCTGAAAATGTGATTGTAACAATGAAAACAAAAACAGTTATTTTAAATAAACATATATTTCATTCATATTTTTTCTGATGATTATGTGAAACAAGATTCACTACTTCGTAAAAACGCTTGTTTATAACATACAGTACGATATTTCCAAATTATATTTCTAAGCGTAAGACAAAACACATGAAAAGTCTGTTATATCCGCGAAATTGTCATATATAAAATATATCAGAGAACCTTTAAGACGAGTTGCAACTTTAAAGTAATTTAAGTGAGATAAGTCGATTTGTATATAATGTCTGGACCGTTTTAAATATTATGTCTTCCCCTGTCTGTAACCTATCCGCGGATACAGGCAAACAAACATATTTACATCCTCATGAGAAGCAGACGGGTTTTTCTAACGAAGAATTTAAATTTTATATGAACATTTTATCTAATTAAAAATATCACGGTCCGTCTTTTGTATAATATCCATAACATGAATAATTACAGATGAGATAACAAACCCTCCCTAGCAAATAATAACGTTATTATTTCAGCACGGTCTGTCGGCATACAATTGAATGCGATTTTAAATAAATTCAAGTAAAATTTGCATCATTAACTGTTTTAAATTTTTTTTGAATGAAAACCACACGAAAACTAATTGACCGATCATTATCCATTTTGAATCCTAGCTGCTTAGGCAGGGAGGAAGTCTAAATATCATCTATAATAACTTTCCAATAGTTTTATGGGAAATGCGTGGAAGCCCTTCTTAAAAATGTTGTATTATATTTACCATAATATCTAATTGTTTCATTTAAAATAAACACTTTCTTGTTTACTTTTATGGCGCCAGGAAACGCCAGGTAGCCCTGATAGTTATATAATAATTTATGGGAAAGCATGGAGTGTAACTAAAAAACATTTGCTCTATTTAGATTATGAACACTACTGTCCAGCTTGAGCTTTGTTCTAATAACTTTTTTTCTGGTATTTCGACGGATAATTCTATCCGATTCACGGCGGTAGCGCGCCTTTGTTTCGTCAGCGATGACTGGGTATGAGTCTTAAGTAATTTTCAATTATATACATAGTATCATTTGTACTGAGGACAGACGATTCAACAACCAGCAAATTGTCAAGTTGCATTGATATATTCAGGACATTATCAGTTACACTCATAATGCTGTCGGATCCATCTGAAGAAATTGAATCTTACATCGGTCGAATCCTTATAATAATATACAATCGAGAAGAGTAATCCAAATAATAAAACATAATACAAATGATAAGTTATCATTAAAAAAATTCAGATATATACTATAAGACAATCATATGAAATATATATATAAAGTTATAAATAACAAACCATATTTTATCGGATATTATTACAATCATTTGGATCTTTACATAAAGGCTCTGCCTTTCTGTCTGTCTGTCTACGAAACACCACTGAGGGACAAGATTTGTTACTGATTCATGATGTCACATTTAACACGCGACTACTACGTAATAGGCGAGACTACCGGTAGTCTCATAATCTGAGCTCGATTTTTGTGTTGATTTCTAAAAAAAGGCTTCGTGGAAATTATAAAAACGAGACAAAATTTCACTTATTTCCTTTTTCATAAATGGAAAGAAAAATTCTCGATTTGAATATGGGCAATTAGGAGGAATGATTTTGTGATCTAATGAAATAGCAAATTTAGTTCCGTTATATTTTATTAATTAAAAACGTGTTTAATTAAAACTGTATTCAAGAAACGTTATGACCTTTAATAACATTGCCAATATACATGAAAGAAACAGTTATTTTTATTGATAATACAGAACAAATCTGGTAAAATATTTTAAACTGTCTATTCTTATAGGAAGGAAAAAGGAGTCCGATATATATCTATCAGAGAATTTTGAAAATTCCATGTTATATTTTTAGATATTTTAAATTAGGAAAAAATAATTTTTACATGGGAATTTTTTCAGTCGTAAAGTTTTATAATAAATGAGTTGTCGTTGATATTATGTTTCAGTTGAATGCGTTTTTCGAAAATAAAAGCGCGATGTTTAGAGCATTAAAACATACGTTTAACGCGTGAGGTAAAAAGCGACGTGTTAGCTTTGAACATAATATCATAAAATTTATCTGTTCGTTGAAATATATTTAAATCCGTTAACTTTGTGTTTGTGTTTTTGTGGTATCGTATTTAGCTCTAAATATTACGAGTTAAAATTAAAGGATGTAATAAACACACATCAAATAAATGCAACGAATCATGCGAAAATATAATGATACTTTTCTAAGTAAGAATGAAAAAAATCAATAGTTCTGGGCCCGTAACTTGTGTGATAGTTTTAAAATTATTTATTTACACTTAATTTGGTTTGTTTTTATTTTTATGCATTTTGTCCTACATTCCCACCACACACACACGCACACACACACACACACACACACACACACACACATATATATATATATATATATATATATATATATATATATATATATATATTCTATAATATAAAGTTGAACGTCTGTGTGTGTGCCTGGTCATGAATAGGATCCTATATGGTTGACTATTATAGAAAACTGATCACATATAATGATAGAAGATGTATCGAGACACGGGAATGGGTACGTTTGATCTGGCATAATGATGATCCATTAAAATTTGGTGGTCTGCGTACGCGCCTGGTCCACAAAGTATGGAAATAGAAAATTTAAAATAAAAAAAAAACGTTTATAAGTGTTTTTGATATAAATGTACATAATAATACTTTGATAAGTATGTTTAACTTAAATAGGGATGGTATAATAAACTTGTAGGGTCTGCGTTCGCAGCTGGTCTCCTTAAAATGTAAATAGGCACAAGCTTTAATAAAGACTTTTCATATCTATCTGCGTAAATATACTTTGATAGTTATGTTTTAGTTTGAAGAAGTATGGTATGATAAAATTATGGGGTGTTCGTTCGCGGCTCACCTCTATAGAATGGAAATATGTCACAAAGTTTAACACATTTTTTTTTTAATATAGATCCAAAAATATTGTGATAAGTGTTTCAGTGCGAACAAGTGTGGTATAATAAATTATGGGGTTTATCTATTTTATCTTTACTTTCATCATATTTTGCTTTGGTTCTGATACCCCCACATTCGAAGCTATCTCTTTACAACCTTTCCTTTTCATTACCTATCATACTTTTATAAAATAAAGTCCTTTTTCTGTAGTCTGTTTTTGAACCCAGTCTACGACAGGCACTAGTACGCGCACGCACACAAACACACCCACACGTATATATATATATATATATATATATATATATATATATATATATATATATATATATATATATATATATGTATATATATATATACGGGTACTAGTATATATACGGGTACTAGTATATATATATATATGTGGATGTATGTATATTTATTAATATATTTATATATATATATTTAATGTTTATATACATATGTGTATATGTATAAATTCATATGTATATGCATGCATATATGTATATATTTACATCTGTATATATACATATATATATAATACACATTTTTATATGCATATATTTACATAGACAGACGTTTTCACGCATATGTATATATACACGTATTTAAAAAATATACACACACGTATATATGGTAGCTTCCGTTTGTCTTGAGAGACTATATATACCGGAAGTTTGTTTGCGCGTGAAACATTTCTAGCAAGAGTATCGCAATCTACTATCCCACATCTCCTGATTTGGCGTTGTTAGATACTAGTGGCAAATGAACGTCTTACACGACTGAAAACATTTATTTGTTTAGCGGGTAGCACATACATCGGCTACAATTCCCATGCTTCGCTGAAATTGCTTTACTTCTCTGATCTACCGAAAACTAATGTATCAATGCGATTATACTGTAAACGCAAATAATCACATGTACATGCTCATATATACATTAACACACACAAACAACCGCACATACACACACACACACACACATATATATATATATATATATATATATATATATATATATATATACACATGTATATACATATATGTGATGATTGTTACATCTTTGCAGATGGTCTTCGTGGTGTCCCACGAAATCACTACCAATCAACTCCCTTCAATTAATCCCCCGATAGTCAGCAGCCAACTTACATGGCCTGAAGCTAAAATGACACATAAAGTCTAGTGTCTGTATCGGATTAACTGAACCACTTTGTGTTATGGTGTCTCTGTGCACAGTCGTATGCCTCTTCAGACCAGCAGGCGACATGCACTTCTCGCCACACACCACACAATTTGTCTATCATCTTTGTATACTTGAAATCACCCACATGTTTTACACTTCCAGCCAGCTTTAGGAGCATCTAATTCCATCATAGACTCATCCGATTCATATTATATTTTGTCTGTTCCAAATTCTTTGCATATTTTACCTTGCAACCCTCTAAGACAACTTCTCGCCACTCACTTCTATTCTCAGCTATTTCTCCCTAACGCTTAACATTTATTTAAAGTTCCTTATTATTATTTTTCATGCAATTCTGGGACCTTTCCTTTTGCATGTGCAGTGAGAGCTTACCAGCCGCTAGTTCGCAGTAGAACAGCTGGTAATTTGCAGCTCTCAGTGAGGACAACTTCTCCAACAAAACGCATCTGATTGCTTGTGATCATGCTTCCAATACTTGGGCAACCTGCTATCTGAAGGACAGAGGCTGGTTTCATTGACTGCCATTTTATGTTAAAGGTCTTGCATTAAGCCATTTCAGTTAACAAAAATATGTGCAAAGTGTCATTTTTGCTTCAGGTCGACATTTCCAAAAAGTTCAATAGGGTTGGTAGCATACATTTCTGATAAACTGCTACTTTTGTTTGAGAAGTAACACCTCTGTCAGGCAATAAAATCTTTTTCTATCCAGTAGCAACTGAAGCCTTCTGAATGCGAGTATGTATCTCAGAACCTAACTAACTTTCCATTGACAAGGTGCTACCTAAGTAAACAAATGTATGAACGACACTTAATCTGGTGCCATCAATATAAATGTGAGGTTTGCGGTAGGGAACACCCATTAATAGAGTAAACAGCACCTTTGTCTTCCTCAAGCTTATGGTAAAATCAAAGGAAGTGCATGCTGCTGAAAATCTATTGCATGTCCTTTTCAGTATGAGCGACGAGATCAGCATCTTCAGCATACAGTAACTTACGTACAAGTGCTTGGAAGGTTTTAGATCGAATATTAAATCTCTTCATAGTGAACACTCTACCAGTAGTTCTGAACCTCTCGCCAACCCCAGTGTTACAGTCTTGAAAAGAATGGTACAACCGTAAAATATATTGAGAACAGCATCGGGGCAGGTATATTTCCTTGCTTGACCATTGCCACCAGTGACCTCTGAGAGTTCGCGTTGAATGTACCAAGTGCTTTCATACTACAATATAACTCTTTTAGCATGTGGATGAATTTGGTTCGGACTCAAGGCAAATAACACTATTCAATGATTAAACATTTTTGTGGCATGTCATCAATGACAGATCAATCTACTTCTGTATGATTGTAGAATACACGTGTGTAATGTTCATGCCACCGTTCCGTGATACATTGAGTACTCCTTATTCATCATTGGATTTAATTGAGACAACAGAAGCAAAGAGAGGACCAAACACTGAGGAAGTAAGCAAAGGGTTTCATCGAGTTGTGTTGAGTGGCCGCATCTTGAATTTCAGCTTAGATACTGGACGACAACTGCTTTTTCAGAGCTCTTAGTCCGAGCTACCATCTAAATGCATGCCGTCAAAAGTGTCAGTAAGCTCTTAACAGACATCAGGCTGTTTTAGCTTTGAACCATTCATTCTCTTTGGAATTTTTATGCCCGACATGCGATTCTCCTTTCTGGTATGCAGCTTAAATTTGCCAGGCACCAGCATGAGATTATTATCATTATCGGAACTATACAACACACGAACACTGGCGACATTTTTATATCGTCTTTTTGGGTGACTATAAGGTCTCTATTATGACCATGATAGATCCAAGTTATTTAATGTTTCTGTTTCTGCCGGAATATGTGTTACATATGACAAACGTGAACTCAGATCAGCTCTGTAGTAAGCACAGGCCAATATTATTTACTTTGCCAATACCAATAACGTCCAATTACATCCCAGACTTTGTTTGCCCACATGGGGGGTAGAGATGCCAAGTAGGATCAACTTTTTATCCTTAGGATTAGTAATTAGGGTCTCCCGAACAGCCCCATAGAACTGCATGATAACATCGTCACTGCAGTTGGAGTATAAACAAAAATAGTAGTAATGTATCGTCCACATGCAATTTGTATTCATACTTTCGTGTTGGGCCATAAATATAAGATTGTCAACCAAAGAGGAGCGGATAGCAAATCCGACTCCTCCTTTAGGTTTTTCCCCGTTTAGTTTCCCAGACCAGAAGATTTATAATCCAAACTGCTTTTCAATTACATGATCTTAAACATATACACATATATTTGCAATTGCTTGTTTTTTTTAATGAATATATAAGATTATTTGCAAATTATTTGCAATAAAAAAAGATTTTAATCTTTGCAGTCTGTGATATCTCGTTGTGTTTGTCTTCTAATCCTGTGAGAACGTAGGACTATCAATTTTAAATATTTTTCTTTTAATATTGAATAAAATTAAATTTACCAAAAAATGTGTTCGTAATTTTCCTTTTTATCAATATATTACAAAAAACTCCTATCTTTTTTCTCAGTAAGCTATCATGCATTATCATCAGTCTAACGATTCGGCAGATATTGCTTGCTTTGCTTACTCTCTGTGGAGTCATTTTTTCAATAAACGAGCTTTGTCACTCGGATGTTGTCTGACCCGATTTAAGTTGAAGTAAGATGTTTATCGGTAAATATGAAATTCATAAAAGGACGTGCAACGGCTTTTTTGTAATAATTTGCTTATTTACATATTGAGGATAGTAAACAATTATTTCGTTTTATTTTGAAAGGTAGATTGTGCTATTTTTAATTGATTTATATGTAATAATTTCCCTTGATCAAATTTAAGATTAACAACATGGGTCGATTATCATATTTTTCATCGATATTAACAAAACGAAAAAGTGTAATAATAAAAACGTATAAATTGCTCATGATTTTTACATAAGTGTAATCATTTAAGAATACCATTTTCTTTGTATACTCAGGCGTATATTTAAAACATTACTTAATCGGTTATCGCGCAGAATAGATAGCTTTCTTATAATGTCCATACACACAAGCATCTTAATAAAAAACGTTTTTCTTTTTTGCTTAGGTTGTCAACACTCAGAAGAAAATAGCACCTCATACCTCCGCGAGGGCATATTTTAAGCAAAAAAATGTGATGTTTAGCTGCCTTTACAGCTTAATAAGTGTTTAGAATAAAGTTCTTGCGTAATTTTGGTGTCAAATAATACATTTACAAATAAGTTATCCTTATAAGACCTTTAATTTATATATCATTTTTAATTTAATTTTTCGCTCAATCCAATTGTTTGGATTAGATCGCATTAAAACAAGTGTGTCTTCTTTTTTAATCGTTGAGTACAAGATGGAAAAAATGCTAAGTCGCGCAATTTTCTGTTTTCAATTCAAGCAACGCCGAAATGCTGCCGAAGAGCTGTCGAAATCGCTCGTGATATCAATGAAGCGTTTGCGCCAGGAACAACTACCCAACGCAGAGCACAATGATGGTAAAAGGCATTTCGTAGCGGTGACAAGAATCTTAAAGATTGTGAGTGCAGTGGTAGGGAAGTACATCGACGTACAACTGTTAGAAAAGTGCCTCTTCAATTATACGGCAATTTTCAACGACTTGAAATTTAAAAACAGCCTATCCTTCCTTGACAAAGTACAAAATACACTCTTCGCTCAGTGGGGGATGTCCTTTTCCCTTCCCTTCAACCCTTCTCCCACAGAAGAGACATTGCCAACCTGTCTTTTTTATCGTTATTTCCATGGCAAGAGCTATTCTGAGCTCCAAACGGTAGTCCCCCTCGCCAATCCTTCATGATAAACCCCCGTCTAGCTGAAACTAGTCAATAATTTCCCCCACTCTTTATCTGTGTCAAAATCAAAACGTAGATTCCATGAATAAAGCTTCTTTCTTAGAAGTGCACGCCTGTGGAATTCTCTCCGTTTGTCTGTTTCCAACCTGACTACAACTTGGATGCCCTCAATTTAAACATAAATAAATTCCTAATGAACCGCCCCCTTACGTAAGACACTTTATCAAATATCCAATACGAACGATTATTACGATACTATCCCATTGATTACTGCACACGCAATAACCCTTATCCCCGAGTTGTATCCGGGCCTTGATAAATGGTGACCACCGTGTATAAAAAAAAAACAAACCAAAAACAAACTTGAGATTAATTGAAAAACCAAAAACCTTGATGAATGGTTGCTTCACGAATTTAATGTGAACTAAAGAAACGTCGTTATGGAATGTCATCTTTCCTTCTTTAACTAAAAAAGAACGACCTATTTTTCGATTGGGTTGTAGATAACGAGTAAAGTTGATTTGTTTACAACAAACGACGACGCTCAGTTGATTGGTTAAACGCCGACGAAGCTCCACGACACTCCCCGAAGCCAGAGTAGCAACAAAAGAAGTTCATGTTGATTTTTTGGTTATCTGTGACTGGATTCATCCATTACAGCTTTTGAATACAGGCGAAACCATTACGGCGGAGAATATTGTTAAAAAATGAATGAAGTTCATCAGAAATTTCGATAACAACACTCATCATTAATCAACAGAAAATGTCCGATTCTCCTCCACGGCAATGTCCGACCGCACTTTGCTAAAGCGACCCAGCAGAAGCTGAACAAATTGGAATACGAAACTTTGCTTCATCCGCCATAACTCTCGAGACCTCTCACCTACGGACTACCTCTTTTTCAAGCACCTGGGCAACTTTCTGCGGGAAAAATGCTTCAAAGACCTAAGAAATATCAGAATCGGCACCAGAACGCAAGATTTTACGTTATTGGTATAAATGCACTTGTTTTGTGTTGGCAAAAGTATTTCGATTCTGATAGATCTTATTTCGATCAATATTTTTTGTCTGCGCCGATATAGGTTCATCTTAATGTAAAAGGTAAAACCCTTAAGAACTTTCATGTCAACCTGATCTCATTTTAGATACTCGTAGTCAATCATGTAATGAACTTCACCTGGTCCAAAGGCTCTATATTTAGTCTGTAAGGTATTACTTAAGAATTACACTTTTACCTAAAAATCTCTCTTGTCCTGGATATTACCTTAAACAATATCCGATGGTGAGGCCCCAGCTTGCGGGCTTTGGGGAGTGTGGAACCATCCTTTCATTGGCACTGCTCCCAGGTCCACTCCGTCCCGGAGTGGTAGTCCCTCTTAGGATCCCAACTATGGGTTAAATAGAAACCCACTTGAAAACAACAAATATATTCCATTAAAAAAAAAAATATTCAAAATCTTTGGATTCGGCATTAAATAACCTGAAAAGGGTTGATATGCCGTACAACAAAAACAACCAACCAACAAACCAAAATCTTTCTATAAAATAAGTGCATCTTAAAATTCATGTTTCATACAACCAAGCATAACTGTATCAAACAAGACATTATAAGACAAAATAAAAATAAAAGAATATCAAATATTTGTCCAATCAATATAACAGTTCTATAAAGAGACAACTTCAAAACTTTAACAAACCTTTGGATAAAAAAAAAATCTTTATTCGTGGATAAGTCAACTGTAAGCCCCGTGATTTCTAAGAAGTAACCAAATGAAAAGGAAATATTATATTGTTTACAGATACATTTTCCTATAAAAACAGGTTAACTTGTTCGAATCGATTTTTGTTGGAAACATGTGCGCATTTAATTTTTTGTGAGTTTTCCCGGAAGTGCTGTGCGAATAGTGTGCAGTTTGTGTGGTTAGGTTCGGAGTGAAGAGAGCATGTCAGACTCTTAAGTGCTCATCAAGTCTTCGCTCTTTAAATGAACACAAGGTCAGATTTCAAGTAATGTCAATGCTTACTTAGGCGAACTGTTTGAGGAGACGGATTACAGCTCGAAAGATTGATCGACGATCCGAACCATCATTCAAACGCGGCATACAATACGAAACATGACAGCTGTAATTGATTGATATCAGTTCTTTAATACTTGACGATTCCGTGAATCTCTCTCTTTCTCCCTGCTTCTCATAATATTTCTCTTTATCTCTCTATTTCTCTCTCACTATATATATATATAAATATATATATATATATATATATATATATATATATGTAGGTATGCTCATAGATACACATATACACACACACTCACACATATATGTATATATATATATATATATATATATAGAGAGAGAGAGAGAGAGAGGGGGGAATAAATGGCAAAACACTATATTTCGTAGTTCATGATGTTGAACATCTTATAATTTATTTCTTTTAATTCAGTTGACTAATACAATTCTCGACACTATATGTTTTGTAGCGCAAAGTTAATCACTTAATTATCAATCAGTGAATCTATTTTGCGATTAACTCATCAGTAGATATAGCAACAACCAATCCTTCATAAGGACATGAAATGTGATTAAGAATGATTCAAATCCAATAATTGGAAGAGAAGCCGCATATACCTTTCATATGTTTTCGACACGCCATGGCGTATCTTGACTGTTACATACAGGTAACCAGGTTTATAGTCTCCAAATGTTTTAGTGAGTTGGTAATTACCAATTCGTGTGTTATTAGCTGTAATTAATCTGTTAACCTGCGTTTTTACTGCATTTGTAGGATGTTTACTATTTTTATAAGTCCGTATAATCATTAAGAATGTTTTCTAAGTTTTTCATCATAATCAGATTTTTTGAGGATGAAAAAAATGTTAGATTTATCAGCGTTTTTCATAACTATATTAGGATGGTTACGTAGTTCCTTGGCGGCATTTTTAAATCAGTAGTTATTATTGAGTTGCATTGTTTCATATAAAGTCGAGTTTTTATGGCTACCGATTTTAGAATATTTCGTAACCCAGAATGAGTGGCGATTTTGGTTTCTTTTTCTAGGTCAGTCATATGCCTATAGATTAATTCTATCTTGGCTTTTTTGTTTTAATGGTTAAATTGTCGTGTGAGGTTGTAGTTGTATCCAAGAATTCTATTTCTGGGTTTATATGATCGTAATCAGAAATATTAATATAAAATTGTGTGTTATTAGGTAATATGATAGATCCATGGCATAGAGAGTGTTATTTTTTTTGGGGGGGAGGTAAATCGATGCTAGTGTTCATAATTAGAGATGATGTTAGTAGGTTGTTGTTGGAGTTCAATCTATTGGTTATTCGTTCGTTCAATTTTTCTTCAAGTTCACGTGGTTCATTTGTATGCTTAAGAATTAATTCTTGTGCGTTGTTCATTTGTCTTTGTACTAAATCAATTTTTGAAATACATCCTTTAATTCTCCGTTGAGGTGCTGGATCATGTAATTTTGAATTGGTATATTTAGGCAGCCTTGTTCATTCAAGCAAACATTATCAAATACATTATTAATAAAGGTTCCACATTCGTTACTGTCACGAGCGCAGAGCATTCCTCCCCGAATCATCTTCAGGTGTTGAGGAACTAAAAGTACGAATGGAGCGAAAATGGAAATTAAACTGTGAAAAGTACCATATGTATTAAACCGCGTTAGGTGGCGGTAAGTTAAAATATATATAAAGTCGATGAGAAGTTGATTAAAAATTCGAGTATTAAAATCTGCCAGTTTGTGGGCAAAGTCCTTTCTTATGCATCGCTGTTACACTACATTGGTTTGTGTTAACGTTTTTAATAGCCGGTTAAGGGTGGTTTGTAACCACGAGGTTTTGTGTTCTAATCTTATTGTAGTAAAGATTACATTTGATTTTAGAGTTGCTTTCAGTAGGCATCAAATATCTACGAACAATATTTTTAATTGCAAATTCTCTGACTCTTAAATTAAGTGTCATTTGATGATGGTAAAATATATTAATGGGGTTTGCATTACAGTGCTGGCTAATATTATCATTAGGACTTTAGCATTCGTTTTATTTGCTCATCAACAATGTAATTAGGAAAGTGATTACTGGTGTTTAATTTCTTTTGTTATCAATAATTATTGCTTGTTTTGTTAATGATACAATTTTATCGCGATTTAATACATTTTTAATCATGGCTATTTTCATCCACTCTTAAATTTCAGGAGGCTGGAGTTTATTCTCGCTGATTTTTGTATATACAGAGCTGTATAAGTATTATTGAACGTATCAATAAGGACGTCAAGAAATAAAATGGTATTCTTCTACTTCTTCTTCTTCTTCTTCTTCTTCTTCTTATTATTATTATTATTATTATTATTATTATTATTATTATTATTATTATTATTATTATTATTCTACTGTGAAATTAAAGATTGTGTGTTTGTTAAACGTTTGTAGTTGGTATATCCATTCAAAATTTCCAGCTAAAATCAGAATGTCTTCCACGAAATGGATGGACTTCGCCAAAAGTGCCATCGAACTTGTTGATTTTAATACTCTAATTTTTAATCCATCTATATTTTTAATTGATCTATATTTTTAATCGATCTATATTTTTATTCGATCTATATTTTGAATCGAATTCTCATTTAATTTTGAACTTTATCTAGCAAAACCACTACATAAATTGCCACGCAAATAATGCTTTTTGTGTCATTATCGATATTCACTTCACTCTCTTTCTATATATTTACATGTAAATGAACACATAGATTCACGTAAAATTGTCCACGCTGTTTATCTGAATTGAAATCAAGCAGGTAAATAGTTACCCTAACTCAATCTGTGCTTACATAATGAGCAAATTCTCGTGCGGTTTGTTAAATATAGCCGTGCCTTAATTTATTTCTCAATTGCGCATTTATAATATTTTATTTCTATAAATCTATTTCGTGTATTTATTTATTTTTTTACCGAATATGTAATCATTAGTTAATGAACAGAAACGTCTTTTATATAGAGAGGTTCGTATACCCGTCATGGAGAAATGGTATAACAAAAGGAAATAAAGATTACAAAAGAATATTACTATGGCCATAGACTTGAACATTCTTTCTCAAGTGCATAGAATCTTTATAAATATACTTCAATAAGGATGTTGCACTTTCATCTGGTCTGTCACGCAAATGCCCGAGATATTAGTAGAAATAATTTTGACTAGATAAATATCAAGGGAAATAATGCAATCGCTAGAATATTCGGACTACTATCATATGCTGATGATTAATATACTATTTGCATTATTAAAAATCTGTCTACCATAACATGTTTAAGGATATGTGATGCATATTGTTTCTATCATCTGTACTACGGTTCTCATATTGTGATGTTCTCCTAAAGTTCCTACCGATGTACCGTTCGAATTTCTCCAGGTATATGTTATAGAACTCGGTAATATATTTGTCGATTTCAAGAATTTCCATCGAATTTCTGAGAGTAGCCTGCATTTAACTAACTTAGGTAGGGTTCCATCAATCATGACTGGATAGATGCTGTAGATAAATCACAGACAAAAGGATGAATGAAAGGCGTTTTGTGTACATATGAGATACGCTGGCGTTTTTCAGTGTTTTATAAAAATTAGCATTCAGTTACAATTACTGACTGATATATATATATATATATATATATGTATATATATATAATATATATATGTATATATATTAAGTATTAATTAATTATTACTACGTAAAAAAGTAAATATGTCCTAAAAATGTGGGCTAAGAAAAAATCTAAACAAAGGGCAAACAACTCATTTCTTATAATAAAAAACGTTCAAGGTAATAAGAAAATATAAAAGAAAAAAAAGAAATTTATAGCTAAAAAGATATATAAATGAAAATTCAACAATCTTATATATATATATATATATATATATAATATATATATATATATATATTTAATGTATATGTAATATATATTATATCTATGAATATATATATATGTATATATGTATATATATATATATATATATATATATATATAGTGTGTCAGAATACGATGAAAACAAATAAAATAAAATGCGCAGTCGCAAATGTTAGAGTTAAAGTACACATATTTATTTAAAAACTATACATGCATATTCCAAAGACGACCCAGAAGTTTTACTGTATTGAAATGGCAACTGATCAGCCTCGGTAGAAATATGGAAACAAAACGTTTTTCCGTTGTGTTTTCTTTCTACCGATCCTGATGAGTTGTATTTGATTCTTATTAGTCACATGTGGATGTTTCAATACAATAAAACTGATGGTTCATCTTTGGAATAAGTAAGTATACTTTTTAAATACATATTTGTATACACCCCCCACATATATATATATATATATATATATATATATATATATATATATATATATATATATATATAGTGAGAGAGACAGAGAAAGAGAGAGAGATACAGAGTTATAGTTATAAAGCCCATTTTAAGACTTTAATATTGAGTCCCTTTTTACGGAATTAAAAATGGACCAAATTTAGTGCAGCTATGACATTCTGAGTTCTGGTCGTTTAATACTATTTGACGGTTCACTATGTATTCAGTAACTTTGGCACTTATATGCATTTAATTTATTAATTATTTCGTAAATTAGTTGTAGCTTGCGGTAAAACGTTAGAATAAGCAGTCATGAATGATTTTGTGAATGAGTTCGTATCACCAGCTCAACACTAATTATTACTTCTTTACATTTATTATTACTTAAGCAGTAAATACTAGTGTATCCATGTATTAAGTTAATTAGTCATTTTAATAAAAAATATAGTTTTCTATACATATATAATTTTATAATGTATATATAGTTATATTTAAAGTGTGTATGTACAACACGTACTCCCACGCTAATGAATCTATTTATATTAGTTTTATATCCGGACAAATATTAAATGAAGTTCTTTGTAAAATTAAGTTCAGAAACAGTTGTTACGCCTTATGTGTAAACTTTACGCAAGATCCTAATAATGACAGTAGATTAAAAAACATTGCTTAAATTAATGAAACGAAATGCGTCATTTTAAGAAGATTTGATTCAATTGATCCTGTAATCGATCACCGATTTACAAAATAATTAGGACAAAGTGGATATATTTCATTCGAGTACTGCTGGTGCACTTTTAATTAATCGTTTGCTCTCATCACATGGCTAATCAATTCCCGACAATACGATCAACATGGGTTCTCCATTATAACCTTCACGAATACGATATACTCCATTCTATGCACTGAGTCTTAGCACATGCTTCGTCTGCAATGGAAGATCCGTTTAGATGGCCGTTTTGTTTTAGGGCAATAAATCATATAATTTTAGAAAAATACGCTTCACGATATATATTTTTTCCTAATATATCTTCATGCTGTTAGTTAAGTGAACGTTGTCTGTAAGAACGAACAGGATTCCAACATGCACAACCCAGGTTGTAAATCCATGTTTTAAATCAATTATCAACCGTCACCTTAACGAAAAATAGTGATGACATGACACAATACTACTACTTAAAAAATTAATAATAATAATAATAATAATAATAATAATAATAATAATAATAATAATAATATCTAGCAGGGATCGTGGTCCGGCTTTATTCTTGACGGTCGAATACCATAATAAACATCATTCACCCTTGAACCGTATATGTTTATTTTTTTTAAGTTGACTGCTAATTGGTGTTATTTACATTTATTAAACGACTTTTTTTCTCATGGATAGAAGAACGAGGACAATCTACTAGAGGTATTTAATAAAAATGTCTTCGAAAATTTGTGTCCAATAGATTATAACTATCTAACTTTGAGAACGACCTAAGTACCTTTGGTCAAAATCTTATTAAAATAATAGGCCATATCCCAAATGTGAATACTAGTCTAAAGAATACAAACCATTCCGCATATCCACCTTCATTTACAAATTTCTTATACTAGAAAAAACGGATAGGAAAATAAATGAGAAACATATACACAACGATAGAGAGAGGAGACGCGAAATAACTGAAATAATCTAACGCCGGATATTGCTTTAATTCAAACAAAACAAATTGTTTTCGATGAGCCAACGCGTCTCATTTAAACACATTTGAATCCAGAATTATTTCTACTTATATATAAAAAGAGGTTTCTTTTTGTATGTCCAGCAAAGGTTTTTTTACGGGAGGGGGACGCTCGGGGGGGGGGTCACTAATGCTTAGAACTTGTTATATACTACCTAGATGTATGTGATTTCACTAAGCTCAAATACATACTTTTGAAATCTTTGCAGAAATGTAACAAAATATTACCTACACACTCCACACTTATCCCTAGTATATGTGTGTAAAATAATGTATTTTCAAATAATTAGTTAACGGGTTTTGCTGTACATAATAAATATATAACAATATACAATACTATCTTTACATTAAGAATCAAAATGTTTGAGAGAGATACGTACGTTTTACCACGTGGGTTAATCTGAACAAGTTTGATTTTAATAAATGTTTAAGGTCGCATGACAACCGAGTTTTACGCAATTATTGGATCTCTAAGAAAGTTCAATTACAAAAAAACAAAAAAACAAATAAACTTTCCATTCAAACTGTCTTTTTTTCTTAAATCAATAGCCGTTTTCTGCGTACGTGTTTTGTATTAATGAAAAGCATCCAGCGCATAAAATCCCTGAACACTTCTCTGAAACCTTGACTTTCAGTTTTCTTTTTTATCTGGCGAAACATGCATAAAAATAGTCATAAAGATACGCATAATAAAGGCTCCTTCATCCGTGTGACAGTTTCATTTGATGTAATTACAAAACCACCGGAAGTTCGTGCATCTAAAAATAATCTTCTGCCCTATTTGATTAAATCTTGAAGAATGGATTTACAAACATTTTTTCTTAAACGTTCCTTAAGAAATGAATTTCTTCTATGCGTCCTCAAATGTGAGTGTGACTATTCGTCTGTCTGGAAGGTTTATTTTTAAATTGGATTTTCAATGTTAAACTCTTACATTAAAAGGCCACATCTTGCCTTAAATGCATTTATATTTCCTCAATATGTGGTGTTATTATAATTCATCCTGTCACGCTTTATTTCTGTATACAACATTGAATGCTGCAATATTATGCGTAATTATTGGTTGGCTTGCCACTCTTAAGTTATTTAGTTCGATTTGATTCGACTTTCAGATATAATCAGTAAACATATTAAAATAACAAAGGAATAACTTCATCAACAATGCATGGCTCTTTCAATTGAACAGAAGCAATAACAAGACGGTAGTTATTCACAGGAAAATACAAAGAAAATAGGCTACTCTTACTTGTAATTCTAATAACTTTTGGCTCATTGCGTCCATGATTTTATTGAAAGAGGATCAACTGTCTGAAAATTTAAATGATCCGATACAATATTTTTTTTTCTTTTTGCTTACTTTCTAAGAGTATAGAAAGGAGATCATTTTTTACGTTTATCGGTATAATGAATTGAATTAGTCTTTGGAATACAATATGCTTTCCATATGTTTCGACCCTGTATTGTACAGGAATTTGAGATTGTCGTAGACTCTTGAAACCGCAGGATGTGGTTGCTATACATCCTGTTATGTGATTGATCGTTTTTAATGATTTACGCTCAAATGAGCGGCTACAGCAGGAATTGGTATACATCCTACTAAAACCTGATTGTCACTGCTGGCATAATTTCAAAAATATAATCAGAACGTTAGGACACTTTCACATAAATATACTAATAAAGTTATGTTTTAAACTTGAAAATGCCACAGAAACGTATGGTAGCATTTAAAATGCTTTTGGATGTTCTTGCATGAATTGGGCACCAGCTTTGGAATAGCATAAGAAATTCAAGGAAGGCAGGGAGTTTGTGAGAAATGATGAGAGGTGTGAAAGTAGTAAGAAAGTTAGAAAACGAGTGTTAATTAGCCAAACAATGAATGTCATTAGGAAGAAGCAGTTGTGTGTCTAAAGAGACATTAAATGCATAGTTTGATATTCGTGTGGAAACTGCACACACTTATTCATGAATAACTAAAAATATGTAAAAATTTGCGCGGAATATGTCAATGCACCAGTCAACAACCCAGTCCTTGTCACAGACTATTTGACCAAGATGCGTATCAAGATACTTCCTTATAGTCTAGACCTTCCTTCATGTGACTTTTGATTATTCTCTAAGCTCAAGTAAACCTTAGAGACTGTCATTATAAGAAAATTGAAGTAATGAAAGCGGTGTGACGAGAGTCAGTGACACGTTCACATAAGAGGACTTCCATGAGGCCATCCAAAAGTTGTTGGCAAACCGATTCCCATAAAACCATAGAAGTTAAACGACGTTCGGGTTGCTAGTAAAGGTTTGATGATCATTTGGGCGTACTCTACGGCGTATGTAATATTCCTTAACCTGGATAAACATGCAGATAAGAGACTCAATGTAGTGTTGTATTTCCTATAAAGTTTCATTTCCATATAAATGCGGAGAAGCTCAGAGTAGGTTACTACCGAGAGTTATGGTTATATCGGCTATTTGATGCCGTAGTGTAATGAGGTTAGTTCTATTTGCAGCAAAATGGGCAGACTTTATTTCAGAGGTTTACCGCTCAAATGTAAAGTAAACAAATCTTACCTAAATATAAATTGCTGAGAAAAAATAAACTAAATCCAACAAAAAAGTAATTATTGATGTTTTTTTTATTTCTCCTGTTTGGAGACCGATTAGAAAAATAAACAACGTAAACTTAGACTCCAAATATTCAGAGAGCAATTTCCAACGTGACAGCAGAAAGGAACTGTGGACTGAATACCGACTACCGATATTTGTCGCAGTCTAGAATAACAGAGCATAATATTGAGTAAATAGATGACATGGAAAAGAAACTGGAATCTTAGGAAGATCATTCTAGTAAGTATACGAACAACTTGATTCATAAATAATTTAGAAAATTACCTGGCAGATATAATCGATGAAACAGGCGCGAGACGGATTCAAACAATTGGGCTTAAAGGAACGGTCAAAATGTTTTTAAAAAAGATCTCTAGGTTTCGAATATCTGGGTTAGCTGGTAAATGATGTGATGCGTTAGATACTACATACCCAACTAGAGCAAACTGTTAAGCATTTGTTTAAAATAACTATGTCCATATATGTAGTCCGTAATTGAATACTGTTATTACCGTGCTGATTCTATTTCACAGACGCATTACTTGATTCATTAAATTACTTTTAAATAAAGAAACGAAGAAGAACCGACAGAAAAAAGGAAGAATAGTACATTTGTCGTTTCTGAATGTTTGAGATAATGATTGGTTATTCGTATTATTTGGATTCATCGGAATGCTGTTCTAATACTGACTGTGATTTTCATAACGTTTCGGTCGATAAAATCTCCGACCTTCATCGGGTGTCTCTTGTCTAACTCGGGAATGTTTCTGTCGAACTCGGGAATTTGGACGGAATTTCGAGCGAAGCCTTCTATTTCCTTTACGTTAGTAGCCTGCTCTTGGTTCGAATTAAGTCGCAATGGTACTTTTCGGTCGGCCATACTGACGATTGAAAAAAAAATTGCGAATTACTTAGTACCTTTATTCAGTCATGGTTGACGGAACAAAAGCATGCTACGAACGTGAAGTAAATAAATCCCGTCCAAATTCCCAAGTTCGACAGAAATATTCCAGAGTTCGACAAGATACAACTGAAGAAGGTCAGAGGTTATATTGACCGAAACGTTGTGAAAATCACACTTAATATGAGAACAGTAGCCCGGCGAATCATGATCCGAGTATATTATATATTTTACTTTTTCGTATGATATAGCTCTGGACACCTTTGCTCATAAATTTAAATTTAAAATATATTACCTTCAGACAAAATACGAGCCATTTAAATCGAAGGGGCTACTGGAAATATCAATGTGTGAAAGGAGCAAGAGAAACAATGAGAAATAAGCTAAATACAAAGGCTAGTAGTCCAAGGAAATATGCTCTTAGTGGAGATAGTTCTGTAATTATTTTTTATTTATATATTTCGCAGCAGAATAACCATAAATCAAGGTCTGAAGGTCACCTGATGATAGAGGTTAATGAGTGTATGGTTGCTACATAGACAGCGTATTAGTAGATACTGTTGGAAATGGGGTATAAATAGATTATTTAGAGGGAAACTCAACTTTATAGAAAATACAAAACTGCATGGAGTCTCTTGTCTGCATATTTATCCAGATTAAGCAAAATAGCGAAGAGTATGCCCAAATGATAATCCATTCTTTACTAGTAATCCGGGCGTCGCTGAACTACACTGTTTTCATTGGAATCTGTTTGCAAATGTGAATGTGACGTATACAGGGTACCCCCCCCCAAATGAAATGGGCCCGAACTCTAATTAAGCCCCGTTTCTTAGTGTTTTGTTCGAATTAAATGAAACTTTGTTCATAATTAGTTTATTTTATTCAAAATATCACATCAAATCACAAGGTTATTTGGCCTTTTTTTCTCTGTTCTACAGCATATGTTCTAGATGGTCTCTATTTGTTATTTTTGGGTCAATCTGTATTTTCTGCATTTATTCTCATTATTCTATTAACTTTAATTTAATGCCCAACTAATCCAACATTTTTCTTGTGCGACATTTTTCTTGTGCGAGAATTATTGCTTCAACATTATTTTCTCTGCCAATCTTGTTACACAGTTATGTAAACGCACTCCATTCAATTTCCAGTTTTGTGTTATATATAGGCATTTTTAATTTTGACCATATTATAGTCAGCTGCAAAGCAGTCCCGCAAAACAGATTACTATTGGGAGACAGTAATAGGAAAGGTGCTTTGTTCATGAAATCTACGTTTAGATTCAAGCACAGATAGAGAGTGGAGGAAAAACTGTTGATGTTCGTTGTAGAGAGACTATTGTTTTTTCTTCAAAATTTCGCTAGGGAAAATTATAAATTGACGCTCAGAAGAACAAGTATCAGGAAAATAATGATAGAGCAGACAGGCGCGTGACGTCTCTTATGTGAGGAAGTGGTTGCAGAGAAAGAAAAAACGGCTTCGCTTACAAGGTTTCGAAGCCAGTTTAAAACTTTATCAAGGCAAGATAAGATGCTTTCGCACTGATATGCCAACTATACTGTATTTCAGAACGGATCTAGCTCTTATGCAGTAAGAGGATTGCGTTGCGAATTAGGTATCTTATAGAGCGGTAAAACAACGCAAATATTTTTCGGTTATCTTGGTAACATGGTCGATATAAGTTTTTACTATGTTAGGTCAGGAATAAACTCCTACTTAATCTGGAAAGAACCAGAGCGAAAGAATGGACTGTAACTGATTGTCCTTCTGGTTGAGTGTATTTACATCAAGGAGTAACTTAAAAAGAACGTTCGTCGAAGCATATTCCGTTGAATTAGCAAAACAATCCAGGGATGCGACGTTGTATCAACCCAGCAGAACTATTTGTGGGGGGTGTTGGGAGGAAACTGTTTATGATCGTTGTTGGAAGTTTGCCAAAATTCGCAGGGGAAAACTACAAATTTAAGTTCAGACAAACACTTGTCATAAAAATTACGACAGAGCAGAGGCAGACTAGCTGATTTATTTATCGGGCGCTAGAGAGTAGTTTTTAAGATTAAAAAATTAGCTTCTGTCTTTTATATTGCCCTGTAACCTCTATTTTATTAACTGGCATCTGATATTTTTTTTTATTAAGATTCATATAAAGCTAAACACTCGCTCCAAACTTCCAACCTTTAGATGAAATGTGCATGTGCCTTCTTAGGGTTTCCAAATTTGTAGGTTACGTGAAAGTCAATATTACCTTTGTGAGTTGAAAAGTGAACAATAATGATCCGAATGAGTAATTATGTGGGATAAAGTGATTAGACGACTTATATAACTAAACTATTGTGAATGACAAATAGTTGAATGCGATGAAGCACATTTAAACCTTAAGTCAATCTGACCATCTGAGTAGAACTGAAAGTTATGTTTGCTTCATTTTCTTATTTTTTTCAATTATATATATAAACCTCATTCGTAAAAAAAAATAAATAAAAAATACTACATTAAATATGTAAATACTAGAAACATTGTTGTAACAACAATATAAAATAATTCTAAATGCACACAAAAAATCCATTCGATTGTCAGAAGTGATTCTCGATAATAGGTGAAAAAAAACAAAACTGTTTATCAAATAATGAATTTGTCTACGTAGACAATGGGTTTAAATTATTTCCTTAAGCCAGGCAAAAGCGAGGTCAGGTAGATTAACGTATAACAATGACTGCGAACCAAAGGATCGTACAATAGATGCAAATATATATAGAATTGACTTGTAAGCAATTAGGATTGACGTTGTGGGTGTACAAACGCTAATGTTTTACGACGTTTTTACGACAGTGGCCGGTGCTCAACCAGTCGAATCCGGGCGTAACAAGATCGCACCGGGAAACAGAGACAGAAAATTATCAACGATATCCCCAGGCTTCCTATTTCTAGGTTTCGCGACAGTATCACACACACAGAGCTAAAATTATTTAATATATATATAGCAAGGGAGACATCCAGTAATTATTTGTGTCTCCGTATTTTAAGCAGATAGAAAAAGTTATTTCCCTTCGCACATATCATTGTGTTTACTATATAATTAAAAAGATTAAATTATACATATTGAATAAACGAAGATATTACAAGAGTGATCAATAGCAAGCTAAGTCAAGATATACTGTTTTATTATTTATTACATAATTATAGGCTCTAATTCCTATAAGCAGCGTCGCCTAAAGGGGTCCCTAGTTATTGTAACTGACGATTTAAACATAGTCAGGAATTCGTATCAATATCCAAATGCTTATGCGAAACAAACAGAAAGTATATATATATATATATATATATATATATATATATATATATATAATTATCTTTTTACTATAATAATTATTAAATACCTAAAGATACTAGTGCTTCATCCGATTAATACCAGTCGAACCCCGCATCATGAGACATCTCTGGCTAGGTTTAGCGAAGACCCAATCCATTCGGCTACCGTTAACCACGTGAAATAACGTCGAATTTAAACATTTTAATTTTTTAAATGTTCATTTACGTCAGTCAGAGAGATCTAATCGTTATACGATGATCTATACATAAGAGCTAAGTTGACCGACTTTTAATTCAACTGAACGTGCTCAACGTTAAGAAACGAATTTCTTAAAGGGGATGTCATAATTATCTTTTTACTATAATAATTATTAAATACCTTCAGACACTAGTGTTTCATCCTTTCGGGAATCTTCAGTGCGGGGCGTCACGATTAAAGCAGTCGAACGATTCGAACCCCGCATCACGAGACATCTCTGGCTCGGTTTAGCGAAGACCTAATCCATTCGGCTTCCATTAACCACGTGAAATAACGTCGAATTGAAACATTTTAATTTTTAAATGTTCATTTACGTCAGTCAGAGTGTGACCTAATCATTATACGATGATCTATGCATAAGAGCTAAGTTGACCGAATTTTAATTAAACTGAAAGTGCTCAACGATAAGAAACGAATTTCTTTTATATATATATATATATATATATATATATATATATATATATATTTATATATATATATATTTAAATAAGGGGGTATATATATAATCATATATAATTATATATATATATATATATATATATAATTTTGAGCGTGTTATTCTTCAGAGGTATGGTAACAAGTGAAGTATAGTTATGTGGATAAAAGAGTGCTCAATACCTTAGCAGAGGAAGATATATTTATATGTGTATTTACATAAGCCGTGATGTATTGCTGCACACTCATGAGCGTGCTTTGGTCAGCTAGGTTTTAGCAACTAGAAACCGCACCAGAAGCTTTATCTCACATGAATGCAAGCAAACTTAGCAATGAAGATCACGGGTAAACTTCCCGTAAAAGCCATTTGTAAATAGAAAACAATAATGGAATTAATATGCGTGTAAAATAAAACTAAAATGTGGTGTAAAAGTAAAGTAGACAGACTTGGTGGTTTAAGAAGTCAAGGTGAGGACATTGAAAGACAGAAAGAGATTTAATCTGCATGTGGGCGCGTTAACTCGTCTAAGACCTTAAGTGTATATCAGGTTTACTTAGAATTGGTTGTAAATTTTATTATCATTTCGGAATATTCATTGCGAAATTTTTTTTTAAGTTTTAAGAGGGGGTATTTGATAATCGGGGGGGAGGTCTAGTTATTTGACCCGGGTTCTGCTGTATCGGAGAGTATGCTCCTCACTCGCCCCTACAACCTACTTTCGCCATATCCTAGTTGTATTAAATTAGATCGGTCAATGGAGAGAGAAGAAAAAGGGAAAAGTCATAAGAGAGAAGAGGAGAGAAAATGAGAAGAAAATAAAATAAAGAGGATGAGGAAAAAGAAAGGTGAGGTGAAGTAGAATGAAAGGAAAGAAAATGAGAAGAAGGGAGAAGAGGCACATAGTTCGTTTATTAGTGGTAGTAAAAAAAAAGTTTAGCTTGTTTTTCAAAGTCCTGACCTCCCCCCTTCTCTTACACATTTATTTCGACCATAAACCTTAGATTTATCTACTTTTTATCTATTGATCCTTTCCTTATACTCATAACATGAAAACGTACATGTAAATATATAATAATTTGTTATCATCAACCATTACAGCCAGTGGCGTGTTGGACAGTAACACATCCCCCCACGCTTGCGATTACGACGTCATCAGGGAGGAGAAGGAGTGATGATTTGGGCTGGTATTATTGGAAGCGAGATTGTTGGTCCTTTTCTTGTCCCTGACTGTGTTAAAATGAATTCTGTGAACTACTGCAAGTTTTTGGAAGCAAATTTATTGCCCTGGTTGAATTCACAAAATAATGCTCTCAACCAGAATCTAATTATCCAACAAGACGATGCCCCAAGCTATTCTTCTCGGTTCGCAAAAGCTTGGCTTTCAGACAAGTGGATCTCTAGTGAACGTCTGATGGACTGGCCAACTTAGAGCCCGGATTGAATCCGATAGAGAACCTCTGGTCGATTCTGAAGAGGAGGTTTACGAAAACTGGCATCAATTCCATAGTAAAAAAAACATTGGGAGAGAATCAAGAAGGTATCTTCTGAAATCACACCTCAGCAAGTGCATACATTAACATCCTCTTTTGATATAGGCTGATTCATTTGATTAAAAATGGAGGAAACTGAATAAAGGGTTAAATAGTTTCATAAATTCGTATTGTTCTGCTAATTGTTATTTGAGTAATCACTGCCGTTTTCTTGTAATATGTTATAAATATATGGTACTATAATCATGGTGACAATTTTTTTCGGATTATATCATGTTTAAAAAGGATATTTATTGCGGATAAATGAGTGCTTGCAAACTTTTTTGGTCCATATTCCTTCCTGAAATCATTTAAAGATCCATACCCACCAGAATATGATTATTTGGTTTCCGTATTTATGAATTTACTTCATATATTTGCATATCAAACAGTGAGTAACATAGTTATTATATTGGAAAATATTGAAGCATAAATTTATCAATTTTAGCAATTTGCAAACACTTTTGACTCCCACTTTAGAGGAGCGCATTACCAATGCTATCAGGAGACAGAACAAATCTACAGGTCATATCTGCAAACGTTTCTAAACGTGCCCCAAAATGCATGGATGTAACTTGGGGAGCACTTCCAGCATTGTTTATGACACCACAGGTAAATTAAACAATTATATAGGTAATTTAAATCTACTACATTATATATATATATATATATATGTGTGTGTGTGTGTGTGTGTGTGAGGGGTGTGTATATATAAAAATATATACACACATATATATATACATGTATATACATAGAAATGTATATATATATGTATATGTATATATATACATATATATATATTTTTTTTTAATAGAATTATCCACCGACACATGTTCTGTGTTCTACGACTTTTCTAAGAGTTTTATAGTGTCCAGAAATTATATGTGGCTGCTGTTTCGGTGAATCACAGCTATATACTCTATTTAATCGATATTCTCATAAAGCCGAGCTTACATGATTGCATGAAGAAAATAAAACATCCATTCGCGTCATGAGTCTTAAAATATTTGTCCGTCATATCAACCTGGACGATATTTGTAAACCAAAATTGACAAAATTCAATACAAAAGAAAGGTAACTTATTCCTTTGAAGCGGATAATATCCCCGTGTTCTTCATTTTTTATTCCTGCCTCCCTTTTCATCGACTCATGCTCTATTTTCATATTAATTTATTGAAATGAATTTAATTTGATTGATATTTTAATAATCTCACATAGTAGTTAACGTTTTTTGGTGAACAAGAGTATATTTTTTTGTTTTCTGTTTAAAACACCTCCGGATACCACACTTGTTGATTAAGATGCGTATTCCTATTTTATTTGTTATTATTATTTTGGTTATTAACACTACTCTTTTTGTCTTAATTGTTTTCAAAGCCTTTTTTCCTGCTGAAACACCCAGCAATTGATAGGTGTCTTGTCGATTCCAAATGCACATGTTATATCTTATGCAAGTTTCTTTGTTTTTTAACCTTTCATTTTATTAAGAAAACATCAGATGTCGGTAGGGCATTGTTTAATCTTCTATTTACAAACATAAAATACAAGCAAAAATGTACCAACTCCTTGCTCTCGAAGCTCATTATACATGGACGTCAACATTGTGAATACAAAATCATATGACGTGAACAATAAAAATATTCAACGATATTTCGATGCCTCATGCAGTCTCGAAAGACAAATGATACTCTCCATTTAGGGATAGCTGCACGTGGAATTGTGTGGCAAGGGTTACGCACTCCCTAACGACACCTCTCCTGATTCGGCACTGCTTGAGTCCAGTCACATTGAGAAATCTAGGACGACTGGAAGCAATGCCGAGGAAAGCGGAGAGCACATTCAACAGCTAGAAGTCCCAAATAATCACCCATCTAGTACTGGCTACACTCATCGTTGTTTAACTTGGTTAAATTGACGGGAACCGATGTGCCAATCGTGATTATTTCGTGTATATATTTAAATCAATAAACAGATGACATTAAAAAAATGAACCAAATTTTAGCTAACATAATATAAATACATGCGTTATCTGATGTGCTGTCGATAAACGTCGCATAACAATCCTATAAATATTAAGGTTTTCGTTTCTATAATATTGTTACATACGTCTTGGAATCTTATGGATCATATAATCAAATTAGTTAGGATACTATCAGTTACCATGAAAGTTATTTAAATTTTTAGCAGAATAAAAAAATATTGAAACACGTCATTATACCACACTTTTACAAAATAAAGAAACCCAAAAAATGTATTTCTTTAAGAGCCGGTTAAATCTTGCTCCACATATTATGTTTACGATGCTCTTTAAATAATGGTTTTCTATTGAATTATATTTGACATGACAATTTTAAATATACGAATACACACACATACACACACGCACGTACATACACACACCTATACAGTCGAATATATGTTCATAAACAAAGATCTTGCTATATAATTATCAGCCTATATACTATCAGTTATTAAAAATGATCCCGATTAACAATGTGATTTAATCTGAAATTATCTAGATAATTGAACATTAGACAATCTGCGATATTCTATTAGGCGTAAAGAGTCAGAATTATTGGTTATGTTTCGTTTAGAATATTTTCCTTTTAAATGATTAAAATGATAGGCATTTTAAAAAATCGCATACATCCATTTTTTCTTAAAATTTTAACCATAGTATTTATACATAAGCTAACTCATTGCCGAGGACTATTGACGTTGGCATTTTGTAGATTTTCAGAGTAAATAATGACGCTATGATATTATTTTAGTTTAAAAAAGTAAAAAAAAAACAACATACAATTATATTATCTACGCTGACAGGGATGCCCGATATAGCTATGTTGTAAAGTACGCTTAAATATGATATTTTAATTTTTGCAGAGTTTGTATATATTATTATAAAATAAATGTTTCATCGATAGTTATATATTATAAAGTTGTGATTTAAAAAATAAAATAATATATCCATATGACTTGCGTCCATCAACTTGAATCGAAACTGAAACCAAAATTTATGAAACAATATATATGTATATACAATAGAACTCCGGGATACGGTATTAAAATTAGTAACAGAATACAGTAAGTATATAACACACATGTATATAATATTACATTATAAATAACGCCGTAAGGCGGGGAAAATACCGTTCCACAACGTAGTCTAAAAAAAAAAAACTGTATCCTTAGCCCACCGTATCTCGGCGTTCTAGTCTGTTTATAAAGTGAGCTCCTTCAGCTATAATCGAAACAGAACCCGAACGTTATTAAGAATTCTTGATAAAATTATTTATAAAAAATAAATTACGAGAGTGCTATAATCGAAACCGAAACCAAAACTTATGAAAAATTTTTGCTAAATATATTCATAAAATAATAAATAACTTGAGTGCCATAAGTTATAACCGAAACCGAACCAACAGCTTTTGAAGAATTCTTGGTAAAATTACTTAATACAAGAAATGGAAGTACATAATTAAACGATAATCATTCTGATGTAAGCGTGGCACACAAAATAAATAACACACACGCTATCTTATTAATACATGGATTATTAATAATTGCGCAAGTGCCAATTTCCTTGAAGTATTATAAAATATATTTAAACGAATAATATGGGGCATTAAATTATATTCATAGTTATTACACAAATAAAACAATATTCCTTTAATTTCTATATCTTCTGAAAGAAATATGATAAAGGTTTTAGTTGATACATTTATGCAATAAAATATAATGCACTGAAATTGACAAAGTTAGAAAAAACTATTCTAGATATAACGTTTATATGTGCTTTTATATTCTATAACAAAACATGAAATTGTTGGAAAACTGTGCATTACGTTGAATAATTTATTGGTCTATGGCGGGCATTTCCTTAATTAATCAATAAATTAAAATTATTCGGACGTGTTACTTCTTAGAACACACAAATAGTTAACCTAATTATTTTCTGTCATTATTTATTATTATTAACTCACGTAAGGTCATCTTATCCCACTCCCCTCTCTCTCTATGTAACTCCATGAAAAAATTGATACAAAAATCATTTCTAATAGTATTATTTTTCAAGGAAATTAAAGAATTTTAAAAGCCAAAGTTTGTTCGTATGGGACCCAAACTCCATGCTTTTATGTATTATTTCAATTGGAATTAATTCATTATTGAGATGAATATTATTTTATAATTTTTATTTATTGCGGACTTCTATCCTATTTTTTTAGTTGTTGTGCCACGACATTTCAGCTAACCATTCCTCTGGCCTGCGTTAGATGGTAACCGCAACAAGATACAAAACTCCGAATCCCCTAATTGCATCATCAGCAATTACTGCCTTCCATAGTTGTTATCGTCTCACGAGGTTTTTGCCAATGAAGCCTCTGGCCGGCTTTTAATAGGATTGAAACCGCTATCTTCAGACAATTCTCACCTGAAACCATAGAGATTCACCGCCTCTATCCGCTACACCACGGGCCACGAAGGGGTGATCAAGGTAAGATTTTTTTTGTTTTATAAATCCACGTCTATTTATTATCTGATCTTCCATGGTCGGGTCCGTACCGAATGATATATATATATATATATATATATATATATATATATATATATATATATATATATATATAATATATATATATATATATATATAATATAATATATATATATATAATATACATATAATATATATAATATATATATATATATAATATATATATATATATATATATATATATATATATATATATATATACCATTCGGTACGGACCCGACCATGGAAGATCACATATATATATATATATATATATATATATATATATATATATATATATATATATATATATATATATATATATATATATATATATATATATATATATATATATATATATATATATATATATATATATATATATATATATATATATATATATATATATATATATATATATATATATATATATATATATATATATATATATATATATATATATATATATATATATATATATATATATATATATATATATATATATATATATATATATATATATATATATATATATATATATATATATATATATATATATATATATATATATATATATATATATATATATATATATATATATATATATATATATATATATATATATATATATATATATATATATATATATATATATATATATATATATATATATATATATATATATATATATATATATATATATATATATATATATATATATATATATATATATATATATATATATATATATATATATATATATATATATATATATATTATCGTTAAACTCACTACTCGTTCAAGCAGCCGCCAATAGCGTAATGGTTAGGAGCCTTGACTGCCGTACAAACGGTCGGGTTTCAATCCTGGCTTGAGGTAGTTGCCTGTCTAGCCGTACTGATGAGCTGTGAAACAGCGAAACAGTACTGTATGTGGATGACTATATATATATATATATATATATATATATACATACATATTATTTTAATTGGAATTCATTAATGAGATGAGTATTATTCATTAATTTTTTATTTATTGCGAACTATTATCCTCATCATGCTTAGTTGTTTTTTCAGGACGTTTCGGCCAAATATTCCTGTGTCCCTCGTCAATTGTAATTGCTGAGGATGCAGTTAGGAGATTTGGAGTTCCTATCCCGTCGCAGTTACCAACTGACGAAGGCCAGAGGAATAGTCGGCCGAAACCTGGTGAAACAACAACTAAGGAAGATGAGGATAATACTTCAAGTTTTTGTTTGAACCCTATCGAGTGAAGGTGGCATGAAATTGTCCAAAACCCACACTTCATCTTTTCGACCTGTATTCTTCATATCTGATGGTCACCTTTCTTTAAAAGAACACTGAGTTGGTCTTCCTTTATCTTGATCGGTTTCCGGAACGAGGCGCATTATTTCAATCAAAATTATTCTGTTCGAATATTGTAAACCGATCTCGAACAGTTCTCTCATCTATAGCTTTTTCTCCATAAACGGCACAAATATTCTTGGTCACTCCACTCGAATTTAACCTCGATTAAAGGCGACAAGAAAGTGTCGAAAATTTGATTTTTTTTATCTAGTTGCAAATTTATTTGACGGTCCTGACAACAGAACAAATTATATGAGAAAAAAATATGACTGTAATCTTGTAGAACGTGATTTCTAATAATATACAAGACTTTGCCAAATATCAGAATATGTTTAACAAAATAAAGTATGAAACGGGGAGAACTCTTGAAACAACCTGTTAATTTTCTGTGAAGAACGCGTATTAACTGTGGAGTTTCTCCCTTATATGTATGCATCCTCTCTCGAGTGTTTTCATTTCATCCACATTCTCAAAGATGCATATATGGATATATGCTTGATATTGGCTGCTGCAAAACACTGAGCTAAAAGACGTGAATTAATATATAATTAGGAGCATTTAAGCATTTTTATAAAAAAATGTTCTTATAAATGTATCCATATCCTTCAATTATTCTAGTATTTAAACTAGATTCATGTTTCTTCTCAATAAATTTTATTTGTTTTATTCTATGATTTGCTGTAGGGTCTTGTTATATAATAAACTATACACAACAATAATCTATAGTTACTAATGCATTTTGTATAGGGGTACAACGTCAATTCAACAGCTTTAGTTCTTGCGTTCATTATTAACGTTGTATGTATAACAGTGTTTCTTGCTATTGTTTTGTAAGTCTTAAAGACTAAGATGTATTTAAAGCTAGTTCAAACACGTTCATCCAAATGCTTATCGGTCATTGATTCCTATTGTGCTTGGGAACCGTTTCTTGTCACCGATAAATGTGCATTAGAGCGTTTGCTATATGAATGTGATAAAATTTAGAACATTATTGTTATATCAAACTACTATTGAATAATGCATAATAAATCTACACATTGTCGTTATCGTTAAAAATCCGTATGACTTTGCACAAGAACTGGTCGCTCGTATAAATCCAGATTCATTTGTTAACAGGACCATAACTTTAATAACCAGATATTGTATTCACCAGACCGATATTTATCTATTGACGTAACGTTTCTATTGATGAAAGACCTGGAACAATTTCGCCAGCTTTTCTGCCCTGTGTTGTTCTGTTCGTACCGACCGCCACAGACAAAGCTACCACAATGAACTCTAACCACAAAGGTATATCAACGTAGAGATTAAAGACTGTGCATATTAATTAGTGGGCACTTAACACTAAACTGTAAAAATCATATCTCATACCGAATGTATTGATATTGTCATAAACATGCATCAAACAAGAACTACTGATAAAATTGTTTAAAAAATAGGGGCGTTGTATGTTTGCACTGTCTTAGATAAGCATAGATATTTTGTATTATTTAAATCAGTCGAACACTATATATATATATATATATATATATATATATATATATATATATATATATATATATTATTCATTGGGATTCATTATTGATATAAGTAGTATTTGTATTAATTTATTTATTACGGACTATTATTCTCATCTTTATTGGTTGTTGTTTCAAGACGTTTCGGCCAAGTATTTCTCTGACCTTCGTCAGATGGTAACTGCGACGGATAGGAACTTCGAATCTCCTAACTACATTCTCAGCAATAAATGCCATCCGGTGTTGTTGCCGTCTCGTAACGTTTAGGCCAATTAAGCATCTGGCTGGCTTTGGGTAGGATTGAAACCTCTATCTTCAGACAATGCTCATCTGGAACCGTAGAAATTCAACGTCTCTATCAACTGCGCCACGAGCCCCGAAGAGCGATCAAGGTTGGATTTTTATCTTATAAATCCACGTTTATTTATTATCTGATCTTCCATGGTCGGGTTCGTACAAAATGGTATATATATATATATATATATATTATTTTAATTGGGATTCATTATTGAGATGAGTATTATAATAATACTCAGCTCGTCGAAAACTGTTCTCTTGATAGTATTTCAGGCGATGTGCCCTCCGATACTGATAATAAACTCAAATTTCGACCGTTGAAATCTCGCGCAAATCAGTAAAATGCAGTACTTTCAAGTCCTTTATCTACTATAATAAAAAAAAATTATCAAATTGACTCCGAATACTTAAAACTTTCTAGTGAGAACTACGACTTGCATTGACTCCTCAACAAAGGCCATCAGAGAAATATCAATCGAGGCGCAAAGTCTGATGCTGTCCATTCAATTAACTCAGTCACCCAAGTATTATCCATCAATTCAGTATATAAGTCAGTGTCATGCTATGATTAACTGGTTGCCAAGCTCACCAGTGCTTATGATATGTTTATATATTTGTCCAATTGATATCGCATGTCGAAAGATCGCACAGAAATTGAGATTTTAATTTTGATATTTTAAGAACATTTGCAAATTATCATATATTATTTTCTATGCCTATTACTTTCAACACCCACGCTCATACACACACATATATGTATGCATATATATACATATGTATATATATATATGCTATGTCTAATGTGTATATCTGTATATGCATATACATTTCTGCATTATTATCAACATTTGCACAAATATGACGTCTCTCATAATTCGTAGTTTTCTATTTATGTGCTAATCAGCAAAATTATATATTGTCTATGATTATTATTTCGCTAACTAGTAATATTCCGTATTCTCTTAAACTCCGTGGAATAAGGAAAATTTTAATTTCTAAACTTGTATTCATTGTCGAATATTAAATAGTTGTACATTCTAAGTCACTGATTTAAAACTTAATGTCTTATACACATTCATATATATATATGCTGTTCTAAATATTGTTTAATATGCTAATTTACTATTATTCATTTCTCTTATAAAATACTCAACTTTGTGTGAAAAATGTTTGTAAGTGTTTCTGACGAACAAAATCCAATCAATATAAAATTCATATCATCTGCCTCATTTGATCTTAAACAATGCCAACTGAAATATTTACAACCGACTGTTTTTCTATTAATTAGAATTTGTATTAGTAGGTGTAATCGCCCAGACTTGAATAGAATGTCTGATTATATTTTGGAATATACCGAATGAAATATTTTCGTTCTTGTTTTTTTTTCTTCAGGATAGCCAACAAACCTATTAGGAGAATATTACGAATAATAATCACACATTCCTATGCGTGAATAAACCGCATCATCATTCATATTAATTGAACTTTTCTTGATATATTTTGTAGTTTTTCTGTATATTTTGTGAAGTTTTACGTCCGTAATTATAAAAAAAACACGTCTTAGGACAAGTAAAACTAATTTCCCGAACAAAATTTTATCACACTATTGATATCTTACTTTACGAAAATTAATATCATAATATTTATTCTAATTTTAATCGAAATCTATTACATGGTTTGCATTCGAGAAAATCAATAAAATGATGGTTTCCACCTCAAGTGAGTTGAAATGCTTGCTACTTTGCCTTATCGGTGTCTATTGACTATGAACCATATTCAAGGGAAATATGAATTTGAAGTTTCAAATAGTAGCTTTTAGACACATAACTGCAAATAAATTTTAAATGCTCAAACAACCCGAAAGTTGAAAATATATTTTAATCGATGTTCAATACTCATTGTAAAAAAAAATTGAAGAAGTTGATTCTCTTGACAAGAAACCGCATGCAATTAACTCAATACGATATGTTGTTTTTTATAGTTGTTAATTCGCTCCCACACATTAGTCCTGGCAGAGGAGAGAACGGCGATATTTACATCGGTGGCTAGTTCTGCCACGTCCGAATTTAGACATTTTTAAGACGATCTTCTCCTTCGACTATTTCTCAGCTAACTAGAACACGTGATCATATACACATACTTCCGGTCCGTTATTTTTAGATCTTCCGGTTCCATTGATTGGTTACCGGGCTTGATGTTTGCTGAAATAGGTACGGACACTAGTAATTAAAAAAAATAACTAACTCAGTTTGAAAATGATATTTGGAAAATTATAGCATAAAACCCAGAAAGCAAGAGTAAAAAAGATAATAGTGATTGAGATCATAGGAATGTAGCGATTGTTCATTCTTTTAGAAATAACTGTATATATTAAATTATGTCAGATACATGAATGAACAAAAAGAGTGAGAAATAATGATGAAATAAATAGGTTAAAAATGTTACCATTCAATGTAGAACTATATTTGTTTACCGAAGGTGTAAAGATGCATGTGAGAAGCGCACATGTAATTTGAACAAGTGAGGGAATCAAATCGTTGGGCACGATTCTGGCCTCATAAGTAAAGGGAATTCCTAATATATTGAGAAAGGGTTCGGGTGAGAGAAGACTGAGTCAGAAAGCGACCCAGAAGAGCGTCTAGTTGGAGACTGAGAGCTGACATCTTCTTGGGGGGGAGGGGAGAATATTAAACAATGTAATCGTAACGGCTTTAATTTCCTGATTCATCAATCATCCAGCTGCTAGAATAAAAGAATCACTATTTATTTTTGTAAACTGCTTGTGTTCGTGTCTTCATTCAAACAAAGCCAGGTAAATGTTTTGTCTACGTGAACTTTGTGCCTCACCTCTTTCTAAGTATTATTTGTCTCCTAAATCAAAAGTGATGAATCTTCCTCTGAGTGTTGGAAAGAACTGTATAAATGTCTCGCACTCTCAGCTCACTTATAAATGTAACCCCGTCTTCTGTTCACTCCGACAACAGCAATATAAACACTCTGACATATATATATATATATATATATATATATATATATATATATATATATATATATATATATATATATATATAATTATTTTTTACTATAATAATTAAATACCTACAGACACTAGTGTTTCATCCTTTCGGGATTCTTCAGTGCAGGGTGTCACGATTACTACCAGTCGAACGATTCGAACCCCGCGACACGAGACATCTCTGGCTCGATTAGCGGAGGCCGTATCCATTCGGCTACTAGTAACCGTGTGAAATAGCGTTGAATTTTAAACATTTTAATTTAAATGTTCATTACGTCAGACAGACAGTGATCAAATCGTTATACGATGATCTACGCATAAGAGCTAAATTAACCGACTTTTAATTCAACTGAAAGTGCTCAACGATAAGAAACGAATTTCTTAAAGGGGCTGTCATAATTATTTTTTTACTATAATAATAAAATACCTACAGACACTAGTGATTCATCCTTTCGGGATTCTTCAGTGCAGGGTGTCACGATTACTACGAGTCGAACGATTCGAACCCCGCGACACGAGACATCTCTGGCTCGATTAGCGGAGGCCGTATCCATATATTATATTATATATATATTTATAGACGTTCCATTTATATATATATATATATATATATATATATATATATATATATATATATATATATATATAAATGGAACGTCTGGTTTATTCAAAATCGATAAACTAGAAATTTACAATCCCATTTTCTGTGAAATTTTATAACAGTAAATATTTATCATCTAACTGTGCATTTAAATATTAAAAAGTAAATATTACCTTAATAAAAAAATAAAACCGCGCATTAGCGGAAATACTTCCGGTTTACCTCTTTGAAATGACCAAAAATAACGATTCTGACTATAACACACTTTTTTTTAAAAAACTCGTTGAAATAGTAACACAGAAATTAATATTAAATAAGATCTTTCTATAACACACTTTCTTTAATCGTTAAAATAGTAACACAAAATTAATATTAAATAAAATAAAAAATATTTTTCTTAATGCGGAACTATTTTCGCCATTTTATTTCCGGTAGAAATGCACGGTCCACGAGTTGATGACTTCTGAATTACACTATTTCATTATCTGGTTAATCGATAAGTATAAAAAACATCCCCAATTTGTTAAAATTTTATTCATTGTCCTTACGATAAAATTATACCATTTTGAAATGACGAAAAATAACGATTTTGACTTCAAGTGCATATAAAAAAAACTTTTTTAAACAATCGTTTAAAGCGTAAAACATACATTTATACATTTAAGAAATAAATCATAAGTAAAACATGTTTTTTCGATACAAATTATTTAAACAAACTTCAAAGTACACTTTCTTCAGAGATCTTTTTATGAATGTTTTTCCTTTATTAAACCCTGGTATACATTAGCGTTGTGCTTAAAACTAAAAATTGTTGTTAAATTTAAGAAATAAAGTATGAGGAAAAAATTGTGTTTTTTTCATTTTTTTTTCCGATAACACTTTTTAACAAACTAGAAAGTACGCTTTTTCCCGCCGAATTGTTTTTATATGAGAAAATATGAATGCTTTTCCTTTATTATAACCGTGGTAGTGTTGTGCTTTAAAATAGCAATTTATTAAAAAAAAATTACTTTAGCTCCACCTCCAACATTTTTTACATAGGTGGGTAGGCGTTGTTTATTCTGAAACCCGTTCTTAACAGGAGGAGGATGGAGGGTATTTATTCGAAAGGCCGTTTTTACATAGGGAGGTATGGGGTGTTTATTCTGAAAGCAATTCTTAACATGGGAATAATGAGGGTGTTTATTCCTAAAGCTGTTCTGAACATGGGGAAATTGTGGGTTGTCGTTCAGAAAAGCCGCTCTCAATATTGGGAGTTGGGGTGTGTATTCATGGCCGCCAGTGAATTATAGTGCATAGCACAAGTCTTTTTATCTTCAAAACTATTGACTCGGCAAATTGTAAATATGCATTTCTTATTTAGCACCGTCGAAAACCTTTAAGATTAGTAATTTCCAAAAATATCGTGGGGGGGACCTAACGTAACAAAATACCAAAGAAAAAAAAAACAAACACCGTGAAATTTACGTTCGTTAAAAGCGTAAAACAGAAATTGTTATATCTAAGAAATAAAGCATAAGTGAAAAATGCTTTCTTTTTTTTTCGGTAAAACTTATTCTACCAAGCTTGAAAGTACGCTTTTTGTCGGGGTTGTTTTTATATACGGAAATATAAATGTTTTATTTTATTAAAACCGTTGTGCACAATAGCGTGGTGGTTTAAACCAACAATTTATTTTAAAAGAAAAAGGTACATTCTTCCTTTAGGTCCACCTCCACAATTTTTAACATGGGTGGGTAGGCATTATTTATTCTGAAAGCCGATCTTATTGATAGATGGGGGTGTTTATTCATAGCCGCGAGTGAATTATAGTGCATAGCACAGGTCTTTATATCTCGAAAACTACTTTCTTCTGCAAACTGTAAATAAGACCTTCTTATTCAGCATCGTTGAAAATGTTTAAAAGTAGTAATTTTAAAAGAAATTGTGTAGGTGGAGCTCAAAGGCAGGATAAGTTACTTTTTCTACCTAACTGGATATCTTTGTTTTCTCTTGGTTTGTATTACTGTACACATAGATTCGAAAAAGACAAATGTATAACAAATATTGTCAAAGGAAAAATACGTAACTTTTCTACAAACTGGCCTATCCAGTTAGGTAGAAAAGTAACTTATCTTGCTTTAGATAACATTTGTTATACATTTATGTTTCGAGAACTTTCTCAGATCTGTGTTCATTAATATAAACCCGTTTGATTTAATGTAACGTTTAGTCTCGAAAATAAGTGTTTATCAGTGTATTTAATAATCAAATGGTGGCGGACACTGTTGATTACGTTGTTTTGGAAAATGAGTAAAAACTTATAAACTATACAATATACTGTCAGAAATCCACCAAATATGTACGCCTATGTCACGGTCACATATATTCTGTGGGTTTCTTACACTGTTATGTGTAGTTTTTTTTTACTTATTTTCCCAAACATAGCATATTCAACAGAGTCGACGACCATTTGTCTTTTTTCAAATCCATTGATGAACACTGTGTGCTTTTCCGAGCTGATTAAACCTTTTACATTAAATAAAAACAAAAAAATTATCCAGTTATGTAGAAATGTAACTTACTTTACCTTTGCTTACACTTATTTGTTAGCCAAAAATGTGGTGAGACGACAACAACTACGGATAGCAGTGATGGCTGAGAATGCAGTTAGGAGTTTCGAAGTTACTATCCGTTGTGGTTACCACCTGACGAAGGCAGAGGAATCAGTTGGCCGAAACGTTGTGAATAAACAATTCGATAAAAGATGAAAAACAACAACTAATAAAAGATGAGAGACTAGTAATCCGAAATAAAATTGAATTAATACAAGACTATTCTGTTCATACTAGTAGCAAATATAACTTCGACAACGAGTCCAGCAGAGTTAAATTATATTCCGTTATCAAAGCTAAGTTGTATTCCGTTGTCAAACTGAGATTTTATTATGTGATGCTTAAGGGGGTAGCTTTTCATGATTTTTTTTGAGGGGGGCCTTAGTTAATTGGCAATCTTTTAAGGCACTACCCCGGGGAGTGTCGAAGGGAGTGCCCACCAGAATGTCTTTCCTTTTTGATCTGAATTATCAAACCCTTACTTGCCTACTTCTTACGGTGGGTGAAAGATAACTACTAGCTTAGTGTTACGGGCTATGACGTAACTCCGTTTCCGATAGGAGATCCAAACTTACAAGTAACATACGGGCACTTCGGCTCGTATTATCTTTTATAAATTTTGTTTATTAAAACGCTCTATATGAACGGCATTATCATTAGCTATTGTTGGTGGTGTTGCTGTCAGTTTTGCTTTTGAAAGCAAACGATGCGGACTTAAACTCTAAATCATATTAAGTTTTCAATTAATCGTGTTTAACGCTCGGCAGATTTTTTTTGGATCCTGTGATGAACGATATTACTGACAAAGACTCGGATTTATTGAATTATAATAAAAGTGTCCGAGAACTATCGAGAAATGTTCGCTATAGAATGCATTTATCGGTTTAAGCTTTCAGTTTAACAAAGGTTTTATTTTCTATTTATTACTTTGTTTATTGTTTACTCCTTTGAAATGATTCTACTACAACATAAAAACGTATATTGAGAAAGTACCTTCGTCTCTCGAATGCGATGAAAATGTGAGTTCAAACTAAATTATGAGCGACTAACGCAAATGTTATATAAATTCAAGCGTGACAAATTAATGGAACTGGTGTTCCTGTTATATAAAGCGACCCCTTGTTTGAATAATATAACTTTAGTTGCACATTGAACGCTAAAGATGATCCTTTAATTGAAGTAAACTTCATATACGGAAGTTGCATGCGAGAGAAGTCATATGGCTATCTGTTTCACGCCAGTAACCCATCTGATTGTTATTCGCATCTACTTGTAATGAACATTAGCCTACACGTGGGCGTATGCCTGGTTTATAATATTTAATACATGTGTCATTTTTAAAAGCCAGGAAAATGTTGTTATAATCAAAAACCTGATTAATCCTGGAAAGCCAGGAAAATGTTGTTATAATCTAAAACCTGATTATGTGAGTAAAGTTCATCCGAAATTATGTAAAAAAAGATCAGATGTATTTTACTTATTTCTTACTTAATTTAAACGTATGAAATATATATGATACTTAAAACTGTACGATGAAAGACTAAGGAAATGCTCTTTCAAAAGATGGACTAATAAAATTCATTTCAAATAAAAATTCATTTCAAACGAAAGTTTAAAAGAACAAAAGAAACATTTAGATCAAACCAAAATATGACCGAATTAAGAAATTATAGGCTGTACTATAGGGGTAAAAGTGATAATTATATTTTATCACTATAAAATCAAAAGAAATTATGATCAAACCTTACTATGGATGATAAAATTTACTATTTCAAAGTGAATTTTTATGGAAAAAAACAAATGTTTTCCTAACGAAAATGTTTTCCATAATTATTAAGAACAGGGCAAAATCTTTTTCAAGCTTTAATTTAAACAGTTAATGAAAATGCTGTTTTCACATAACACGTCATAATTTTCTTTATTTCATTCACTAAGATGCACTTAATTTTAACATAGTATCATTTAAACAATCCATCATTATTTTCATCTGTATTATTTGGATTCTTTTGACTACCGTTCTCATATTTAATGTCATTTTTACAACAGTCATTGAATTTCTGCTATCTGAAAATGCATATCATCAAGCAATGATTGTTGGTAACAAGTCTTGTAATATTTAAAAGTAACTAATATTAATAAATACCAGAAGCCAAGTAAAAAGAACAAGACGGCAGTGAAATAAGAAAACGAGTGAATAACCAATTCTTTTATGTTCTTATAATATCATTAAAAATTGTGTAAAGAAATGCATTACAATTCAAGTCTCTCCAGATTTCTAGTACTTCTCCCCTCTTTCGATACACTTTGTATATGAATTTGCGTTAATGCAACAACCGCTTACAATTAGCTTTTCATTGACAGCGACCATTTGTCTTTACTGGAATTTGGGTGGCAATAAACTTCTCAAAGGTCTCAGTCGTATTTGCACTCAATCAGCGAATGTCTGGCTAGTGTTTTCAATCCTAAGTTTTTCTATCCTCCTTGCCCTTCCTCACTTATTTGGTGTGGCGTGAGTTTTTGGTATAACACACAAAATAAAAAAAGCAAATATAATATATATATATATATATATATATATATTAGTAGCTCATAGCGTGGCTCGGTCGTAAAATACGCTTAAACAAAATACGTAAAATGACACCGGCTTATATTTATTTTAATAGAATTACTACTCTATGTATAAATATATTTTTACCAAATACATTGAAGGAAGTTTATAATCTGCTAGAATCTGAATTAAAACATGAAGATCTTACGCCTTAATTTTACCGACTAAACGCAGATAAACACGTTACGTTATTAATGACATCTATGTATATTTAAGCAGGCGCACCATGCCCATGTTGAGTTGGATTATACCAGGTAAGCACCATACTTTTTCAATTTTAATGAAAACAGCTATTTTTACCGACTACAAATAAAATTCGGCGGTCCATATTCCTTACATATCATGTTTCAAGTCTGTAGGATAATAATTGACTGAGGGGTTTAATAAAGACGGTTTCTAAGACGGGCAGACAACGTTACTTATATATATATATATATATATATTGAGTATATTTAGGCAGCATATTCTCCTTTAAGCACAGCATTTTCTTGTTTGACAATTTTCCGTTTTATTTTTTCCAGTTTTCGAATAATCCTTCTTGTGTTATATGTAAAATGGTGTAAAAGTGTTCCGTAGTCTGCGAGCGCTTTCGGCGTTTCCGCCATCTTCAGGCTGGTTATATAAAAAGTCGTTTAAAAATTACGTCGAATTATAAGGTCGTGTTTTAAAATTACATCGTACTATAAGATCGTTTTTGGCTTATGTGGGCTATTTATATACAAATTTATTGGACAGTTTTTTTTTGTTTTTTTTTGTTTTTTTATATCTATATACATTAACAGACGCATTTTAAAATATTTTTGCTGGATTCATAATTTATATTGTTTATTTTGGGTTGTCTCACTTTTATATACAATGCCTCCAAAACCTTCAGTCTCCTAACGTTAGAGTCTGTTTGTAAAATTTTGGTATTTTCTACTATGATGTTTCTAAATTGAGAATGCTGGCAGCCATGTTTTTTTAAATGTTGCGCTATAGAGCTAGTATCGGAAAGATGAAGCGTTAGTCTACGGGACAACGTGTTGGTAGTATGACCAATGTAAGAGGAACAGTTAGAGATACACTCTCCCATTGGGCAATTAAATTGATAAATTACATTGTTCTTTTCCAACACTTTGTCCGCTTGCGAAATATTGTTATTAATTACGAGATTAGTCGTTTTCTGTTTTTTATAATAGATAATGAACTTCAACTCTCTACCGCTGCTGGGAGATACGCATCGTCGAATTATGTCTTTTAAGACCCTTTCGTCCGTATGATAGTTTTTATGTAACTGGTTACAGTAAAATATATTTATGGGTGACGAATTATTATCTCTTTCCCTACCAGCAACATGACTTAAATTGTTAATAAACGATTTAATTTCTTTATCCACTAGAAAGTTTGGAAAATGATTATTTATCAGTACCTGTTTTATGTTTCTTAATTCACTGTAGAAGATTGTTTTACTAGACGAAATCATTTTTGCCCGTTGAATAAGGTTTTTTTATTATTGCTACCTTATAACGAAATGGGTATTCACTTCTATAATTTAGGGTACATGAATTAAGAGATGTGGGCTTTTTAAACACTGAAGTAATAAATTCATCATTGTTGGAATCAATATAGACGTCTAAAAATGGTATCTTGTTATTTATGTTGAGCTCATAAGTAAAGTTAAGGACGGAGCTAGTTTGAAATGTACATCTTAAATCCTCTATCTCTTTGATATTATCGGCAAGTATAAATACATCATCAACGTATCTAACATAAATGTAAGGCTTTTTTGTAGAGTTGAATATTTTATTTTCCAAGTTGGCCATATAAAAATTACTGAAGGTTGGGCCCAGAACAGAACCCATCGCCACGCCGTCTATTTGTGTGTATATATTCCCGAGGTGATCATAGAACGGGACCTCAATGGTACACATTACTAATATCTTCTTCAAAATCATTGGGTTCATTTTAAGTGGTGGAAGAACTGGATTATTATATATATTATCAATAATAATATTAATTGTCTCGTGTACTGGCACGTTAGTAAACAAACTTTCTACATCTAGTGAGGCAGTTATTTTATTATTAGTTTTTGTGGCGTGAAGGATCTGTAAAACTTCGTCTGTGGATTTTACACTATATTTGCAAGGCAAGTATGGTGTAATCAGCTCGTTAATTTTTTTAGTTAACTTGTAAATTGGTGTTGTTACTTGGGAGATAATAGGGCGGAGCGGGTAGTTGGATTTGTGTATTTTTACGTTACCATACAGGTAACCGGGCTTGTAGTCTCCTTTAATTAGAGGTAGTTTTAAATGGTATATTGTAGAATTATTGGCTGTGATTAATTTATTGACTTTCGTTTTTAGATCGTTGACAGAACTTTTTCTAACTTTCTTAAATTTATTTGGGTCATCTAAAATAGTTTGAAGTTTCTGAAAATACTCGGCTTTATCAAGTATTACATATATGTTGGTTTTATCACCTTTCCTAATAATAAGATTAGGGTGACTTCTAAGTTCGTTCGCGGATTTTTTTAAGTTACTAGTTAAGACGGTATTGATTTTCTGAAATCTGTTTTTTATGGCCTCAGCCTCAGCCTTAAGAATACCTTTTATATTTGGGTGTGTGGTGATCATTTGTTCTTTTTCCAGATTAACAATGTTTTCATATAAAAGTTCGATTTCAGCCTTTTTGTTATAATGGTTGTAGGCACTGAATAAATGGAAGTTAGGTCCTAGTTCAAGAAATTCTTTTTGGTATTAAATGAGTTCATGGTTAGAGAGATTAATGTAGTTTTGTGTGTGTTGGGGGAGTAGTATATTACCTTTGTATATGGCGTTGAGTTTCTTTTGTAAGGTTATTTTCTGTGTTGTTTGAAATTGGTTAATGATTTCAGAGAGGCAGTGTTGGATAGAGGAAAATTTTTCGGAGCTAGTCAAATCTTTGAGTTGGTTTTCTAGTTTGTGAGCTTCAGAATTGTAGTGGTTAATATTTTCAAGAGCAATATCAACTTGTCTCCTAATCAAATTAACCCTGAATTTCCGCGTGTTGGGTTCGTTTTGGGCAGCTGTGTCGTGCAATTTAAATTGAGTATATTTAGGCCGCATATTCTCCTTTAAGCATATATTGTTAAACAGCACAGCATTTTCTTGTTTGACAATTTTCCGTTTCTATATATATATATATATATATATATATATATATATATATATATATATATATTTCTATATATTTCTATTTATATATATATATATTTATATATATATATATGTGTGTATATATATATATATATATATGTATATATGTATGTGTGTGTATTATTATTATTATTATTATTATTATTATTATTATTATTATTATTATTATTATTATAAACCCATTGCTATCTATGAAAAAAAATGCGCTGTAGAAAATCTGTTTGTGCATTCCGCACACGTCATTTACTTTTTATTGCCTTGTTGGTTTGGCCGGTCATTTATCAAAGATGCTCTCGCTATAAATACATGCAAATTTGATAAAAGTGTCATTATTCCGATCGATTAAAAGTGTAACCTATCTCCCAGGTCAGTCTTCAAAGAAAAAAACATAAACTGAAATATATATATATATATATATATATATATATATATATATATATATATACACACATATATATATATATATATATATATATATATATATATATATTGACAGAAAATTCATAAAATTACATTGAATAGGATCAAAAATAACAAATTTGATTATGATGCCCATGTTTTGTCAAACGACATGCGCTTCAATAAGCCATGTTAAAGTATGTGGAAATAGCTATTCAAAATCGCTTATTACAAAGGCCAATGGCTCTCATTGTTGCGTAAACAGCCTTTGATTAGTTGATATCGATTACTTATTCCTGCTTCTTTTATATCCTAACATAATCAGAATTAAAATTTATATATACACATGAAGGGAAACCCGACGTTGTACACTTCTTATACTTCTATTATCATCAAAATCGGTGAAGTCGCCTATTTTCTTAATAAATACGCTCCAGTCGGAGACCAATCGCGGTGCTCTGGAAGAAAGCTACACCTGCCTACCCGCAGTGATAAAATCTATAATAAAGTGTAGTCTACAAAGCATTGAATTTACTCTCGATTTTATAAAATTGTTTTACATTAAAAGCTTTAATTAAAGTTTAAAATGGCAAAGTCAACTATAATGGCTCAAGTGCGCTCTAAGCAGTAACATTCATTTCAAACGCGTTTCTATTTTTACAAAAAACTCTGCTGTTAATTTTATTTCGGGCCTTTCTACTTGAGAATTCATAGTTTCGTAAATGCAATTGGGAACAATTTGGTTTAAATCACGCAGTCCTTTCTTTAACCGGATACTTTTCGATTATCGATTTTCAGTTCTTATGGGGAGCATTCCGATGCAAATACTATCTAAGGTATATGATGCGTATTTGTATGAAGTGTTTCATTCTGTCGGGAATTATATATACATATATATATATATATATATATATATATATATATATAATAAAATACGTATGAAGTGAGCTTGAAAGCCCGATCACAACGTAATATAAGGAAAATAAACAAATATTTTACTAGTTTGTAATTTATAACATAAATGGATTTCGGAGCATAACTCCATCCTCACGTTGTTTTTGCTTTCTTTATTTGTTTCTTTCTTGCCATGTTGAAAAGTTAGAGGCGGAAAAGTGTGTTGGTTAAGAGTGGTCCGTTGTTTCGCAGCAGTTGTATTTTTAAATGTTGAAACAGTGCGTAGGCAAATCAAGAATAACGTCATTGTGTGAGTTTTATATAGAAGCATTGATTAAATTTGAATATAATAAAATACGAATCAAGAGCGCTTGAAAGTCAAATCACAACGTAATATTAGGAAATAAACAAATATTTTATTTGTTTGAAATTCATAACATGAATATATTTCTGAACTAAACTCCATCCTGACTATGTTGTTTGTTTTTCAATTTTCCTTCTTGCCATGTTGTAAAGTTGGAGAAAAAAAGTCTGTTTGTAAAGAGCTGCGCGTTGTATCACAACGGTTGTGTTTCGAAATGTTAGGACAGTGCGTAGGCAACGTGAGAATTACGGCAAGGATGTGAGTTTTATATAGAAGCGTGGATTTTATTTGCATACAATAAAATATGAATCAAGAGCGCTTGAAGCCAATCCACAACGTAATATTAGGAAAAGACTAATATTTTACGTGTTTAAAATATAATATATTTTGGAGCTATATATATATATATATATATATATATATATATATATATATATATATATATATATATATATATCGCTCTCGTTTTGAATTTCATAGAAATAAATTCACAAAAATTCACACACACACTAACTAAAACACAGACTAAGTTCATTTTATATATTAAATATAAATTAGATGTCTCTATATATTTACATAAGTTGTTTAGTCGGGGGTTCATATCGGTGGCATCATATAACATGGCACAGAAACAAATTCCGAGGCTGTTGTGTAGTTGTCCGTTTATATTGGAGACAGTGTATATTGTCTTTGAAACAAAACATTCATAACATGCGTACATATAAAACGGAGACTCCGAACAGATGGATTATAATGAAATTTATATCTGTTTACATGACGACGAAAACTGTGATGATTCTTAGGGGCGTCATGTTATTAATACGGAGTTGAGACATGTATGCAACAGTTCTTGTTGACATAGATCGAGGGGAGATAGATTACACTGGTTTACAAAAAATCTTTGCTCAGAGGCAAGAATGCGGACAGTTGTTTGTTTATTAACTTGGGTGTGCTGCATTCATATTCATAAATACTTTTACTCTTTCACCTCTCGTATTTTTCTTTTCAATAGTCTTTTTAGTACAAATAGAGAATCTATGTGCATATTTCAAGAGTTGCAGCAGCTTTTAACGGATAAATCATGGTAGATAAAGAACACTGATTGAATAAATACACTTGGATGACACAATTACACAATTCATAGTACCACAGACAGTCCAAATTGAGTTTTCGTAGAGGATCTGAAGTATTTTGCCTCCGGGATATCACGCACGGACATCTAGCAGAAGTATCCCATCATGCCGGAGTTCCATTTGCCTTGATAGTTGCTCTCCATCTTTTTGGTGGAATTTTTTCCTGTATTGGTTGAATCTTTTTCTATGCTCATCGCTCACTGCTCCAATTAGCAGGATTTACCACAGATGTGTAAGCCCCAAACTTGCCCTGATCACTAATTTTACAGTCAAAATATTGAAAATGGGCGGTTCTGAGGAGGGACTTGATGGTTCGATGCTGTGCAAGTGTAATGAAGTCCCAACACACGTAGCAGAATTAATTGACCTTTTTTAAGGCTTCCTCAATGTTTTGGAGCGCTTGAAGCCATTAGAGAATCTCTCTCTCTCTCTCTCTCTCTCTCTCTCTATATATATATATATATATATATATGTATATATATATATATATATATATATATATATATATATATATATATATAACAAAGTAAAACGCAATTATATGCAAGGCAAGAAAATGTGCATTGGAGCAAGCCAAAAGATGTGTAAGACGATAGTTGAGGGACATCAATCTCCTGTGCTCCATGCGAGACAACATCTTTCAATGACTGTCAGAGCACTGTCTAAACTGCGATAATCCGTGTTGATCTATTACAATATATATATATATATATTTATACATATATATATATACACTTTAATGTAATCACTTACATTTATTTACTAATACTTAAAGATAAATCTCACAATATTAGAATTTACCCTGAATTCATATCTACTTTTATGTATATGCACAGAATGCACACTATGCATATCCAAAATACTAGGAATTATAATTAAAAACGGATTTTAAATTTGAATTCAGCACTCACAAATTGGGTAAAAACGACTATTTTTGTGCTTGCCTCAATTTCTTTGTAAATCAGTGTTATTGTTGACGCAGACAATTAATACTTGAGTGGTTGTACACAGTTCGTTTACAGATGATATACAAAACATTTACATTTTCAGTTGACGACAGAGGAAGACAATATTTTACAATTATGGATTATAATTTATTCCTACAAATTGGATGATTGGTTATTGTCAGGGATTATAGCCCTTAACGACTACATGGTCTCCTCTTCCAACCCCTCTTACCTCCAAGAGGGCATCAGCTCTGACATAGTATCGGTCCGACTTTCGTCTTCAAACTGAATAACTCAAAGGTTTTTTCTAACTTCGAACGCCGTCCCGATATATTGAGACTCTCCTTACTTTATGACGTCAGATGTGTGGTCAACCAACGTGACTTTATCACATTTCAATTTACTAATGCATTTTGCACATGTATCTAACACATCTCATGAACAAATATCTCCGTAAATCAAATTGTACTATTTAACCTATTCGTTACATAACATTTTAAACTGTATTGTCCATTCTTTTAACTAACATTTTTAATATCCAGTTATTTCTAAAATAATGAACAAGTGACTGAATTCCTAAATTAATTATCTCTCTCTGACATTAATAATATTTAGCTATTTGCGAGAGCACTGACAATCGTTCTGCATTGCTAGGGTTCCAATATCTATTATCTTTTGACACTTGCCTACTTAGTCCGATTCTAGTATTTTCCTTATATTATTTTCACTTATCTTGTTTGCTCTTTTACTTACATAAGACGGGTACAACCCTTCTTATGTAACATATATTTGTATTGTGGCATTAAAAAAAGGTATCTTTTGGGAATTTTTTGGCATCTGCATAACTGTACTTTGTTGCAAACTTCTGTTTACTGTGCTCGTGTGGAAGCGGGGTAGAAATGCGTCATTATTGAAAATACATGACGGTTCAGTAACTCTTATTAATATAATATAATATAGTATATAGTTATTAATATAGTATAGTATATAGTTATTAATATAGTATAATATAGTATATAATTATTAATATAGTATAATATAGTATATAGTTATTAATATAGTATAGTATATAGTTTTTAATATAGTATAGTATAGCATATAGTTATTAATATAGTACAGTATAGTATATAGTTATTAATATAGTATAGTATATAGTTATTAATATAGTACAGTATAGTGTATAGTTATTAATATAGTATAGTATATAGTTATTAATATAGTATAATATAGTATATAGTTATTAAAATAGCATAGTATATAGTTATTAATATAGTATAATATAGTATATAGTTATTAATATAGTATAATATAGTATATAGTTATTAATATAGTATAGTATAGTATATAGTTATTAATATAGTATAGTATAGTATATAGTTATTAATATAGTACAGTATAGTATATAGTTATTAATATAGTATAGTATAGTATATAGTTATTTATATAGTACAGTATAGTATATAGTTATTAATATAGTATAGTATAGCATATAGTTATTAATATAGTATAGTATTGTATATAGTTATTAATATAGTATAGTATAGTATATAGTTATTAATATAGTACAGTATAGTATATAGTCATTAATATAGTATAGTATAGCATATAGTTATTAATATAGTATAATATAGTATATAGTTATTAATATAGCATAGTATATAGTTATTAATATAGTACAGTATAGTATATAGTTATTAATATAGTATATAGTTATTAATATAGTATACTTTAAGTCAAGAGTTTTAGTTGTTTGTAGAACTAACATAAGCCATAAAGATACAACTTTTATAACCGACAACTGAACAAAACCATTTGACTTTCTTTGTTTTTGTTTTAACTTTTACATATTCTCTTTTCCTCTGTCATTCTTCTTTTTTTCTTAGCACTAGCTGTTTTTCTTTTTTTAAGATAGAGTTATTATATACAACAGCTGACGCCGAAAACATGAATAAGAGGGTCGCGTGCCAGCGATGCCCATAGAAGTTTTCGCTGTTCACGACGGACGTGTGTCTACAATCACCGAATTTTTACTTCTCCTTAAATGTAAAATAAAGAATACTATATATTTATATAAAATAATATGTGTTTGTTCGCTCTATTGTACAAGCGTTCAATTTCAGCAAGCGGCCCCGCTATCAACAACGATAGTATGCTACTCATAAAGACCAGCAAACCCAGCACAGATGAAGTCGACGTTGGATATCTTAGTGATTTGTCTTTTTTTATTTCTATCTTCCATGGGCCCACCGTTATATTGCTTATTCTCCTGAGGAGCCGTTTGTCGTCACAGGACATAACAGCAGTTCAAGAAACGCCAATAGATCAAACCAAATAAATCTCCTTTATTTAACAACCTATCGTGTAAAAGTACGTATGCATAAAATTTACTCCTATCAGGTTGAAATGAAAGTTCTTGCGGTTTTACCTTTTAAATTCAGGTGAACACATCTCAGATCATCAAAATATCGAAATAAGCAACATCAAAATCCACACGTTTTTCTAACGCAATACAAATATATTTATACTAGTAACATAAAAATGTAGCCTTTTGGTGGTGATAAAGTTGCTGAAGACCTTTTCGGTATCACTTAGGTGTTTTTAAGCATTTCTCACGCAGAAAAAATGTAGAAATGCTTGTAAAAAAGTTGTAGTCGTTAGGTAGACGTTCTCGAGAGTAGGGCGGATGAGAAAGAGTTTCGTAGCTCAGTTCCTTCAACTTCTACAGAGTCGGTTAAGCAACTTGCGGTCGGGTATTATCGCGAAGGAGAATAGGCCATTTTTGTTGATTAATGCTGGGTGTTGTTGGCGAAGTTTCCGATGAACTTCCTCAATTTGCCGACAGTATCGTAACTGATTAGATAAGACCGGTCGCAGACCACGAACCCGTCAGCATGACCTTCTTTTGATGAATCTCTAGCTTCGAGAAGGTTTGAGGAGCATTGTAGGAATTTAATCACTGTACTGCGCGTTGCCAGTTGTCGTAAATGAACCCGCTTTTCATTACAAGTCATGACCCAATGAAAAGCAGGTCGTTCTAATTGTGTAAAACGAAAGATGAAACTTAATAACGGCGTTTCTCTTGGTTGTAGTTTATGGCTAATTAAGAAGCAAGCTCTTGAACATGTATGTGTGGATTGGCTTCGACTAAGGCTCTTAATTGATCGTTGACAACACCCAATGGCCGACCAGTACGCTCATCAGCTTCAACACTCTCCTCGGCGTCATAAAATATCTTAAACTTAATTGTCTTAAAACGGTTATGATTTAAACAATGAGATAGAGCGATAAATGCGTTTAAAAATGATAGATAAAGTAAAGATATTATAATAAAATTTGTTTGAAAATACATCATTTGAAATCAATTCTGAAAGAAACTTCTCATCAACGTAAAATATAAATAAACACCACAATATAGATTGTGAAACACAGCCGATATGCATTAGAAGCTAAAGGATAAGCTTAATTTGTTTTAATTTCATTTATTTTAATTAAAACCAAGAATGTAAAAATAGAAACTTCATGAACATTCATATACCTATTTTCAGGCAGTGGCATCACTTAACAAACATTCCACAAAATTTAAACCCCTTGCAGTATATTTAAGAGAAATTCAGGATATATAATAGTACAAGCAACCTCTTATGTAAGATTTAAAATAATTCAGACTTTTTAAATTCCATTACTCCATTAGACGACAATTAAGCAGCATTCTCTGTTTTATTAAGGAATGTTAAGTTTAAGTCTTTAATTTGAAACATTCTCGAGAATCAAAGCATATTATAGATGTTAATGAATTTTAGAATAATGAGTATAAATTCAAGGTTTATATAGAGAATCTTTGATTTTATTATTTTAAATGGGAAAATATGCACACTTATCACAGCGTTAATAGTTTTTTTATATTTTTTTATCCATCTTAAGTCAAGCTCTACCGAACGCTTAATGTTTTGTTTTCCATTCTAACTGATGCCACCTAGGTCATTTTCTTTTTAAATTTTTGAAATCAGTAATATATATATATATATATATATATATATATATATATATATATATATATATATATATATATATATATATATACTAGCAGGGATAATCGACGTTACCTGGGATTGTAATGATAATCAAGGAATGTTTCACTGCCTTATTTTTTTTTGTATTCGAAACTCGAAAAATAGCCCATATTAATATGAAATCGATGGCTTGCCTGCTCTAGTTGAGAACCCATCACGGCTCACCATACCTTCTTGCGGTTTCGTAATACATTGTAGTCTATACTGCACCAGAAAGAATTTACCGTTGCTTTTATAACATTATCTTTTATATATAACAATATGAATTTAAGCGTGAAATGCAAATGTCAAGATAACATTTTGCTCTAAATAAAAACATTAATTTCAAACGCACCTCTTTTAAATCGAAGAACTCACTGTCATATTTTATATGCCTGGCCTTACTGTGCCTATTGTGCAATGTTTAAAATAAAAAAAGTACCATAGTTCAATTGTCCTTAATTTTCGAGAGCAGTATCTCTTTTTCAGGGGATAAAATACAGGAAATTATATACAATTATTTATTTTCTCCTCTGAAGAAGAGATACTCCGTTCGAAAATTAGGTACTTACCATATTGTGCGACACATTATATTTGTATATAAACGTAATATAACTAACGAATATTTCTTCTAATGTTGGAGGACAACCCTTTGCTTTTAAATAATAACCCGTGTCTACAAACCGCATTGATATAGACTACAAATTCCCTTCGCTCTACGCACAATGTTCCAAGCAAATTATAACATCCTAATCATATATATATATATATATATATATATATATATATATATATATATATATATATATATATATATATATATATATAATGTATGGGTGTGTATTAAACTAAAAGTCTGTGGATTAAAATATGCATAAAAATATATTAAAGTTAAGAATTTATTGCTTGAAACATGGAGTATATGGAGAAGAATTGTATTTATTCCTTAAGCCAAAGATTTCAATAATGGCCCATATCAAAGGATATGAAAGGCACTTATAGAAATGTTTAGCTATGAATAACTAGTTATTATGCTTATCAGCACATCTATTTAAAATGTTATATTTTGCTCTATTTTTTTCTATATTGAGTTATAAGTTTTTACTAAGAACGCCCTGAAAATATTATCTCACTCTAATATTTAATACAGTTCACTTGATTTCTAATCTGTTATTTTACTCACACACCCACACATACACACAAACAACCACACACACATGCACACACACACACATATATATATATATGAGGGGCGTGCAATAAGTAATGACCCTGACCCACTTCCCATCGCAGTAGAGCAACGAAACTTGGCACGGTTATCAGTCTTTCTCTACATAGGAACCACCCAGAGTTATGAATTTCTCCCATCGTTTGATGCAGCTCTGGAGACTGTTTTTGTTCAAAACCAAAGGTTGTCCTCCAACCACGACGTGACTTCAGAAATCAAGGCTGCATCATTTAGGAAACACTTTCTTTTCACAAACAACTTCATGGCTGGGAAAGGTGAAAGTCAGAGGGTGCAAGGTCAGGAGAGTACGGAGGGCGGGGAAGGATTTCATAACCACTCGCCATGCTTCTGATCTGGCGACATGTGATTTGTGGACCGGAGGGTTGTTCTGCAGGTGGAGGGTACCTTTACTGATTTTGCTCCGCCTCTTGATTTTGATAGCTTCCCTCAAAAGTGAATCATAATAGGCTCCTGAAACTGTGGTACACTTTGCCAGGAAATCTGTCATCACTACTCCCTCCTGGCCTCAGAAGACTGTGACCATGACCTTGCCAGAGGAGGGTTGCACCTCTGCCTTCTTTGGAGGTGGTGAGTCCAACTGCTTCTACTGCATTGACTAGGTATTGCCTCTGGATCATAGTGATTACCGTAGGTTTAATCCTGTGTAATCAGTCTTTTTAAAAACTTTGACTCATCGTCTTGGCACATCTCCAAATTCATCCTCGAGAACTCGACGCGTTCTCCCTTCTGGAATGGTGTGAGCAATCTTGCAGACACCTTGTGCATATGCAAATGGTAATGAATGATAGTTTCCACAGATCATGTACTAATCTTGACATCTTGGGCTATTTGGCGAATGGTAGTGCGCCGATCTTCCAAAATGGAAGCATCAACTTTACAGACAGATGCCTAATCAATAGCAGAAGGGAGGCGACAGGTCTGGGAGCTGTTTACACAGACTTGCGGCCATGTTTTAATTCAGGATTCCAGCGTTTTACAAGGTCATATGATGGGGCATTATCACCATAAGTTTCTTTCATTTCATCAAAAGTCTGCTATGGTGTGCGTCCTTTCAAATACAAAAAACGAATCATTTCTCGACATTCACCAAGCTCTATTTCACATCTGACTCAGTTCAAACACCTTTCAAACAGAAACCATTATTAGTTCAGAGTTGTAATTTGTATCATTACCCGTACCATTGCACCTGCAAAATTTCAGCTAGATTAGACAACTGCTAGTTGCTCAGGGGCATTACTTGTTGCACGCCCTTCTTATATATATATATATATATATATATATATATATAATGACGCTCCAGTTTTGTCTTACAACAGATTATTCCCTGTCTTAATACTGTTTAAATCGTTTGTGATATATTGATATCGCTTGTGTTGTGAATTGTAAATTTCTAGCAACTGAGGGTGTATTTACCCGTAGCGTTTGATGGGTAGTTGCGTTCTGCTTTCTATTGATTTATTCCTGCATTGTGATAGGCGAAAATTATTGTCAGTTGGCGTGTTTTAGCTGGGGTTTGACACTTGAAACTATGTGCAATCCGTTGCATAGATATCTCAAATTTCCACGGCCGCATGTCTACGAACACATGGTTAAATATCAATTCATCTTTGTATCCTAAAACGCCCCACAATACTTATTAAGTCACTAAGAAATTCACAATGCATGCAATGTGTCATCGTTCATGATGCCAAGTGGGACGACGATTTAATAAGGAACATATTTTCGCAGAAAACTATTTTCGTTTACATTAAGCTTGCTAATGCGTCATCAGTATGGTGTTCAACTTTCTGATTCGAATAATAAAGTGATTAACGCAGAAGATTTGCCCAGATTGATCTAAGTCCACGCCCGTCACATTCGATTTCTAATCTTTTCAAATGCTGCGCTGGCCTGTGCAATTCGATCTGTAATCTCCGCATCCAATATTCATTGATTTTGCTTCCAAGATTAGTGGAGGAAGTCAAATATTTCAGTGTTTATATATCAGATATAGAGAGTTTTCACGAGAGCAATGGCAATATGTATTTAGTTTCACCGCAATAACCTTTTTGCAGTGTTGACTTGAACCTATGTACTGCTTTAAAGTTATGTTCGATGCTAAACACGATCTACAGATAACTTCATGATCTGCGGCAACAAGAACAGCAGTATTAGTAAGGAGCTCATCTGCTGGTGACTGGTCACACAATGGGTTTGAATTGCTAGTAATTGAATACACATTTATTACTCTTGAATTGAAATTTGGAGTCTGATGATGAGTCACCAAATATAATGGAGTATCACTGAAGAAAAACAAGACAAATAAAATCACTTCCACCACACACCCTTTTTGGTTACATCAAAATTATTAGACCACTGAAGCTTCCATACATTCCTGGAAGGATATGATAATGTTAACCTTTATATCAGTAACCTCGTGTTTCTCTAGGACGCTCTACAAACCTATTCTAGTCAGAAAGTTAAAAGCCATAAAAAAATTATAAACTCCATATAGTTTCTGAATAATTCCTTATGAATTCTCAGCAAGACACTGTAGCACCAATATTTATGCCAATTCTTCCATTTCACTGAGCGAAAAGCACATTATGACTCAACTGAGTATTGCAAGAGCCAATATTTTCTCAGCTATTGACAAGAATAAAATCCACGCGGTATATTACTTATTTCTTGTAAAAGCGATTTATCATTGCGTCTTTAAAATCTTAATTTAAATTTGTATAGCCCTTCGCGTACACCAAGGAGTGAATATCTAACCTTGTGCAAAATGTCGCTGTTACAACTGAATATTTAAAAGTACTGATTTAGCTGCGCCACTGGTCATTGCGCAAAAACTCTGTATAAGAATTCCAGAAGCCTTACACTTTTTACAATTTTATTCTAGATGTTAATATGACTAGTTATAATCATATATTTTTTAAAACATTTAGTAGTAAAAGTACAAGGAAAATCATATAGATAAACCACCCCCGTCCAATTTAAAAAACAAAACAAACTTAGGAAAAAATGCTTAACCTAATAAAACAACACTTTCGACGCAATAATATTCTCAATAAAATATTCACTAAAAATACAATAAAATAAAACTATAGCTGTAGCAAAAACTTAGAGAAAATTATAAAGAAACATAACATGAAGAGTCTTAATAGTACATCTGATTCAAATAACAATAACACCACAAAATCTTGTAATTGTAGAAATAAACACGAATGCCCATTGAATGGAAATTTCTTGGTGACATCAGTAGTATACAGGGCAAAATATTTCCACGATGAAAAACCTAAATAATAGTAAATACTATATTGGTAGGGCCGGTAATACATTCAAAAGAACGGTTTAGAAGTTACGAAAGTCCATTTGAAAACCCCAACCGTAAAATTACTACATCACTTTCAGCTTACTACAAATAACTTATTGAAACTAAAACAACCATGGAATGAAATATTCTAAAAACGCTGAAACATATTTCTGACTTAGCCCCCCTCATGTTACCTTTGCTTTTCCGAGAAATTATTTATTATACGATTTAAAGATATCAATCATTATATAAACAAGACAAACAAGGATGATCTGAATACTTGCAAGTATATATGTCTACTATTTATTTTCCTTTAGCATTTATATGTGGGTCGTGTGGTTCTGTGTACATATATATATATATATATATATATATATATATATACATATAGACCTGTCTATGTATCGATATTTTTATACCTATTTACGTGTTGTACTAGTGAGTGTATACATAATTCATGTGTTTATTCAAATACTTGCATATGAATGTGCATGTATATTTACTTATTAACGTTTGTCTATTCTGTGATGAGAGTGGGTTTTAATATATGTATACTCGTTTCCTTGTGTGCTTATGACACATACCTTATACGCCTATTTAATATGGTACCTTAATTAATTACACTTACCATTAAAACTAAACAATACCAGTTACATAAAACCCTCTATGAGCTAATTGCCTAAATTCGAAGATTTTCTCTTAAAACATTTTCTCTTATTCCATTTAGCAGTAAATATACAGATCTGTAATTACCCTTACAGGTTTATTTCCTTCTACCCCCAACATATATGAAATATAAAAAAATGAAATAATTAAATTTAGGTTTCTAAAATAAAACCGTATATGACTTTCAGAAACGCCTTTCAAATAGTAGAGATTGCAAAATGTTCTCAAATGTATCTTAAGTTTCTCTAAAGATGTTTAATACACTCTCGATACAAAACTATAATAAAAATATCAATATACAATAATGCACATAAATATTGATAATAATTATGAGTAATAATAATAAAAGAATGTGAAATAATAACACACATGAAAACGTAGCTTAATGGTTTTATAACACATGATATATATGAATATTTATATATATATATGTGTGTATATATATATATATATATCGGTATATATATATATATGTATATATATATATATATATATATTACTGTAGATATCTAAGCATACTAAAAGCTAAAATTACCACTATGTAATAAGCTTTAATATATTAACTTATTAAAACACAATCTAGAAAAAATAACACAAAATCCTAATTAATTATATTCAACCAGTAAATATTTATAGAAAATCCATAATTCCACTAATACGAAAAAATGCCTTCTATGATGTAGTTTCAAGTAAGAGTATCATCATGCAACCTTACATGTTCGAAGTCGGCTTAAAAGTCAACATTAAAGTATACCTGGATATGCTAAAGAGGATGGCGATTAAATTAGGTTTCTGTTGGCAGACCATAGCTGTGGCCACATGGCTTGGCGCTAGTTCACAACTCGACAGAGACCTAAGCTTGGCATCAGAAGAAGTGCTACAAATGTGTACCCTTCTCTCACTGGCCTACTTCCTCCCCGACCTGAACCCAGTGGAGTACTTCGTTTGGTAATACGTCGAAAACATCACCAACATAACCTCTAACGAGGCCAGAGTAAGCCTGATGTATTTCTTTAATATTTTTACCATGTATTTAACTCATGGAATCAAATTATAAAGATTTTACGAAATATCTCTCTTATAATACATTAGCTACTGGGACACTATTTTGGTATCTCTATTGCGTTATTTAAACGGAATGTATTTATGTATTTAATTAATTATTTAGTACTTATTTAATTTTATGTATGTATACGGAGATAAATTATATACGAATAACATTACTATATTTGCATTATTTTTTAGATAATTCCACTTTACATTCTACCTCCGTCCCATTTATATATATATATATATATATATATATATATATATATATATATATATATATATATATATATATATATATATATAGAAGAGCATTGCGGTCGGAAGTGATTACTACAAAAGGGATTAGAGTCTTAGATTATTTTATGAAAACGTTTGGAAACTTATTGGATTTACCTCGGATACTTTTTTACCTTATAAATATATGCTTTTAGAACTCGTTATAGATTTTACTAAGTACATTTTACTGTAATTCTGTTGTTAAATTTTTCCATGTTGTTTTCTGTTAAAGAAAAAATTATCAAGAATCTGAAAACATTTTTTTTCTGTAAAGTAGTTAGAATGTGCGCAATCTAGGGCGGATGGAACCATAAAAATTATATATACATGTATTGCGTTTTTTATTGTTTTTTATAGATATTTCTTTTTATAATTTTATATCTAAGACTACACGTAACTTTAAGTAATTAATTTTGGTATTATAACGCGATCAACTTAATGATACGTTATAATATTTTTTACAGTTAAAAGTTTTATTAAAGGAAATCTATATACTTTTCTAGGGATTCGAAAATAATAGCTTATATTACTAAGTTAAAACTAGTAGTATTATATCTAATACAATAAAATTATAACTATATTACTGTCTACAAAAAAGGCAATATAACTCCGAAAATGCAGACGACAAATAAAAATTAAATTTGCTCACACAGTTCCCTCAATCTGCTTAAAGTCTTCCAGATATAAAGCTTCCTCGTTTCCTAGTATCGTATCTACCCTTATAAAAACAGACAATATTCACTTCCAAAAAGCCACATATACGGGGGAGGGGTCACATATTTTCATCATACACTTATACGTTATTTCATAGTCATAATTTGCCATCAATAACTGGGATTATTTCATGTTATCCGTTAGTGTTTTCCTTTTTTTAACACGCGTCATTTTCGATGGAAATAAGAATCGACGCCTTACAATCATCACCTGACTTTTAACTGATTGCACTGGTTGTTTTCATACATTTCGTAAATTCCTTATCCTCTCGGGGTTTCACGATTTTTTGAACGTTTGGATAGCGTCTCCTTGATTGCAAACTGGAATCCTGTTGACCGAAAATAATAGACGATTAACCGCTTCTCGCATATTTTCGCCAAAACTAACGTATTTTTGCACTATTAACTATCTATATTTCGATTCATATAACTCGCATTGTCATACGGGAGATATTCATTCATACAAAACTAATTAAACAACGATATACAAGCGATGCCTGTGTTTGTTATTAATCTATAACAAAAACATACTTTCGGTAAACAGCTGCTTTCATAGTTACATTTGTCGCCGACAAGTTATTCTTATGATATTAAAACTTCCATTGTTTAATTCCTGGGTTTTTGTTTTCAATGGTCGCTGTTCTTACCATGGGGAGGGAGTGTTTTGGATTAGTTTGAACTTGCGTCTCGTGTCTTATGTAACAAGTAAACAAATGGAGCACACTTTAAAGTATTACATATAACATGGAAGCATAAAGGTCTTTATATAATAAATATTGCTTAATTCCGGACCATATTACTCCTTACAATTGTCTTTCTTAAGCTAATTCTTCATTTGTTCCTCTAAATTGCATTGACTTCTTTTTAAAAATACACACATTCGTTTACAACTTACAACAACTTACATTATATAAGTAAATAGCGCATTTTTTCAATGCCATAAACAAAAAAATATATTGCATTCTCTAGAATAAACTAATTTGAAGCGGAGATATTTATCAATACGGGATATTTCGGCTATTGTTTCATTAAATGTTTTCTTAAACAAAAATACACGAGAAAAACACACCCGTCATAATAAAATACAATATCTCCAGTTTTCGTGAAATAAATCTACGATCATATTAAAGTTAATTTTCACATAAAGACACGAGTTACCGTCTCAAAACAGCAACAATCGGTTCAAGACAGTTATGCCCGTCATTCCCAGCCACAGACAGCTACTAGATTAAAGGTTTTGTATATTATAAACCAGGATTGTTCAAACTCCTTCTTGCAGACCCATTTATATATCAGCCTTTTCCTTAGGGACGCCCTCATAAACGATTATGAAATTGACGCTCCGGCAGTAAAATATCCGATTGCTTGGTGTCGCCTTTCTTCCGATAACCGTGGCATGATTAACAGGAATTTTATCATGACGTCCAATGAAGGTTATCCCATTGCACAAGAAGGAACAACACGAAAGAATACCACGATAAACAATTATTTTTAAATAAATGTAAAGGTAAATAGGGAAAGAAAGTTATATTCAGTTTTATGTTCACCAATAACAGTGCCTGTCAAATTAGTCCGTCTGGCGGTTCTTAAAGAACTCCATTAACAATATTGTAAGGGATGGTAGGGGTAAGAATATAGGTGTAGTCAGGGCTTATTGCGTGTCAAAGAACTTAAATAAAACACATCAACACTTAATCTTTTTAAAAGAGGGTTATGTAAATTACCTCCCATGCGCCATTAACTTAAATGTTCTTATTCAAGGAAATTTCAATCCTCTTGGTTCTGTAATCCAGGAAAATAATCCAAATCTTCTGTGGTGTAATGTATTTCTATAGAAGATTTCTTGGGTTCTGTTCACGTGAATTCTAACGCCTCACTGGAATTAGTATTCTTTGTTTTACAAAGCCAATTCTATGCCTTAAAATAGTTATTTCTTCCTCGGTAAAGAGGTCGTTGTAATTTCGTCTACACCTCTGATTTTTTAAACAGTCTTTTCTGACAAACTCTGTGTCATATTCCTTTACGAATCCCGATTGAAGAAAAAGAAAACAAATCACTGGTTTCTCTTGTTTAAACTTGCGAGTTTTAACGTGTTTTCTCTTGACGCGGGATAGCGAGCCGGCTTCTTTCTCTCGTTCAAAACTTGCTACAAAATGGCGCACACATCTCATTTTATACATCAAAAGGCACGCATTCAACAGGTGATATAACAATCAGTAGCAGCACAAGATACACCAAGAAAATGGGGGTAAAGAACGGGAGGAAGAAAGAAGGAAAAACAGAAGGTGGAAAATAAAATTTCTGCATGATGACGACTGGGCATAATCTGCATTTTTCACCGGTTTTATTCAGCCGTAGGCAGAAGATTGATTGCCTTCCATGTTTATTCTAGTGGCAACAATATTAACACCTATTCGCGATAAAAGTCCATACTTCTTAAAATATTAATATTAAATGAAAACAGCAATAGTATTTAACAGATCGTTTCATTGTCAATTACACACACATAGGATTTTTCAATACACGCTTAGTGAGAAGGATGCGCTTGCTTGGATTTGCACAAACTGTCAATTCTTGGCGATATTATTGACAAACATACACGTACATCATTTTCTGGAGCAGCTCTGAATCTGTATTTTTTTTTCAGATTGGTCAGTAGAGAAAATCATGCTTCGCATAAGTATGTTGTTGCAAACGGTACCCAAATCTTACCTGCCTCTCGAAATAACAATGGAAATTCGGAGGCTACAGTCAGCCAGAATTTCGAAACTTGTTGCTGCATAAAACTGATTTGTAAACTTCTGTTGCATGAAATTTAAGCCACTTTTTCCAGTTTATTTCCTGTGAGCATGCTATCAGTTATTTCAACATTAAACAGATTTCTGATCCAGTCTCGATAAATATTTGTCAAAATGTTTGGCTACTGATATAAAATGACATTTAATACCTACAATCATCATATCAATATTAACTGAATCATTGTTGCTGAGATATCTGTCCAGTCTAGGGAAAATATCTAAAGTTTTCTTCCTAACTTTTGTAGTTGATATATTCATTTTTTTCTTGAAAACTTGTATTTTGTCATGACTAAATAAAATATTTGAATTTCTTCCTTGTAGAGATAAATTCATTTCATTAAGTTTGTTGAATATATCTGCCAGATAAGTAATTTTCCAAAGCCAAATATGATCAGCCATTATCGAAGCCAGTTCAGCAGCATGGGCACACAGACACATAAACAGTTCTTCTCTAAGTTCAAATAAACACTGAATTACTTTACCTCGTAATAGCCATCTTACCTCTATATGAAACAACAGACTTAGATGTTCAGCCCCCATCTCACCACAGAGCATTGCAAAGAAACGACTAAACAGTAGTCTGGCTTTAATGAAATTTATCAGTTCAGTACAAGATGACAAGTGTGGTGTAAATGAAGAAAAAAGAAACAAGAACGACCGACCGCGTTTTTGTGCGGCTTACCTCGTGTTCATAATGAAGAAGAAAGAAACAAAAATGGCTGCCCTGTTTCTTTATATGCCTACAGAGTGACCACGAGGGATGCAAATGAGATGCTCCTGATTGGAGATAAAAGAGGAGTGATTTGGGGAAGGAAGGCATTCTGAAGTTAGATTGCGAGCAGAGAAGTTGTATTTGTAGTAGAGAAAAGTCGGATTCGGGGAGAGAAAGGTTAAAGTTGCAGAAGTTCGTTTTGGAGTGGAGAGAAGACGCGTCAAGTGGTAACCAGAAAGTGAAAGTTCGGACAGCAGTGTCACGCATACGACAAGCTATTTCGGCGCATCAAGCAAATTAACATGGCTGAGTGGAGACTGAGTACTCAGATGTTGAGACCCTTTACTGGGGAGGGTGACCTGATTAAGTGGCTGGAGAAATTAAAAATGGTGGCGAAGCTGCAAAAGATGTGGTCACACTGCTGCCGCTATACTTAGAGGGGGAAGCCCTCACGATTTACCAGCAGATGCGAGATGAAGACAAGGAAGACCTTGCCTTAGTGGAGTAAAGGCTGAAATTGGCCTTCGCTGAGGGCCCATTTGAAGCACTTGGCAACTGTCAAGTTTGAGGTTGACCGGCGAGTCCGTTGACGTCTTTGTGGCAGAGATCAGGAGACTGGCAGAGTTGGCTGGTTACGTCGGTAGGAGCCTGGAGATGATGGTAAAGCTGTACCTAGTGAACGGCTTCCCAGAGGAAATCTCTGCGAACATGCAGAGAATCACGGGGATCCATTCTATGGAAGTGGACGATCTCTTAGTCCACGCCAGAGTCCTAGTGAAAAATGTTAAAAGCCCAATCGTGGCTGCAGCTGTGAGTGGAAACATGTGTATGAGACCTCACTTGAATGAGAGGCAGCCGGCAAGGCGACAGGAGGGGAGACCTGCCATCAAGTGTTTCCGGTGCCAGGGTCCTCATCTGATCAAGGACTGCAAAGAGCCGAGACCGGGGATTACGTGCTACCGATGTGGACAAGTGGGGAATATTAGCCGCTATTGTGTTGCTGCACGGGACCAGGGAAACGAGTGAAGGGGAGCTATTGCGCCAGTGGTTACCCCTTCTGTGTGGAAATGGCGCATGATGGAACATTGCCTCGGTAACCGGTGGTAGTCAATGGGAAGAGAGCCATAGCCCTTGTCGACACAGGCTGCACTACAACGTTGTTAGCGAGGAATGTCGCGAGGTCATGGAGCGGAACCAGGATTATTAGGACCGTGGATGACAGGGATGTGAAATGCCTATGAGAGACGACAGCGGAAATAACGGTGCAAGGGGTGCCCATTGGACTGCAAGCCCTAGTGTTTAATCATCTTGTCGGTGGTGTCGACGTGATTATAGGTATGAGTGCAATTAACCGACTGGGGGGCGCTACGTTAAGAGGGGGCCAAGTGACGTTTGGACGTCTCGGCACAGTGGGGATGGCAGGAGTGGAAGGTGATAGAACCGTCAGAACCCCAAAACCGGAGGTTTGCTGCATTGAGGACAAAGATTTCCTGGCGAAGTTTGATGGCGTGAGGTGGACGGTTGAATGGAAATGGATCTCCGGGCCCCTAGAACTACAGAATAAGGTGGGCTGCTACGAAAACACCCTGCGAGGAGAAATAAGAAAAGGATTCGAGGAAGAAGTGGAGAGGTGGATAAAAGAAGGAATTCTTAAACCGTGGACAGGGGAAGAAAAAGGAGTGTTGCCACTACTGGCGGTTGTTCAGCCTACCAAAAACAAGATTAGGCCCGTGCTGGATTTTAGGGAATTGAACAGGCACGTAGCCTGCCACACTGGAACGGGGATCGATATATGTGAGGAGGTCATGAGGAAATGGAGAAGAATGGGGCGGGCCACTAAGATTGTCGATCTGAAACCGGCATATCTGCAGATCCATGTAATTGAAAAACTCTGGCAGTACCAACTGGTCCGGTACAAGGGGCGGGTGTATTGTCTGACGAGGTTAGGCTTTGGGCTGAGTTCAGCCCCCAAAATTATGACTGCCGTGCTGAAGACAGTGCTGAGCAAAGACTATACAGTGGAGGAGGCCACTAGTTCGTACATTGACAACATCCTGGTGGAGGAGGCAGAGGTGACAGCAGAGAAAGTAAGAAGCCATGTAGAGAAGTATGGGTTAACTGCAAAACCGGCGGAGGCCCTAGATGGAGGAGCGGTGCTGGGGTTGAAACTAAGGCGAGATGGAAAAGAAAGCCTTGTCTTTGAACGAGGGAATGCAATACCCGAAGTCGGATCTGAGCTGACGAGGCGAGAACTCTTCTCAGTCTGCGGGAGGCTGGTCGGGCACTATTCTATCGCTGGCTGGCTCAGGATAGCATGCAGCTTTATTAAACGACAAACAGGCACTGATGGCTGGGAGGGCCGTGTGACGAAGGAGGTTATGAACATGCTGCAAGAAGTCATTGCGAGAGTGAGGAATGAGGACCAAGTGAAAGGGAAATGGTATGTCAGCGGCGAAGACACGGGTGTGGTTTGGTGCGATGCCAGTAACCTGGCGTTGGGCGTCGTACTAGAGATAGGAGGTGTAACTCTGGAGGATGCGGAGTGGCTAAGAAAAAACAACGAATTCTCCCATATCAACGTAGCAGAACAAGATGCCGCTATAAAAGGAATCAATCTGGCCCTCAAATGGGGATTGAAAATAATTGAAGTAAAAACCGACTCGGCAACGGTAGCGTCGTGGATTCGGTCGGCAGTAACTGGCGATAGGAGAGTTAAGACCAGGGGTACTGCGGAAATGCTGATCAAGCGCAGACTCGGAGCGCTCACCGACCTGATAGCGGAATTCCAGTTGAGAGTATCTGTTGTGTTGGTCTCGTCAGAAAAAACAGGGCGGATTCGATGACACGCGTGAAGAAGGCCTGGCTGCAGGAGGGAAAGGAGGTTTCCTCGGTATCTTGTGCAGGGGAAGAAGTCAAAGAGTCACACGAAATGCACCACTTTGGTCGAGAACGAATGTTATTCCTAGCCAGAGAGGTTTACCCGGAGACCACCGAGGAGGATATTAGGGAGGTGGTGGAGAACTGTCGAGAGTGCCAATCAATTGACCTTGGACCGTCCAGACACGAAACAGGAGAGCTACACGTTGCGGAGGACTGGAAGCGATTGCCCATTGATGTGACACACTATCGTTACAAATTATATCTGTCGATGGTCGACTGTGGACCGGGAAGGTTTGCCATCTGGAGAGAGATCAGGGCAGAAGCTGCATGGGCGATCGGAGGGGTCATCGAGGAGATATTTTTGGAGAGAGGGCCGGTTGAGGAACTCTTAATGGACAATGGCCCCGCTTTCCGATCAGAAGCCTTTAAAGGGGTGTGCGATAAGTGGGGAGTAAGGCAATTTTTCAGAGCAGCGTATCGGCCGAGTGGTAACGGAATAGTGGAGAGGAACCATCGCACAATTAAAGCCGCTGCGGAAAAAAGCAACGTATCACCCATAGAGGCGGTGTTTTGGTATAACATCTCGCCGAAGACCAAACAAGATGAGACAACTGTGCCTCATAGGGCCGTTTTCACATATAAGTGGCGGCATCCGTGCAACAAAACAGCAGGAATTGAGAGTGAAGAAGCCACTATCAAAGTAGGTGAAGAGTTGTGGGTGAAACCCCCCAATGCACAGTGTGCCACTCGTTGGAAAAGAGGGTTCGTAACAGGATTGCAGTCGAAGAACAATGTGATGGTGAATGGCATTCCCCGGCATATCTTAGACCTGCGTCGCGTGACATTGCCGGTATGCAGTGAGGGCAGTGAAGAAGAGGAAATCGAGGGCCACCGAGAAGAAAATGATGCTGCTCGACCTGACTTAGGCCCGCGTTGTAGTGAACCTGAAAACGTTAACTCCCGAGAATTGTCCCCCAGAGGCCTCGACGTGAGAGGAGGCGGCCTGCGTGGATGGAGGATTACGACGTATCCTATTGATCTCGAAGATCAGGGGAGCGTGTGGTGTAAATGAAGAAAAAAGAAACAAGAACGGCCGACCGCGTTTTTGTGTGGCTTACCTTGTGTTCATAATGAAGAAGAAAGAAACAAAAATGGCTGCCCTGTTTCTTTATATGTCTACAGGTTGACCACGAGGTATGCAAATGAGATGCTCCTGATTGGAGATAAAAGAGGAGTGATTTGGGGAAGGAAGGCATTCTGAAGTTAGATTGCGAGCAGAGAAGTTGTATTTGTAGAAGAGAAAAGTCGGATTCGGGGAGAGAAAACCTAAAGTTGCAGAAGTTCGTTATGGAGTGGAGAGAATACGCGTCAAGTGGTAACCAGAAAGTGAAAGTTCGGACAGCAGTGTCACGCATACGACAACAAGACTTCTTACAAAGAAGCATCTATTTTTGTGGCTACCAGAGCTCCTCGATGAATCATGCAATGTGTTGCAGTGATATTAGTTGCTACTTTCTTATGATGCTCCACAACATCTGGGTGAATACTGATCATTGACGCAGCCCAATCTGTACATATGCCAATGCACTTCTCCATAACAAGCCTGATTGAGAAAGAAAAGAGTCCAATATTTGAAAAACTTCCTCATCAGTTTTTCTAGTGGACATAAAATGGCAAAATAGAAAATCTTCCAGCATTTCACTTTCACAACAATATCGCCCATTTGATATCTACTGGTAATATATTTGCTTTCATCAAGTTGTAACGCAAAACGCCTGTTTTCACTCTATCAATTAACTGAGTTTTTATGTCTTCTGACATATCTTCTATTCTTCGCGCAATTATGTTATCTGACGGTGGCACAGCTTTCAAGTTCGCACCACATTTTTCATCCGAAACTGCCTCACAAATGTCTATTGCATAGGACTATACAAGTTCTTCAGCAATATTATGGCCCTTATTAGCACGAGCCACTTTCAGTGTCACCAAATAAGATGCCAGTAATAGCATATGATTTGCTGTTATTGACATTGCAAAAGTGTCCGTCTGCTTTAAATAATCATTCCTTTTTCTTACTAAAAATCTGTTGGTTTTGTAGTAAATATAGAAGGCAGTGTCGTTAAATGTCGCTGCAATTTAGCTGGTTTCCAGGCTTCATTCAACAACAACTAATATCAAAGTAAACACTGTGATCTGTTAGCATTAGACGCACTTTCAATGAATCCGAACCAAATATACTCCGCATCATATTTTCTTAATTGTTTTTTTTTATGAACAATCTATTCTGTCTCTTTATCAGATTCTGAGTGGATTTCATAATGAGATGTCCGCTCCAAATTATTTATCCATGGGAAAGCTTTTTACTCTGAAAAAGCAACATTTGATCAAATATTTTTCACATAAATAATGCAAGCTTAGTCATTTAGAAGCAAAAATAAGTAAAAATCAGATATTCAGACATTAAGAATTCCTGACACACGATTTATGCTCAAGCCCCGTTATAATCATGTTCTGTACTCCGCAGAAGATTTAATTTTGTTGAAAAAAAAACTATGTAGAAACACAGCGTCGAATATATTTCAACAGCAATAACAAAGAACAATTCTTTACATTTTTTTATAAATGTTCTAAATCATAGGAAAAAGAAAAAAACCCATGTCATAAAATTGAAAACTTTGGCATGTAAGATTCGTGGCGATAAAGTACCTTGCTTCCTTTTTAATTGTTGATCTATACGCACTATAAGTAAATTTATTACATGTTCGATTGAAAAACAAATTGTGTTGTATTGAATAGGTTTAACGTATTTATACCAGTTAGAATAAATTAAACAAAACGTTTATTATTTCAAACCCTTTTGACATTCAAAATGTAAAAACTCACACGTCAGTAAATAAGTCAATGCTACAGAACATAAAAAGAATAAAGAAAATAACCCAGAATATTTAAAATAAAAAGGCATATGGATTAAGTAGCAGAAATAAACTTAAACTATTTATTTCAATAAAGTTCTTCCGTATGTCGGCCAGTAAATAAAATCATTACGAAAGGACAACAGAGTTTCCAAGTGTTTTAATTATGACGTAGGTTACAATAGGATGTTATGAATAATAAGTACAAAGTATTTTAATATTGCAAATTGTAAATACGTACTTTAAATTAAAAAGTATCAATAAACTTATCTAAAAATTGTTAATGTTTCTACAAAACAAAACATAAAATGTGTATCAATCACGATAATAAATGAAATAAATTTTGTTAAAAATACATACTTTTAATTTTTAGTGCGTTAGTTGCATTGCAATAGGTATGTAACTACCAGAATAGAAAAAAAACTAACAAATGTTTTAAATAGATTTAGTTTACCACATTTAGTAATTTATTATTAAACATTTATTAAATTAAAACCATCAGAAAAATTTAAAATGTTACGGTGCTGATGGAGTTCTTTTAAAGGAACTACAAAACTAAAATTTAAATCACATAGATTTCCTGATTATAAGAAGGAAAATTTCGATTAAAAATATATATAAAATCGAATTACTGATAAATAGTCTTTGCTGTCCGACCACGGACACCCGGCTTGCTCTTGCTGGCCCCCTGTGGTCCGTGGACCACAGTTTGAAAACCCCTGTTATAAACATTACTTGCTGTGAATATTTTAACATTACTTGCGGCAATTCCAGTGTGATATTTGTGCATTCAATACCGTATTACATCTTAAAATACAGATTTTGAATATAATTCGTCTATCTTCCCCCTAGGTTACATTGATTTGTTATATACATGAACAATTTTTACATTACCACAACCAACTATTTTTGATAAAATACAGTTACTCAGATTTAGTTATATATATATATATATATATATATATATATATATATATATATATATATATATGATCATCATATGTTAATTTTCACTTCATAACCGCAGTTACCGATTAAAACTCCAATAATCGATTCGAAGCTGCAGTGCCAGATAATGGCTGCAAATGCCTGCAAATGCCTGCAAATAACCGCCAACTATCAATCATGCCAGCTACTAATTGTCGCCGACAAGCACTACTCAATAATGGAAGTAATCACCTGAAATTCGATGTCAGTCACCGTCTTGGCCGCCAGTGCCCAACAGTATCCGCCATAGGATGATACTACCATACAATGGATAACAGTTTACGATTCACTATGGCATCCCATTTTATTTCAAAGCAGTCAAATTGGGCTCAACACTCGTCATGATACATAGTGACCGACTATGATCAAACGCAAGTAACTGCCTAAAACGCTAATGACCACCCTTGCTCCTCATTGAAGACTTACAAGTTAATTAACAAGCAGTCCAATAGAGGCCTATATTTGTTATGGCTGAATATGAAATTCGCGAACAGACACTGATAGTATGATAATCAGTAGTTATCAGTAAAACGCGAGCAGAGTCAAGTAATCGTCTCAAAACAGCACTAACCACCAGTGATCATCATTGCCCTCCACAGGCAGCCAGTATATACCGAAAGTTGAAAAAAGATTTCAGGTCGACGCAGTAAAATGGATGCTGCTACTGAGCATAAGTATCACGGACTGCCAGCTGCAAAAGGAACGTGTGAACCAGTACTAAAAGTAAACATTAGTAATCCAACCAAACGAAAACTACTCGCCAGTAACGCTCAGTGATGACAATGGCATTCAGTGGCTTTCGACAAATGGTACTACATGAAAATATACCCGACTATGTAAACGATTTAATTTTGAACATGGATGTTATTACCCGCTATTTTACATAGCTGGCAGCCAAAATTACATTTGTATACAAGGAAGGCTTCATTGAAGCTGTCCTGACTTCAAACAAGTACGGCTTACACTAACCAGAAATCGTTATGCCACCTTGATCAGTGGCTATGCTCGCACGCTTTACTCGGAGAAGAGCGTGAAGGATTCTTTCTATGACAACTTCACAGTTACCATCAAGAACGCCCCGGGCAGCGATTAGATTATTTTGCTGGCCGATTTGAACGCCAAAGTTGCCAAAACTCCTGAGATATTGCAAAGAGTCATTGGAAGACCTGGAGTCGGAAATGGAAACAGAAATGATCTCTGACTTCTGTCCTTTTCCTAATCGTAATACACTGGGATCTGTGTGATGTATTTTTGACACGTGAGATGCGTGATGCTGAATGCTCCACTGATCACCGTCTGATTCGCTCAAGTCTCCGACTAAACTGTTCATCTGAGGAACCCAAAACAGCGACACAAGATGTCTTCTCTACGGAATCCGGCAATCTCAGCCAAATTGTATTATACCATCACCGAGTACCTCCCTGCCCCCGTTACTGTCTCAGCAATAACTATTTCTATCCTCACAGCAGAATGACAAGAAATTTCTGAATCGTTCTTCATGATGAGAAAATTCATCCTTGGCTACGGTGTGAGGTGATACAATTACTGGTTTAACGATTGTGCCGGGGACATCGGTTTCCCCATATGTGAGAAAAATGCCGCTCATGATGTCCGTCTTCGAAATCCTGAATCATCCACACTCTACGAGTGTTTTTCCTTTCTTTGTGCCATGGTGTTGCGAGAATTGCATCTGATGAAAAATGAATGGTGCTTGAATATGGCCAGAGAGATCAAAAGCTTTACGGCCTTTGGCGACAGACACGGTTTCTACGAGCCAGTAAAGATTGTCCATGGCCCAAGAAAACGCTATATGCACCATATGCGCATTAAGGATTGTGCTTTAATCAAAGAGAAGAAAATCAAAAGAAGCTGACCATACGCTGGAACTTCTAAATACTATCAATGCCACCGATCTCTTCATTTTCGATGACCTTCCCACTCTGCCAGCCATTCCCGTGATGGATAACCCACCGTGGATCAGCGAAGTGAATTAGGCTATTCACAGCCTAAAAAAATAAGGCAGCTAATCCTGATAGCATACCAGCTGAGATAATCAGGTGTGGCGAAATTAAGCACAACCTGCGTCTCAACCGGTTCATAAAGTGTTTCTCACAGCAGACAAAACGTAAAGCTGAACACACTGATTGTGGCAACAGCCGAGTCACCTCTCTCTTCTCTTTGACTGCAAAGTGTTGGCTAAAATCATGCTGACCCGATTTCTGGAGACTTGTCGATCTTATTGTTCCAGAATCGCAATGTGGCTTCCGCCGAGAGTGTAGTACCACTGAGACGATTTTTTTTGTTCGCCTCACCTCAGGGGGATTTTTGTAAACAGCAGTGTTAGGTCTATTTGCCCTTCGTAGATCTAAACTAGACTTTCAACACCGTAAACTGTGAGTTATTATGAAACACTCTTCGGAACATTTGTGCCCTTCTACTTTCTTGTCGGTTCTCCAGCATTTTCACACTGGCATACGTGCTCGTGTTACCATGTCAAGTGCCGAATCCGACACTTTCGCCGTGAATGTCGGTGTGAAGCAGGAATGCTTTTTTTTCAACCTGTTCCTCGTTGTCGTCACTTTGGTTTCGCGCCGTGACATTAAAATTCTGTACAGTACTGTCTTGATTGCAAACGTATTCAAGCTCATATCGACTTACACTATGCCGATTATGCTGCATTCTCTAACCATACATCAAGCGGACGTCAACGCAATATCCGACAACTACCAACGAGCTTGTTTTTTATCAACACCAAGAAGATGGAAATCCAGCAAACGTATATGCCACTGATGCTCCCATCTTTACCGTCAACAGTATTCCTCTAAAGAATATCAGTAGCTTCACATAATTTGGCTCCAATTACTCGTTCTCTTGCAGCCTTAGCAAAGAAGTTCAACGTCGCATTAATTTCGCCTCTTCTGCTTTTGACCGCCTAAATTACCGGGTGTACGCCAATCCGCCAATCGAAATTTAAAGAGCAATACAATGTGCTGTGTACACCTTCAGTCGTCATACACACCCTTCTGTAAGGTTTCGAACCTTGGGTTCCGTATCGCCATCACATAAGATTCTGAAGTCAATTCACATCAGCCAACGTTACCAGGTCCTCGGCCTTCTTTAGTATCACAAAGTGCCCATTCAAAGATTCACAGGAGAGCAAGAGTTGCGCCTCTAGAATCAATACTTATCAATCGTCAGCTTTGATGGTTGGGCAACTTAAACAGGGTGCTCTCTAACAGTCAAACCGACTACCTCAGAGAGTTCTCTTTGATTAACTTTGGTAAGCTCACTGCCGAGGCAAGGCCGACGGCCAGAAAAAACGCTACATAGACTGCATTACGACACCCCTCTAGCACTGTAATATCTCCACCAATCTTTTCTAAGCTTTGGCAGCGGACAAAGGCACTTGGTGCTCAACATATGTTTCAGGGATTGCTTCTTCACCAACAGGCAGGAGCAAGAAGCTACAGACCGTCGCACACTGAGACACTGACGAGCGGTGGACACTCATCATCAGAAGCCACATCCTGTCTTTCTATTCTCGATCTGTGCAAAGCAGTGTAGATCACGTATCAGGCTTCACAGTCATAAACGGGGTAACAGAGTCAATTAAAAAGATTATGACATAAAACGTCGCCCCCATGGATGGACTACCATAACTAACACACTAAATAATATATAGAAATAGAACACACACACAAACACACACACATATATATATATATATTAAATTAATTAATTATAATTAATTAATTATAATTATATATATAAAATATATATATGTATATATATAAAATATATATGTATATATATATATACAATATGTATATATATGTATGCAATATGTATATATGTATGTATACAATACGTATATATATGCATGTATATATGTATATATACAATATGCATATATGTATACATACAGTATATATATATATATATATATATGTGTGTGTGTGCGTGCGTGCGTGTGTGTGTGTGTGTTTATCAGTTTCAGAAAATTACTGGTAGTATCAAAAGCTTCGGAAATGTTGGCAATGCTGAGCTGCGCGCACTGTGGAATTGTCTTATTGTCCCGCGCAATGTAAACAATTTGCCATCGTAATTGCCGAATTCACGGTATTTGAGGCGTGTCAAGTTATTAAAAGGTAGTTTGTTTTGTCAAAAAAATTGGCCGTAATTGTGGTCTGAGTAGTTCTGAAAAGGGTACTATTACAGAACAGATAGCAAAAGTAAAAACTACCCTTGAAATATAGAAAATGACAGGAAGGTACCAGCAAACTGTGAAGAACTTTGTCAATGACCATACAAAGGTACGTAAGAGAGTTTATAAATGTAGATCTAGAGTTGTTTTTCACCGTTCTCTACTCCACGCCTACAACCACCACTTCTGGGGTTCGACAACCTCCAGGTTTTCCCTACATTGTATAGGAGAGATGCCTTCGCCAAGAGCCCAACCGAGGGTACGCGGTAGGCGGGCGTGGGCGGAATGTGTGCCTGGGGCAGCATCCCCCCACTCGGGCCCCGCGGGCAGAGGGACTTCGTCGGCGTCGACTGCGCACTTCCAGACGTCTACCGACACCGGTCAGGTCGGCGACGCTCCCGGCGGCGCCTAGTGACACCATACGCATGGTGAGGATTGTCGTTGGCATCGGGCGAGCACTTTACGGCGCCTACCCACACTGGACGCACCTAGCTAGACCATAGTCCCCTGGGTCGCCGCTACCGGCGTAGAGCGAGAGGAGAAAAAATGACAAATCCCGGAATGGCTAGGCCTTCGTGGACGGTGGTAGCGCTCCTTCTGCCACTTCTGCCTTCGTAACAGCGAAGAAGACCAAGCGAGTAGTCGTCGTCGCAGTCGCTTAATTGTTTTCACCGTCCGCAGTTCCCACCGCCATTCAAGTCATTCCTCTTCTTGTTCATTCCCATACCGTAGATTTGCTTATTTATTTTAAACGCCAAATCTATTTTAAACGCTAAACGCCAAATCTATTTTAAACGCTAAGTTTATGTAAAAAAGTGAAATTAATTTTTAACGAAGAATCTATTAATTTTATAAAAATAATTTTTAGTGAAATTTTTACCGTGAATAATATAATTAGACTAAGTTACTAATATTCTTCACCATATTATAAGAGTAATTTTGTATATATATAAATTTTCACGTTTGTTTGTATATATGTCGGTACTTTTGTATTATATAGAGAAATAGCGCTAAATTTATAGTTTAGTAATATATGTATATATTTATATCTCGATTTTAAGTGAAAAAAAAACCTTAGGTAAATTTATTGATTGCTCTGATATTGGAGTAATAGTTCTAAAAATCCATATTAACAAAATAAACGAAAAACAATTATAATTATAATGGTTGGAGCTAGAAAATTTAATGCAAACTTATAATAAATCTGCTTTAGAATCATACCTTGAAACACCTAACATTATTTTGTGGATAGGTTATATTTGTTTTGATATAGGTTGTTAGTACCCCTCTTTCTGTTTGGAATTGTTCAACCCTGTAAAGTTGACTTTATATATATGTATGTATATATATATATATATATATATATATATATATATATATATATATGTGTGTGTGTGTGTGTGTGTGTGTGTGTGTGTGTATTAATAAGTTTGGCTCATGTCCAGGTTACCTACATTTACAATTTCTTAGATCCAAATTTGGTGGAGAAGTTTGCTAGAGTCTGCGAAGGTCAACTCTTTGAACATTGATCTCTTGGAAGCCAGGTTTTCGCCCGAAACAGATTTAAAGCTTGATGTTTGTCTTAATATCCTTTAAGTAAAATTCCAAATTTAGCAGCGATATGAGCTGAAATAGTAAGCCAGAAACCGCACGATCTAATTTTTTGAACTTTGACCCCTTGGCAGGCAAATCTTCGGCCAAGAAAAAGCTCTCTCTATGTCTGAATACACTTTATGTAAATTTCAAATGTTTCGATCAAAAATTGGCTGAGTAGTTTGGTGAGAAACGCAGAAGTAAAACTTTTAAAACTTTGTCGCAAAATTTGACTTTTTAACGTGTATTTTCTTGGACTCAAATTGAATTAAAAAGTTTGATCCATGTTCAAGTAACCTACGTCTAAAATTTCAAGTGTTTAGATCTAACATTTGCAGAGGAGTTTGGTAGAGTTTTAAAGGTCTAATCGTTGTACTTTTACGCTTTGACGGTCGAAAACCGATTTTATTATATCTCACTACTCCTAAAGTAAAATCCCGAGTCTGTACCGGATAAGTTTGGTAGGGAAATGTACACACAAAGACACCCACATACACGCAGACAGACAGTTTCACCTTATATATATATATATATATATATATATATATATATATATATATATATATTTATATCGGGCAATGTCAAAACATCGTCAATTCACTGCCCGTACAGCAGCTGCTTTTGGCGTAATGGTTCAAACCTACGGGCAGTCGAGTTTTGATCCTGGCTTGAGGTAGTTGCTTGTCAACCGCACTGATGAGATGTGATACAGCGAAACATTACTGTATGTGGAGGACTATAATGTTCCATACCTTCAGTTGATCATAATGTGAAGTGATACACGATATACCATTGGCGTATTAAGCGATGCTCTTTGTGTAAACCAATCGAGCTTCGGTATTCGGACGATGTCAAAAAATCGTTATTTCACTGTTCGCACAACAGCTGATGATGGTTCAAAACCTTTACTGTCGTACGGGCGGTTGGGGTTGGATCCTGGCTTGAGGCAGTTGCCTGTCTAGCCGCACTGGTGAGCTGTGATATAGCGAAACAGTAGTCTATGTGGTTGATGATATATGTATATATATATATATATATATATATATATATATACACACACATATAATGGGTTGCATTTTTACTAGGCATGATCAATTGTATTCCTTTTAGTTTTTATTTCATTTTAAGTATAGACGAAAATCGAACTTTTAGGTGTTCTAGTTTAATTTCATTTTAAGTATAAAGTAAATTTGAGTTATTTTTTTAAATTTTATATGTTACTATTTAAAACAAAAATCTACAACGATCGTTATCGATCTGGATATTTGAAACCATTTTACTCCCTCTCATAATTATTTTCTTGTTATTTTGGTTCTTCATTGCGTCTCGTTTTCTTCATAGCCTTGTTGTTATTTCTATTCTGTTACATTTTCCCCCTACTTCTCTGATCCTCTTTCTAATTATTAATTTTTAATAATGAAGCGGCTTTATTTTTTTTCTTTAAGACATTCTTCGATTCTTATTTCTTTTCTTTGGATTTTGCTTTACTTCTATTTTCTTTTCTCTTCATATATTTTTTTTTTTTGCATTTTTTCGGGTTTTTTTTTTCTAAGTTTTCTTTTTCATCTTCTCCATCTTTCCTCATCGGCAATGCCCCCCTAAAGTGGTAGACACAATAAAATCAAGTAAAATTACGCAAATTTAATGACAACACTAACTTTCTCCTTCTCATTCCTCGCTACAAAATTCTTGTTCCCGTCAAGAACGTCATTAGCGGAGCCACTCCACTGAACCGAAGAATGGCGGGGCTCAAGAAGATACCGAAACAAGATACAAATTAAGCGTTTTTATTTAAGATGTAATAAAACATTACCGTCCCACTCTACTTCAAAAACTCCGTATCTGTGTTTTCCTCTTCTATCGAAGATTCGCATACTTAAATTGCCTTCATGATTGTCGTATAATTTTTGCAAAGGGTAGTTCAAAATGAATTAAATAGAATAATTTAAGTTGATTACAATGTTTTTTTTTTTTATTATACGAGTACTGTAATTATTATCGTCGCGGACTACGAACTTGAGATACTGAGTTCAAATCCTGGGTTCATCTGTTAAAGAAGTTAATCTAGATATTTTTTTCTTGTAAATGCATGGTGTTCTAATTATTTTGAAGTTTAAAACTATTCGCTCGTTTCCAATAATTGTTTTTAATGTCATTTATGTATTTAGGAGATATTTAAATGTATAATGTTACGAAGGCTGCCCCTAATTGTGAAATTTTCAAAAAAAGCTTAATAATATGTCACTTTCAATAACGGTGTTGCCAAAAGTATATAATCAATAATTTATAAAGCTATCAAATACCCTGACGTTCTTTACAAAGTAGGTATGTATTAATAATCAAAAACACACTGATATTTTCAGTATGTATCATCTCTATATAAATAAAATGAACTCATTTTTCCCGTCTGATTTTGACCTTAATAGGATTAAAAATCAAGATATTTCATGCAAATATAATATGCACAAACGGCAGAACAATATCTGAGGTGTGTTAAAGGCTTATTATTTCTCAAATTCCTCGATAATCTTAGATTTGTATACTTTTTCTGCTGAGAAGTCACGGCCAAAATCGGTTAAGATCAATGGAAGTGGTAAAATATTTTCTCTCTAATAAATTCCTCCTCCCCCTGCCACCACTTAACACCGTTTGGGGATCGTTCACAAGGAACAGTTGAGAAGAGAACACCGGTTTGGCTTCGTAGTTCTTTCATGTGAAGTTATTTAAAATCACTAAACTAAGCTGCAGTGCTCTGTGGCGTAGTGATTAGCGTGCTGGACAATTCACATTATATTTTCACGTTCGCGCCGACCTACCGTAGTCGTTTTTTTTTCCTAAACATCTGGAATGGACTTTTCTTGGTGACCGAACTGTTAACGTTGCAGATGTTTTTTTTGTTTTTTTTTTCACACTTTATTTTCCTACTTTTACTCATGACTCCGGGTTTGATCCTTCCTACTAACCTACCATAACATTTTTTAAAACTCCCCCCGTCCCGGAAACAAACACTCGGGCAACGCCGGGTACCCTCGGTAGTTTACAATGAATTAAAATTAGATTTTAAGTAATTTCACCGTCAACTTTGACCATCAAAGCCGAACGTTGTACGCACCGTGGAGGTGGTCTGAGGATTACCCCCCCTGAAAGGCTACACAATCGAGTTTCAGAATATCCAGTGCCGCCAAAAATCCGTGAAGAATACACACATGAGCTACGCACCTGAATAGATAATGGTTGGATCGTGCCGTACCCAGCGGATAAATTGGAAACCCCGAAAGGCCTTATTCCCCTGATGGCTTCGATACAGCAGAACAAAGCAAAAGTGCGCCCGGTGATGGACTACCGAGAGCTGAATCATTACGTAGACGTGTTTACAACTTACGCAGATGTTTGTGCGGCTAAGCTGCACGAATGGAGACAAAAAGGTGCCTACGTGCCTCTTCTGGACTTCAGGAGGGCATACCTACAAGTACGGGTTCATGTGACACTGTGGCCATACCAGACGGTCGAAATTGACGGGAAAAATACTGTCTGACCCGTTTGGGGTTCGGCTTGAGTGGTACTCCCCTGATAATGAGAGCAATTGTCAGCGAAGTATTATTCTAGGAAGTAGTTGCAGGCCTCGAAACATCTGCTTACATTGATTAAATTTTTCTCAATGAAGACGTGGTGTCCGCTACTCGTGTAAGAAAACACCTAGCCCAGTTCGGGTTGGAGTGCAAAGACCCGGAGCGGTTGAAGGGCGGTGGACGGGTGCTAGGATTGGCGGTCGATATGGAATGCAGTGAAGTGCAATGAAAGCGGGGAAATGCAATCCCAGAGGCTCCCAGAATTGGTACGCGACGAACAATGTTCTCCCTGTGTGGTCTACTTGTCGGGCACTTTCCTGTGAGCGATTAGCTTCGTGTGGCTCGTGGAATACTCAACAGGAGAGTAAGTTCGGAAACAAAGGGATGGGATGATGAAGCGTGAGACGCCGTGCTGCATTGTATGATTTCAAGACCTTGGAATCTGTGCAACAGGACGATCCGGCGCAGGAACATTGGTGTGCGGACGGCAAAGAGCATAATGTATGGGTCGGTGCTAGCTCCCTAGAAATTGGTACAGCCTTGGAGACGTGTGAAACTGTGTTGGATGTCGCATGTTGGCTGCGAGCTGAAGATGACCCTTAACAGGCATCAATTTGGCTCTTCAGTGGCAGGGCAAGTTGCTACACATAAAGACACATTCTGTCTGCGTATACCATTGGCTCTCGGACACGCTAACTGGAAAAGCGCGAGTGCGCACCAAAGCAGCAAACGAGATGCTTATTAGGAGGCAACTTAACACTCTCAAGGAGCTCGTGAAATAGTACGGGCTGACAGTGGAGGTAACGCTGGTTCTATCAGCACTAAACATCGCTGACCGATTGAGATGAGTACCAGACGATGAAAAAGAAACAGTGGCTTGACCCGTTGATCGGCGCGGTTCAAACAGATGACCTGGATGAGAGTCAAATCATGACTATTTACAAAGGTAGTTGACATCCGGGGGTGCGACGCTATACCTACTTTGTAAGGAAAAGTTCACCAACAATGGCAAAAGCAACCGTAAAAACTGTCATACAGAAATGTGAGTGATCTCTTTCCATTGACTCAGCGCCGGTCAAGTGGGAAAAGGGAAAGCTGGAAGTGAACCAGAATTGGCAGAGAATTGGAATGGATATCACATATTATGGCACCTTCCATTTTTTTTTAACTCTTAAACTGTGGTCCATCGCGTTTTTCCATTTGGAGGAAATTGGCGAGGCAGGCCTCGCCAAGTGTGATTCATCAGTTAGAGGCAGTGTTCCTCGAACGTTGCTCGGCGCATGAAATCCTTTTAGACAATGGCACGGCTTTCTGCAGCAACGTATTCCAAGCATTTGCACATAAGTTGGAAGTTCACTTGCGATTACGTTGTGCATACGCTCCACCCAGGAATGGCATAACGGAACGATGTCAACGTATAGTAAAAGGAATATCAGCTGGAATGCGCTGTTCAATACAGAAGGCTGTCTACTGGTATAACATCACACCCAGAGACGACGTATCTCCCTACACTGTGCCTGCCAACAGGATTTATCGATATGATGTTCGAGTAAAGGAGACCAAACAGCTCTTACCAGGTTGGTGATCGCGTGTGGCTCAAAAGACCACAAAATACATGTACTAGCAGGTTCGGCAAAGGAGAGGTGACCAAGGTAATCAGCCCTTAATCGATTTTGGTGGACGGTGTGCTTCGCCACGTGAAGGACCGGTACCCTCGCCATTATGTTGTTACATCGGAGGAAGAGGAAGACTAAGATAGGACGATGTCTTCTGAAAGGAGAGATTATGATGCACGACGATGGAGACGATGTTTAGCCATATAATACACATACTGAAGAAGCAGAAGATGGACCACCCCTCTTGCATTTACGAAGGAGCAGCAGACAAAAAAACGCCTGCCAGCAGACTGCCAGACAGGGAGCGTAGCGGAATTGGCAATAACCAAAATGAGGGGGTATCACAGAGCTTACCTCGAATACGTCTGTTTTTGTGTTGGGGCCTAGCAGAAGAGTGGAAAAGAGCTACGCGCGATTATGTATCATTCACGTTAATATTATAAGAATATTTTGCATGTATTATTATCATTATTATTATCATTATTATTATTATTATTATTATTATTATTATTATTATTATTATTATTATTATTTAGTCATCTTTATGATCATCATGATTTTTGACAGCCTTTTGATAGAAAGATCTGTTTCGCTCTGTCTAGACAATTTCCGGTCAGAGTAATACAACCTTTCACGGACTGATTTTTTCTCCGCTTAAAATATATTTTTTCTAATTTAGCCGATGATGTAGGTTCTCATATTAAATTTCTGTTTTTTTTTTTTTACTATTAGGTCTCATTTGATTGGGGGCATACTTCTCTTTGGATTATTGCACTACCCGGAAAAAACAAAACAATTTTCATTATTTCAGCTGTTTTGATAACTTTCCAATCGGATTATATGCAGCGTGACGCTAGACTTATTTTGGAATATATTGTCTCTAAAGAAATATTTTAAATTTTGGATCAACTTGATGATATATTATGCGCGGTTTGTTTTTTATACAGAGTTTTTACATATCCAACATTTTTTCACTTTTTTCTTTGGCAGTTTGTAACTACAATAAATGGATGTTTCACTAAATGCCTTAACTAGCAAATTCTAGCATTGCTACAAATATAATTTACTAATTTCTATATGTCCTCTGATTAGAAAAATAACAAAAATATAATTCTTTGAAACTCCGCGGATTAAGGACTTTGTAAATTGATTTTTGGTGTATTTAGTCGAAAAATAAATGTTGATTGTAAACTTCAACTTACAGTTTTTATTTTATTTCTCTTATAATAAGCAGTACACTCTCTTGAGTATTGAGGTTTTTTAATTCGGTTGGTATTAATTTTTCTATATATATAATGTTTGAAGTTTACTATTACATATATCAGGTAAAACCTACACCCCTTTATTATCATTTATATATATATATATATATATATTAAGTAGCAAAAGTACCTGTCGTTTACTTGGTTCAAAACAGCGTACAGAAAAAGGAATCTGATTTATAAAAGTATGATAGATTATGAAAATAAAAGGGTTGTAAAGAGATAGTTTCGAATTTGGAGGTGTCAAAACCAAAGAGAAATATTATGAAAGTAAAAATAAAATAGATAAACCAAATAATTTATTATACCATACCTGTTCACACTGAAACACTTATCACAATATTCTGTGGATCTATATTAAAAAACCTTGTAAAACTTTCTGACATATTTCCATTCTGTGGAGGTCAGGTGCGAAATAACACGCCATAATTTTATTATCCCATATTTCTTCAAACTGAAACATAATTATCAAAGTATACTTACGCAGATAGATATGAAAAGTCTTTATTAAAGTTTGTGTCTATTCCATGGAGGCCAGGCGCGAATGCAGGCCCCTTAATTTTATATATATATATATAGCAAATATCAGTATATTGAGCAATTCCTATTTAGATGATGTAATACGTAGAATATTACGACCAGTAATATTTTGTAAATCTTATAATCACAGATTTCCATAACAGCTGATTGTTGGATAAATCGATTCGGAAGTATATATATATATATATATATATATATATATATATATATATATATATATATATATATGTGTGTGTGTGTGTGTGTGGGCGTGTGTGTGCGTGTATAATATACAGATTATATATATATATATATATATATATATATATATATATATATATATATATATATATTACAAAACAAGCATCACTCCTTAAGGCCGAGGACTACTGGAGTATAAACGTTGATTAGTATACGGTTTGAACATGGGCAATCGTTGCTCATGGAAATAGCGTTTAAACTTTTTATTTAAGGGGAAGTTCCAACTGGAACTTGTTTTATTTTGACTTACAGGTAACTTTATTGTAATCCGGGTGAAAACTTGGCAGCTGAACAAAGTTCCACAGGCGGGTATCTAAAAAAATAGATTTTTCATGGATTATGCATTTAGATATAGGTATACACAGTGAGTGAAGTAAATTATTAGTAAGGATTGTTGCTAGACCAACGATTTTAGTTAAAGTTTTATACGGCGACCATAGATTTGAATTATCACGAGCACTTACTCTGGAATAAGCATAGAGCAGTGCAAGCCTTGTGATGTCTATTCTGTGAAAAAGAGGTTGCTCTGAGGAGAAAAGGGCGTCCTCTACTATGTTTCGAAGGTTATTTCGTACTTGTAAATGCAGGATACTCCGAGCAGCTCATATCAAGATATAACAACAGTACGCCGTTGTGGGACTTACTGGCGTAGAATACAAACGATAGGAAGATCTTAAATGATTGGTTTTTGTTTTAAATAAATAATATCTCGTATATTTGTTCGTAGTGGAAATGTCTAAAATTATAGTGGCCGATCCTATTAGATCAGAGATGTCACGTTTCGCATTTCAAATTAGAAAAATAAGTTTCGAAAATCGTTCAGTAACTTCTGATATCGGTAATGACATTTGCCTGAAGTGATCGATCCAAAAATTATGATCTCATAGCACAGACAAATCGAAGTTCAATATAAATGCCAATATAAGCAGGAAGAACTTTGAGGAACTGGTACGACCAAACGATCACCTTTTTTGTACTGATCGACGTCGCAGAAAATCTAGAAGATTTGAGTTAAAATTGTTATTGCATATAATATTTTCTTTTATTATTTTGCAAGTTCAAAACAAGCCATATTGCTATTATACGCAAGCGGCTATAATTTGAGATCCTGTCTAGCAGAGGAATGTTGGTAGTTAAACAGCCAAATATATACTCACGTTACATTTAAAGTTCTGCACTTGAATGTACTACGTTAGGCATAAAAAGAGGAGACAATTTTAAAGTCAATCAGTTTGATGGATGAAACTATTATATTAAATGTCTTTCAGACATATAGTGATCTCAACAGTAAAGGAGTAATGATTTTACAGAATATCGGGTTAGTCGGATAATGTACGTTGAACACATTCGATTAATGCCTCTAAAACAAGCACAGGCAAACCCACGGGGTATTACCGTAGGGAGACCGAGATTGAAGTTTGATTGAGAATAAAGAGGCTATTATTTTGAGATGCTTTTTGGGAATGGTCTAAAGTCTCAGATATGGAAATTATACTCCATGTATGGTCATAGTGTGGATGTGTTAAAATAAAGATGCTCACAAGGGTTGGTAATTTTTAGCACGATAGATAGTGCTCTCATTTTTCGCAAACACTTTAGCAATGGCCTCGGTGTATTTGTTCTTATTCATGTCGCTTGTGAATGTTTAGCTGAGAAGTTTGAAAGATGGGTTCTAACGTAGGGCATTATTTATCAAAGCAATCGGAGGGTGAGAAGGTATTTTTGTAATTGTCGAACCGATGAAGCTTCGTTCTTTTATCATGAAATGTTATCAATCATTAGCTCACCTGTTTCACTATAGACTGAATGTAATTATTAGGGTGTCTTCCATTGAACGACTCAGCTTGCACATCCGCGAATTGTCATGTACAGACATACGACGAATGAAGATCATTTGGATTATTCCCTTGTCTATTATACTAAGAATTTCTCTAGAACTATTTTATTTTTCATGAGAAGCCATTCAGTACAAACTGCCAAAGATTTTGCATATATCAAGAGCTACAGTCCTAGTTCTATCTGCCTTATCTAGAGAATGATATATGAGTTCAATATCAGAAATAAAACTGTCTTACCTAATTTTTACCGTAGTTCAGAAGGAGTTTAGCATTTACAAGATGGTCGACTGGCATTTGATTGATTACCGACTGAAAATCAATCATTCGCCCATGCATTGGAATATTGTTGCTTAATCCGAGCTCTGCCACAAATCTCTCCTTTTAGGTAGGGTTCAAAGGAGAATTTTAATCTAATACGTCCCACTTTGTAAATTAAGCTCCAATCTCTGACCCATCGCCGCAATTTTGCATTTTCTTTTGCCTGTTTTACAAGTGTGTCGATGAACTCGTTGTGACGTACATATCCCTAAAAAAACTGTTTAGCTAAATAAAAACAAAAAACAAAAAACAAAAACTCACCCCTTTACAGTTGCGGTCGCTAAATGTGAGAAAGCTTTCTAACAGTTTCTTCCTTCGATTAGCTAGACATTGAAATTCCCTATACGTAACCTGCTTAATACATTGCTGTATTAATATGCAGAAGTTTGAATGTAAAGTAAACCAACACCTTGTTAATGTTTTCTAGGCAAGGTCCAAAATAGTAGGCCCTTAAGTCTAAGTGGCAATGTGACATGTTAGGCGTAAATATGAGTAATAAAAAAGTTGAAGAGGGAAGCGACGAGCAAGCAAGCCGACATTCTTGTTTGCTTTGCAAGCGACCTCATTTTTGCTGTGATTTGAAGGAATTGATGTTTTTCAATTTTTACGAAATCATAAGTTTCGCAAGAAATCGCGAGTCCTCTTATTTCTTCTACCTATGAGTAGTAGTAATAGTAGATATAGCAGCAGTAGTATTAATATAAGTATATAATATAGTAGAAGTAATCTCTTTAGTAGTAGTAGTAGTAGTAGTAGTAGTAGTTTATTTACTTCTAAATTGGCTGGCATTTTCTTTTTCATGTTAAATAATTGTTAGATCATGCGAACATGAAAGAAAACATAGACACGTTTCGGAAGACAAATTCAAATAAAAAGTAGGTGATCGAAACAAGTAAAACTCGTAAGATTTTTTTTTTTTTTTGCGTTTGTTTTTCTATTCTTTACTTGAAGCTAAATGATGCAAAAGAATCAATTTGCTTTTTACAGAAAGTTGCGTTCCTCCCTTCTGCATTAGGTGTTCATCGTTAAAAAAAATTATATTTGAGAAAAAAATTTCTTTAATCGTTTCTGCTATTGGACATGTATGTTAAGTAAAATGGCGTCGATCAAGCGATATTAATTTTATTGTATGTGTTTTGTTTTTTTTTCTTCTATGTAACTGTCAGATGAATTCTGTAGTTGCATTCTGCAGCCAACACGACGTCGATGACACTAAACAGTGGTAGCAGGGTCGGCGCCAAGACGAAATATTCTTTATGAAAATTTCTAAGAGATTGGCAAACAAATTATTAATAATACCGGTGTCCGGTAAATATATTTACAATAAAAAATAAGTGAGATCTATTTAGTAAATTTATAGAACGGTTACCTTTAAGATGATTTTATTCAATCTGTGTGCATTCAAATACTATAAACTAGTAATAATATAATGCTATAAAAATCTAAATCATTATAAAACGCAGAACTTCCAGGCATGCTTAAACACATCTAGAATAATAATATGAATTTATATTCTAAATATTTTGTATACTAGCCACTCAACTAACGAGATAAAACAACATTTAAGGAAAATTGTTTTGCCTGCCTCGCGCAATATGTGCACACGCGCCCGACAATGTTTAGTGATTCATCTCTAGATAGTTGCGAGGTTAAAGTTGTATTCACGTTAGTTAGTGTAGACGTGAGTAGCAGTAGCACTTCTAGGCGATTTGCGTTTGACTGTGGGTCAAAGTTAGGGTTTAAATATGCAGACTTAAATCCCCTGTAAATAGTGGGCATGGACATTTATTGAATTATATTATGCTGAATATTTAAGGGAGACCATCTTTTATGCAAAAAGCAAGAAAAATAAAATGTTTATTTCATCTTCAGTTCATAAGAAAAGTATTTCCTAGTGCAAATTGCATTTTCAACGGAGGTGTAGGTGAGATAGGTTATCCTCCGGAGGAAGGGAGGGTCGTGCAGTTCGACTTTTATATTACGATGTCTAATAATATAATCCCATTATTCATTTGAATTGAGATAACGCAATTCCTATCCAAAATTTGGTAAAAAATATACCTAGTAAAGAGAATACTAAAATAAACAAAACAAATAAAGAC
>NC_136509.1:43807398-43847398 GCF_053919585.1 Euprymna scolopes
CAGCGAAAAAACTAAATACATAGATGAAAGAATAGAACATTACCAACAAAAATGTAAATGCGTATTTGAACTATGCCAAATAAATTTAAAATATACTCTACTTAGACGGTTTCTTATATTTCTTTTCATGTTTAAACTTGTATTTTCATGTAAATATAGAAATTAAGTAGATTATTTTACTATATAAAAATAACTATTGCTGTTGTGCAAAAGTTTCAGCAAACCCAGCTAGACAAAACTGAGATTCTAGTTTGTTCAGGCGATTATGTATGGACAGTCTGGAAATGTTGTTGGAAGGAAAACATGTATTTCTACTGAATGTAGAGTTGAAATAATAGTAAAAGCAGGCCTGAATTTCTGTACTATTCTTGTGTTTTACGGCAGATTTCTGTGTGTCTTTGACGTGTGTAATACTAAATTTTTAAAATAATTGAATGTGACTTCATGATCATAATAGCATAATAGTCGGAGTTAGTGAAAAAATATATGAAATAAATAATCCTTCAATCCAAATTCATTAATATTTCTTTTCGTTTTTTTTTTCTTTTTTCTGTAAATATTTTCAGAATATTCAGTTACAAATTATCGCTTAAAAAGTAGGATTTCATTTTTTAAGGAAATGATTCAGTTATAGATGTTATAAAATACGTTTACTATTAATTAATTTATTATTAATTTATCTTCCAAGCTAGGCAGATTAAGACAATAAAACTGCCTCAGTCTAGAAGGATTTTTCACTGACAGAAACTATGATGTGTAGTTTAAGACCACATTCTACACTTTGAATTTTTTATTTGCTAAAACATATAACACCTGATAGAGTCATCAGATGTGTGAGAATGTGGACATCGTAAGTCATACTTTATCTTATTTATCTATCTTGCTCTTAGCTAAAATCATTTCACTCACCACAGTACCACATTTATTCCTATTCCAAATCGTGTCAATATGGTTGATATATTTTTTTCAAAATAAATAATTAATAGGAATTTTATAAAAAAAATATTTATAATAACACGCCTTAAAATTATGAATAAATTGTCTGGCAATGATAAATGTATTCAGTAGCTGAAATCCAATCGATACATGTACATACAAAATATTTGAGTGTATCCCCTTTCCACCAAAACTTCCTCCGGTTTTAAGAAAAACATACTTATCGTTTTTTGATCTATGTTATCCGTTATCCCTTATAACATTGTTATAAAAGCATAAGTTTCTATTACATGAAAATAATTTATGATATTGTACGAGTTTTCCAATATTTCCCATATATATCGATGAGATGCGAATACAAAACTTACCATGTTTTTATTTATAGATATTTTTCACCTTAAAATTATTAGAGTAGAAAGTAAAAAACCCTGAAAAACACATTGTTAGTTTTTTTTTTTTTTTAAATTTAGTCTATTTATATCTTAAACACTTTGTGTCTTTGCGATATGTAAAGCTCAAGAAATCGTTATATTTCTATAAAACGAACTTAAATCGATGCTATTTAATAAAATATTTCGGTGGAGGAAGCGGGATGCTGCACTGGTTGTATGCCCTAGCTGTATTTTTTCGGGCTCTCTTTTTATTGGAATTGGAATCGAAAACGCTAATTAAATTGAAATTGCAACTTTAGAAGTGCATTATTAATTTTATCGGAACCGAAAAAATATTATAACTTTTCATCACTAATATATATGTATATATATAAATATATATGTATATATATATATATACATACATATATATACATATATATATACATATATATATACATACATTGGCATACAAATGCTAAATGCATATAAAAGCGTGTGAACGCATATCGTCTGCGCATACACTATCCTAAATATGATCAAATAATTATATTTTGGAACAATAGGAAAACTTTCTGAATTTATTTGAAATGAATTCTATAGGAGATACCCTAAATCATTTAGAAGCCATATGTTTCTTCAATAAACGAGTGGAGCCCAGAAGATCCAATCGGTATTAATTTATTCTGTGTCGCCGTCCCTCCTATCGACAACACCCCTCTGCAATCACACGCACCCGCTCAGACATGCAAAAACAACGTATAAACAATGTCGTCTGTCAATCTGTTTAACACTTTTCCGTGAAATATCTCAATTTTTGTCACTGAACTTTATTTATAATACGAAAACAAAAGAACATTAACTATTATAAACAACTTGCAATAAATTAATTTATTTAAAAAAGCAGAGAAGTTTCGAACACGATTTCCCAGAACCTTGAAACTAGCAGCTCTTAATTAAACGATCTAGACTTCTCTAATTCCGCCTAATGAACGCTTTGTATTTAAAGCACTACAAAAATAGTCATGTATATTTTGTTTCCTATTGCTGTAAACGTTCCATCTTTCTAATGGTTATATGCCTTTTACCTCATTACTTTTATTTCCTTTACCGTTTGCAATATTCTAACATTTGACTATAAAATCTGCAAATCTATTTCACTGAAAATATTTCTCTGACGCTGGTACTTTCCAAAAATATCTCCCGCTTTACAAAACACTTTAAAGTAAAACTTAAAATTCTGTCGTGAATTAATCCTTAATGACATATAATCGCCTCCCTAAAACTGATGGACGGCATCCCATAACTGGTGCCAGCAACTACGTGTGTTAAAAACGTTGTTTTGTATCAGAATACGTCCGATAAGAATCGAAAATCGAGGAAATCCGATTAAAAAAGAGTAAAAGAAATGTGATCAAAATTAATACAGCCAAACATGACAAGTGCGTTTTTGAAATTTTATCACCACTCAAGCAGAAAATCCCAGCCTATTATATCAACTCTAGATTGAATTATAAGACAAAGCCGTGTTCAAAATTAAAGGGTTTTTTTTAAGAGCACAACTGAACTTTGATATTTAACCTGTATTTATACGAATACGTAAACATTATTTACCCAGAAAGACGCGTCCGAAACAAGGTTTTCTGTTTAGAGAACAATTGAAACATGATGCTTGATTGTCACATATTAATTTTTATATGAAGCCATTATATACACATTATTTTATAAAATCAACAGTAAATTCTCTATAGTGCCATGCAGACTACAATCATTCACCACGTATAGTTAGTAACAGATAAATGTTATTTAATTGATAAATAACACAAAAAGGCACATCAGCATTCTCTAGAACTTTTAATATAAAACCTTTATTACTTATTCTTACATAACTACATTTATAGTCCACGATGGCTGGATAACTAAATGTTTTTGCTTTTATTATAGCTCCTGCTATGTAGTTAATTTACCTTGGAAAATACTGTGCACAATCCCTAAGTGTAGGACTATTATAATGCCCGATTTAGTTGCGATCTCTTCGGTGTTGTGGCGTGTAGAAGAGTATATATATATATATATATATATATATATATATATATATATATATATATATATATATATATATATGTATATATATGTATATATATATGTATATATATATATATATATATATATATATATATATATATATATATAGGTAAATGCAAGGAACTTTGACCATTACCTAGTGTGTATAATCCCTATCTGGGGAACCATAATCTTGCCAGGATTGGTCATGATCGATTCAGTGGTGTGGGCTTCTGCTGAATATATATATATACATATACATACATACATATATATATATATATATATATATATATATATGATCTGGACTTTTTATTAACTTTGAAAATTGGTGTGCACGTCATTAGCATGAGGACCATCATCATGCCAGTTTTGGTCATGATCGTTCGAGTCTTATGGGCTGTAGAAAAGTATATATACATACATACATACATATATATATATATATATATATATATATATATATGCATAGGTTATAACGTTTAACCTTTGATTTTACCTTTATAAAATTCTGTGCACCACCCCTTGCTGAAGGGCCATCATCATGGCAGGTTTGTCATTACCAGCTTAGTGGTGTTGGCTGTAGAAGATTTGCACACACGCACGCTATTATATATATATATATATATATATATATATATATAAATATATATATATATATATATATATACAAAAATACATATGTATACACATATATTTTTATATATATATATATATATATATATATATAGATAGATAGATAGATAGATAGAGTCAATCAATGCATGTAATTCTAAAATATGTTACTTGTCATTTTGGAAATGTAAATTGTTAAGCTTGAATGTAAATGTAGAGGCTAAAATAAAATATCTAATTTTTTACATATCTCTCTAAACTGAACTAAACATAACACGAGCCATAATTATAACATAACGGTAATGTAATATACGTAATTTGAAAGTCTACCACTTCTCCATCAATCAAAAAACAGATTTCTAACTGCAGCGAGAACAGATTTGGCACAACTTCTTGTGACTAAAATGTATTTTAGAAATCACGCAACATGTATGACATTACTAAATACCAGCTAATCTCAATACAAACAACAGGACAGCAATATTTATAATGATAATAAAAATGATAAAAATCAAACATGGCAAAAACAATTTAATCTTTTCTGATAACGCTTCTCCGTAAAAAAACACTTAAAATTTTATTTTTATCAAATACAACATAAAAATGATATACGGCTGCTGCAAAAAAACTATATATGATAAATAAACTGCATATATCAATCTGTGTGCCTGTAATGTTAACATTTTATCGCTCTGACATTGATATTAAATGCCCACTGTTTCTATTTAAAAATATCAAAACGAACTTCTTAATATACTTAGTCATAAATATGCGACCACATACACTAAGAAAAACTACTGTACATATTCATTGTCAGTATGTGAAAAAAGTATCTAACAAACTTTAATATTGCGGTTACAGATGTGAACTTTCATATATAGGTGATGCGAACCTTTAGTAGAATGCCAATTTGAATTTCGTCCGCAAAACTACCGCTACGAAGTTAAAATTAAAAACGAAACAGTTGCCTTTAGCAAGAGAAGTTGAGTAAACTTGTTTACACGCACATCAATATATTCACAGGTTAAAAGGCGATATTTTTTAAACTATTTATATGCGTTTGGTCGTTGCTAAAGAATGAAAACAAATATCGGTGTGTTTTGGCTTCGATTATAGCTGAGGACATGCAAGTATTTTTTTAAACTTTTGATATCAGTACGATTTTTCGGGTACAATAAAACAGTCGATAGAGAATTGGCGCTATATTAAAAACTATGCCATTTGTATGAATTAAAATAACATATTAAAGCTTTATTTATGAGCGGGCAACTCCAGAAGGACTGCTAGTATATATATATATATATATATATATATATATATATATATATATATATATATATATATATATATATATATATATATATATCCGTGTGCCCGATACACCCGGTCAATATGCAAGCCTCTTAGACCTTTTTCTCTCAACTTCCCCTGAGCTATGTTCATATTCCGTTCATTCTCCTGTAGGATCCTCCGACCACTCCGTCGTATCAGCTAAGATAAAAACGAAATGTAAGAAGCCCCCAGACGTACCCCTCCACCTTACTGTATACCGATATTCTATGGCTGACTGGGATAGCTTCCGTACATTCATATCTGATTTACCTCTGCACTCCATGTTTAAAAAGGGTGTGTCCTCTATGGTATCAGATCTGATCGAATGGTTAATTGCAGGCATAGACCAATTCATAGCATCTAAAAATTCCAACAAAAACCTAACAGCCAGCCATGGTTCTCCCCAGAATGTGCTGCTGCTATCGCGCACAGAAATCACTTTTTCCATAGCTACCAACGTAATAGATGCACTGAGACAAAAGCTGCTTTTAGGTCTGCCAGCAACCACTGTAAAAAGTAATAATAATGCAAGAGAGCTATATGCCCAGTCTGTTAAATCCAAGGTAGCTGATCAGCAGCTTGGATCCCACCAATTTTGGCAAATAACAAATAGGATCCTGAACAGAAGTGTGCGTTCTATCCCAACCATTATCAATGGACCAGAGCTCATCTCATCAGCGTCAGACAAGGCCAAACTATTTGCAAAGAACTTTGCAGCAAATTCTACTCTATGCTACGAAGGCCATCAACTCCCCATATGTCCTCCTATAACACAGAACAAGCTAGGTAACATACAAATATCCGTGCATGAGGTCGCCAAGCTAATAAAGAACCTAGATTCCAGTAAAGCAACTGGCCCTGATGGCATCCCAATTATAGTGTTAAAAAAGCTTCAACCAGAAATTGCTCCCATACTTACGAAACTATTTAAGCGCTGCCTTAAGGAGAAGTGCTTTCCGACTCCCTGGAAGACCTCATCAGTTTGCCCTGTATTTAAGAATTCAGGTGATGAGTCATCTCCCTCTCAATACAGACCTATAAGTCTCCTGTGTGTTATGAGTAAGTTGCTGGAATCCATATTAAATAGAGAAATAGTCAACCACCTCAGCAGGAATAACCTTCTTAGTGACACACACTATTGTTTCCGCTCTGCAAGATCTACCGCAGATGTGCTGACGGTTATATCCCACAGGATTAGTGAATCTCTTGACAAAGGCTTCCTTTCTAGGGCAATTGCTCTCGACATATCAAAGGCCTTTGACAAGGTATGGCATAAGGGTCTACTTCACAAGATTTCCAGCTACGGTATAACTGGAAATGTTTTCTCAATCATTAAATCATTTCTCTCCGATAGGCTCGTAAGAGTAGTGGTAGATGGACAAAAATCGGAGGCCTGCAATATAAATGCTGGAGTCCCTCACGGGTCAATCCTGGGCCCAACTCTCTTTCTGATCTACATCAATGACCTCCCTAAACACATACTTAAATCATTCGTTGACATCTATGCTGATGACACGACCATCTACGGCAACACATCAAAGGCTGTAAATGACAAAGTTCTCTCTGATTCTCTCTCCTCTGATCTCGAGCGCGTGGTTCAGTGGGGGAAGATGTGGCTGGTTACCTTTAATGCACCCAAAACCAAACTCCTATCCTTACATCATCAACGCTCTGATCCCCATCTGGCATGAATTGTGATAGATGGCTCTCGTCTGGGTGAGGCCCCGTGTTTTGACAAGCTTCTGGGTTTGACCTTTTCTCCTGATCTGAAATGGAACACGTACATCAAGTATGTTGCCAAGGTCGCGGGAAAGATGGTGGGATCCTTCTACCGTTCCAGAAGATATCTCACTACGGATGCAATTCTCTATCTATATAAAAGCCAAGTACGTCCAAGGATGGAATACTGTTGCCATATCTGGGCAGGCGCTGCTAAAAACAGCCTATCCTGCCTTGACAGAGTACAAAATAGACTTCGTGGCTTAGTGGGGGATGCCCTTTTCTCTACCCTGCAACCTCTCTCCCACAGAAGAGACGTTGCGAGCCTGTCCTTGTTTTATCGTTATTTCCATGGCAGATGCTCGTCTGAACGCCAATCTCTGGTCCCCCCTCGCCAATCTTTCACGAAAAACACCCGTCTAGCTGAATCCACTGTGAAAAATTTCCCCCACTCTATATCTGTGCCTAAATCAAAACGCAGATTTCATGAACAAAGCTTCTTTCTTAGAACTGCACGCCTGTGGAACTCTGTTCCGTCTGCCTACTTCCCTCCGGACTACAACTTGGTTGTCTTCAAGTCCAATGTTAACAGGTTCCTGATGAGCCGCCCCCTTAAGTAAACATATCAGCAAATCTCCTCACTAACGTAATGTACTTGCAATAACCCTTATCCCTGAGTAGCTTCCGGGCCTTGATAAGTGGTGATCACTGTGTAAAAAAATATATATATATATGCCAAAACATCTAGAGTTGATGGAGGGGAGACAAAAGCGTGCTGTTATGGTTTCCATTGATCTGAAAACAAACCAGCAAGGAAGACTTGATGTCAAATATTTCTTATTTGTTATATCATCTCTCTTCTGGAAATAGGGTACGATTATGAACATCTCTAGTATCAAATAATCTTTATAGACTGTAAAATTTACTTTATGTATGAAAATCCAAAAGTTGAGATATAACATATGAGAAATATTTTGAATCAAGTTTCCCCATTGTGATCAAAATTAATACAACCAAACATGACAAGTGCGTTTTTGAAATTTTATCACCACTCAAGCAGAAAATCCCAGCCTATTATATCAACTCTAGATTGATTTATAAGACAAAGCCGTGTTCAAAAAAACGTCTTAGGCAGTAAGCGATAAACTTACTCCACCGGAAAGCTCGGTGGCAAAGCCTGGGAGGTTGGACCCTTAGGTATTTACAAGGCGGTGTACTTCAGTCCGACAGGTTCTGGGCCGGTTTACGGCCCCTCCCCTGTCGGGCTAAATGTCAATAATGGATTCTTGACGAGTACTCTACCCTGTCTCCAGCAGCTGAGGCCGCTAGGACACATTCCCCATCCAACGAACTAATGGGGGTAGTTATTTATTTGGTGGCCACCTCACCAAAATGTGGCACAAGGTCGGAAGCTGGAGATAGTCAAGCTCCCCTTAAGGAGGAGCAATCTTTCCTCATCAAAAATTTCCTGGGCAGCCCGACGGCATTCCCGTGTAAGAGCGCCTCAGGAAACAAGCAATTAACTTGCCACACCGGAAAGCCCGGTGGCAAGGCCTGGGAGGGTGGGCCTCCTAGGTAGTACCCAGGCGGTGTATCTCAGTCCGACAGGCTGGGCCGAATCTCGGCCCATCACCTGAGGGCTAAGTTTCAAGAACGGATCGTTGACGTGTACTTCTATTCAGTCTCGCTGCAGCTGCGGCGCAAGGAGACAAATCATCATCAGATGAACTAAGGGGGGGGGTAGTTATTTATTTAGTGTCCACCACACCAAAATGTGGCACAAGGCTGGAAGGTAGAAATAGGCAAGCTGCCCTAAAGGAGGGGTACTCTTGTCTCATCGAAAATTGCCTGGGCACTCCCGTTGGCATTCTACCGTAGGGGCGCCTCAGGCGACAAGCAATTAACTTGCCCCACTGGAAAGCCCGGTGGCAAGGCCTGGGAGAGTTGACCGTTTAGGTAGTACCCAAACGGTGTACCTTAGTCCGACATGTGCTGATCCGAATCTCGGCCCCTTGCCTGTGGCGCTGAGTGTCAAGAAAGGATTCTTGACGAGTACGACTACCCTGTCTCCCTGCAGCCGAGGCTGCTAGGGGATCTTCCCCAATCAGACGAAGTAATGTTTATTTAGCCCTTCGGCCCCGCCCTTTGCATTATCTACTGCTGTCGCACTATTTTCCGTGCCACTGTTTCTAACATGCTCTACAGCATGTCCGAGTGGTAATTTGTCCATGAGCGTGGGGATACAAAGAAATCCATTCCCATAATTCCCTTGTTATCTTTCTGTCTCTTTCCTGCCCGACCACGATGAAGTCAAGACGCATATTCTATCTCTCGGTAAATGGGGAGGGGAGCACCGCCTCCCTCAAAACTACTTAAGTTACTTAGCTTTAAAAAGCCTATTGCCCAGTTTTTAATTGTTAAAGTTTCTGTAATATATATTCTGGTAAATAAAATAGTAAGTTATGCTTTTTATATATTACAATTGTGTCGCGTGTCGTCTTTCTTATGTCTGCTATAAATGCCTTCATAAACGCCTCACTGAAACAACGAAACGATCCGGAAAATGAAGAAAGAAAATTGCAGTCAGAACGCCACCAAGGGTGAAGAGGTCAATACGTTTCCTGAGTGAAGAAGGAGCCACACAGCACATCCGACATCTCAGGTATGCTTTTCTTCTTATAGACTCTAATGACGACCATCTTCATACCTTTCCGAGACCGCGTTAAGACATTTACTATAACACGTCTGTCGGTCACACCTCAGTGACCGGCGGATAGTGGTATACTGCCAAGACCTCATTTGGGGTCCCCAGAAGCGCAGGCACCACGGCCAGTAGGGGGAAATGGGGCATTTTTTTTTACATAGGCATCACCACATTATCAAGGCCCAGAGGCCACTCAAGGATAAGGGTTAAAGAGTGTACAGTAGAAATTGGACAATATAGTAATCATTAGTAATGAAAATTTGGTAAATTTGATAACTTATATGGAACAGCTCATCAAGAACTTATTTACTTTAGACTTGAACACAACCATATACAAACTCAGATACAAACTCGCAACATCTTTTCTGTGAGATAGAGGTTGCAAGGAGGGGAAAAGGACATATGCTACGAGGCTACGAAGTCTATTTTGAACTCTATCAAGGCAGGACAAGTCCTTTCTAGCAGCTCCTGCCCAGATGTGGCAACAGTATTCCATCCTTGGGCGTACCTGCCTCTTATATAGAGAATAGCATCAGCAGTGAGATATTTATCGGATCGATAGAAAGATCCCACCATTTTTTCAGCGGCCTTGGCAACAGATTTGATGTACGTCTTCCATTTAAGATCAGGAGTAAGGGTCAAGCCCAGAAGTTTGTCAAAACTTGAGGCCTCCTGATGACGAGAGCCATCCATTTCAATTGATGCCAAATGTGGATTAGAATGTTGATGATGTAAAGAGAGAAGCTTGGTTTTAGATGCATTAAAAGTAACCAGCCACTCCTTTCCCCATTGTACTACGTGTTCAAGATCAGAGCAGAGAGAATTGGAGAGAACTTGGTCGTTTACTGACTTATATGTGCTACCATAAATGGTAGTGTCGTCAGCATAAATGTCTACAAATGATGTAAGGATGTGATTTGGAAGATCATTAATGTAGATCAGGAAAAGAGTTGGGCCCAGGCATGCGGGTGTCTTTCTATCTACTTTCCTAGGTCTTGTGTGGAAACAAAGATTTATTAGTTTTCCCTACACTAGGTGTTCTATCATTCTAAACACCTCATTCTTACCACGGACCTACTTGAATACAAAGTCCCCAGCTTACAGGGTATTTTTCGGTTCTGACAAAAGTAAAATATTTACAACAAATAAAACAGAAATATATTTACAAACATAAGTATTTTTTTTAATAATTGAGGGGGTGAGATGATGTGGAGGGGGGGCTAACTAGCAAACACCCCAAAAAAATAAAAATAAAATAACCAAACAAAATGCCTATTGGGGCGGGTTAGTAAGAGGACCCTCCCTACCTACACTCTAAGTCAAAGGAACGCCCACTGTCTTCCGTTTCCCCAAACGGGTCGAAAGCAAGCAGGTCGTTCCCTAGTGGGGAGTGGGGATCTAAGGGACATTATTTCCGAAAATATATTGTATCGGGCTAGGGTCGCGGGGAATGGACGGCATCTTCCAACGTGAATAAATACGCAAAGGGGAAGCAGACCAGGGGAACAACAAAGTGGGGAAGTGGGCATCCTTGGAAGCTCTCCTAGTGCCGATGGAAAAAAACAAAGTATCTCGGAACTGGATCGACTCACATATCTGCTCTAGTGTAAGACCTAATAATGTTCTTTTTCCAGTCTAAGTAATTACTTGACTTAACTAAGCTACCCAAAAAGACGTTGATTGTCAAGGCTGGGTTCCGAATAAAACCAGCACCATCAGACCAATACCACTAGGGCGGGAAGACGAACTCGAACCTAGCGCCTCGTCGGATGCACAAGCTAGTGTTGTGCACTCACCTCCTATTAAAGTCTATGCGATGTAATCTTTCAATTCGCATCTGATCTTTATTTTAAGTTTATGTTTAAGATAAACAACCAGTTCCTGATCCGAAACAGATCATACCCCATAGATAATAGTAAGACGCGAAAACTACGTTACTAGCCCAGCTACTGCTAGGATCGCTAGAAACACCAACCGTTTGTCCCCAGTAAACGGCGGGTCCACATTGTCGACAACGTACGCCAAACAAAGTTGCACCGACTGCTCGGGGTCGATGCGAGCCGTTACCTCTCCGACATACTCCCAAATGTTCCGTAATCCACTGCAAAGAAAGAACGCGTGCTCCATCGTTGCAGCGTGGGCAGGAGGGAAAGTAAAACTCTTTCCTCCTGCTATCCTTTGCAAGCCTGTCGAAAAGTGTCAGCGCGTCCCGGACTAGCCTCCGCGTAAACGAAAATTCTGAATTATTCAGATAGCTACTGGTAGGCGCCCATTTCCACAGCGAGAGAACCCCCCTCGACATGTGCAGCCGCTCCATCAGCGGATCATTTACGGTCCCCGCCACTAAATTCTGATATAGTCTCCTCCTTCATACCTGCGTACAGACCTGTCTACGGAAGAACTTCCCTTCCTTCCAAAGAAGTTTGAAAAGGAGTCGCTCTAAATCCTTACAGCGATCCGCAGGCAGGGTAAGAACAGACAAGCTATAAAGGATCAGCGGAAATACAAATGTTGAACATGTCTCCGCACGAACCTTCAAGGATAATTTCCTCCGATCCAAGTCTCAACCGACGACTCGAACTTCCTCTGTACCACCGACCAATTTTTGCCCAGCTGGAGTCCAGGCTCGAACCACACACCAAGAATTTTTACCGGGCAATTCGCCAGCCAAACTCACCTGGAAGCGAGTTTACCCCGGCCCAGGTGCCCAACCGCAGGCCAAAGGACTTGCTGCGATTGACTATGGCCCCTGTGACAACTTTGTACTCAGCGATCGCCCCCTAATCCGCTATAATATCGCTACGTCGTGCAACGAACACGGTGATATCATCAGCGTACGCAAACACCCTGGCAACTTTGCCGCCAGGTAGAGCTATGCCGAGCAGGACTGGTCTCATCGCCTCGTCCCTTAATTCGCGAAGGAAGGGCTCCAACGCCATGACATATAACAGAGGCGACAACCCGAGAGACCCCAAAGGACTCTGATAACCTCCCATTTACTTGCACCACTACCACGGGATCACGATACAGAAGAGATACCCACTTGCGGAAGTCCGGACCAAAGCCGGCGGTCTCTATAACAGATTCCAAGAAACCATGGTCGACCCTATCGAATGACTTTGACTGATCTAAATTGATCAGCGTGGCTTCCTTGTCGTCTTGTAACCCCTCTATGATCATGCGCACCAAGTGCAAGTTGTTTTGAACGATCGACCTTCACAGCGTCGTTCTGATCCGGCTCGACCAAGTCATCGATAACAACCTGCAATCGGTTTGCAAGAACGCGGGACAAAATCTTCAACACTGTGTTTAGCAGAGTGATGGGCCTATAGTCATCTAAGTCCCAACCACCATGCCTTACTCCCTTCTTCAGTAGTGTGACCACTCCTTTGGTAACCTGCCCAGGGATGGATCCCTGAACAAACCATCAGAAGGGGCACAAACATGGGCGACAATCTCAAGTAGAATTCGTAGGGCAGACCATCGAGCCCTGGAGATTAGTTATAGCAAACCTGCTTTAACGTAGTAATCATCTCACGCTCCGTAACAATCCCTTCGCAGCCAACCGCTCGGGACGCACTAAGGCAGGGCGAGCCAGCTACACACCTGCCAAACTCCTGGCTGCGGAGTCTGAATAGTTGTGTGAGGTGCTCCTCCAAATATTGCGGAAACCTGCTGCAAATTTCTCAAGCCGATACAAGAGTGTCATTCCAGGTTTTTCACCTCCCGAATATACCCATCCGAGCCGCGTCTGAAGGCGACCGTTCGCTCAACAGCGTCAACATTCACGGCTTCGTTAGAGGTTCTGTTTAACCTAGCTCTAACTACTTGACTCGTATCGCTCGCTAGCCAAGCGATTCAGGTCATTCTTAACTAAGGCTAGCTCAAGGGGATCAACCCCTGCCATCGCCCGGGTCAGCTTATCATCTAGGTGCCTTTTGGCCCGAGCCCTAATTAGCGCGAGGCTTAGGCTGTATTGGGCGCAAAAGTGCCTAATGGTAGCCTTAAGTCTAACCCACCAGCTACCCTCGGTAACCGCCCCCACTAACTGCCGTTGAATTAGTGTTGTCAGCTGCTGTCGGAAGTCGTCCGATTCCAACAAGGAGACGTTCATCTTCCAGTAGCCAGGCAACCTAGGCCGAATACCTAACTTCAAACGGGCCAACACGAGTGTGTGGTCCGAATGACCTAACCATTGGGAACGTGGGACCAAATAAGTAATCTATGTCGCCTCTTCTAATTAACATTTTGCCCAAGTATGTGCTTGGACAGACGGCCGAATTACCCTGCCACCTCTACATCTCCCTCCCCGGGTGATCTAGACGGAACCTGTCGACCAGATCGCACGAGGCCATCAGGTAAGACAGGCTACTTCCACACCACTCCGAATAGATACCCCCCCGACGTTTTTTATGTTGGGGTCCAGGATGGCATTCCAGTCTCCCATTAACGCTATCCACTCCGGACTCGAAGATAGAAACACCTCCACCCGCCGAAAAAAGAAACCCTCCCGCTGCGGAAATTAGGTGCATTAACTGCCACGATCATGAACTCGCCGCTTTTAACGGCAACATCGACCACAAGAAACCTTCCATGAGCGTCCGAGTGAACAACGGTAACCGTCAAAGATAGAGTGCGACTCACTAACACAGAAACCCCACAACTAGGGAAATTGCCATATGCTGAGTACACGTCAAAATCGTCCACTAGAACATCGCAATCCCCGGCCACAACAAAGTGGGTCTCCTGCAAAGTAGCTACATCTACTCCAAGGGACACGAGATCCCTAAGCACGCGAACAGCCTTGCTTCCCAATCTCATGCCCCTCGTGTTCAAACTAGCAACCTTCAAGCTCGTAGCCATGTTTCCCCAACTAGTAGTATTCGTCAACAATGGGTCTGAAGTCCTCGGGGGTCAGGATGTCGAAGGCCTGGCCGAGCCTGCCCGTGAGCAGATCGGACGTAAGCCGTCCGTCCCGAGATAGACCTCCCACGTACAGGGGAAATGTCAATTTAATGGTCCTATAAAAGGAGGGGTGAACGTAAACTGGGACCCTCCCTTCGCACTTTTTTGGCTATCTGCACTAGTGATGGGTGCTCCCCGTCTACCAGTTTGAGGCCCAGAAACGCCGTCTTTTTGGAACTCCTCCACAATGCTTTACCACGACATCCCCTATTCGGCCTCACGAACGTGATGATGTTTGGGGCGTCTGCAAAATTTCTAGGATCAGTGACGTCCTTACCTTCCATCTTTGAGAGGCTTTCCAGGCATTTTAGATAACGCCTCCGCCTACCATTGGTGTCACCGATCACCTGGCCACTGCTCGCATCAAAAAGGCACTCCCCCGGCCAGAACGGAAACTTTCTGTTTTTTCTTCTCTTGGGGTCGCCTTTTCTTCGTCTCTTTTTTCCTCTCTTTTTTCCTCTTCATTAATCATTACGATCGGAGCTTCATCTTGCTCTTTTTTCTGGGCTGTTTAATAGGGGAGGGGTAAGCTGAACTTCCTCGTGGGGGACCGGTGTTGGAGGTTCAGTAGCTTGGTCACTGGTGCTTTTTCCAGACCTTTCTTTTCTTTCCTCTCTCTCTTTTCTTCATCTGTTTTGTCGTTTCCTCTCCTTCGGACTCCGAGGAACTCACTCTCAATTTCCTTTTGCCGCCCCGACGCTCCTCTTGGTGTTGCTTCAGGGTGCGTCCTCTCTAATTTTTCCTCTCTTACTCCAGGTGGCGGCTTCGCTCCGCTCTTCTGTCTTTTCATCCTTCTTCCCTTCCTCTGCTCTCTTCACCGGCTCGTATTCTGTCCTGTTCTCCTTAACATTTTTCAGGGGGAAAACCTTGATATATGCCCCGGTCTTTGGCGATACCAGCAGTGCCGCCGCCTTCCTTCAACAATGACTGACATATGCCAGCCCTCACAAGTAAGTTGTGCCGGGATTTCGTTAAATCCCTTCCGATCGACTCTCATCTGCAATTTGAAGTCGCCAGTCATTATGCTCCGGGGGCGCATCCGAGGTTGAATTCCTTCGACCTCACCATACTGGGACATCGTGACTCACAGCTGGTCCTCTCCCACAAAGCACGGCAGGCCCAACACTGTAACCATCGTCATCCTTTTAGACTTCTACTCCGGTTTTACTCGAAGGTTCGTCCATGTGAAGCTCCCTTTTGCCACTTTCTCAGCTTCCTCGTTTGTCGGCAAAAGGCGGTTCCACATGGCATAACTACGTCTAACCGCATACTGGGCAGGGATCTTCAAATCTCCATAATTTTGTCTTTCGGGGCCCCCGTGATCCCTCTCCCCTAACGTAACCAGGGCATGTACCACTCCTTAATTCTTTCGATCGTCCCGCGGGTCACCTTCAAATAGCTTCCGTCCACATACTCCTGGTACTTCGAAGTGAATAGGTGCTTATATTATTGTGGTGTTTTCTTTTCCTTCGGACCTAAGGTCTCTGTTAGCGCCTTCTGTCCCTCTGGACTGCTGATCCTGGTTGATGGACATTCTGCTGGCTTCTGTGCCGCTATTATTGAACAGTCCCCGGTTTACAGGCCTGACCATTGCTCACCACTCGCTGGCACTGCTTGCATTGCTTTGGTAGCACCACCCCAACCCGGGGAGCACCCATCCACGACTATAACCTCCAATGACTTCGTTTTTCTCAAAGCTAATTCTTTCTTCTTTTGGCTGTTGTTCACCGATTGTGACTGGTTCGGCGTCGGCGCTTCGTCATCTCTGCCCCATCAAGGCTTACCTCGCCGTGGTCTCCTTGGTTTCGTCGTTTTTTGGTAGGCCTTCTCCAGCTCACCGTAGTCCGGGGTCTCCTCCACATATTTTTCCGCACCTTCTTCTAATCCTCCTTATTCTTCCTCACCACAACTCCAGGTGTCCTCCATGGGGTCAGCTGATCCGCTGGCAGTGGGGAGCCAAAAATAAACTCGCTCCAGCTTGGGGCGATTTCCTATGTGTCAACCCCTACGACAGGACGGACCGACACGATACTTGAGGTGGCTTCTGTGGTGGCAACCCCCTCAACACAACCACAGGGTCTTGGGGTGCCTTTCGCTTTAGCAATCCCTTCCACAGACACGGGGGGGGTCCTCCAAGGTGGCAGGAGCAGAGGCCTGCTCCATGTATTTGGTGGCCCAGAGCCCAACCAAGACCCGCCAACTGGGAAACCAATGATACTGTCGCCTAAAAGGCACGTGAGTATCCTCTGGCCCTGCGGGCTGCTTAAGGCTTAGCTGGACCCAGATTATCTGTAAAATAATAAAAACAATAGTGTCCCGGGTTGGGCAATAACAAAAACAATATACAGGTAACAAAAAAAAAAAATCCTTTCCAGTCCGAACCCCAAAGAAGGGGCTGGTCCTTGCGGAGACAAAAGAAAAACAAAAGCCCGTCACTCGATTACCGGCTTAGAACAAAAGTTTCGCGCTGTGAGACACACACCCGACATTGATCCTTGCCAAGAGGCCGAACAGCGTACACAACCTCAAAAGACGAACTAATGGGGGCGTGAGACGAATAAATTCGCCAATCATTTTTATAACTACCGGTTTTGCTACATAATTAATGAAAAACCTTCCAAAGTTAGTATAAAAATTCTCGAATTTTAGATTCAATCAGTTCGCCGCTAAATACGTCACGGACCGCATTTCATCCTTGGCTGCCATCTTGGTTACTGCCAATTACACTCAGTATCTGATCTGAACTACGCCGCCATATTTGTTCAATATAATGTCACAACACTTAACAGGTTATGCGTCCAGCAATCGTTTTTTTTTCTTTAACGGATCGGAATCTAAATTAGAATTGTGGCAGGTAAAATTTCTGGGATATATAAGGATTCGGAAACTAAACAAAGTGATCCAATCTCCAACAAATAATCCTAACCACCCGGAATTTCTCGAAAAAAAAACGCGACTGTTTTTGCAGAACTGATTTAATGCTTAGCCGATAGAAGTATGTGTCTGATTACAAGAGATGCATTAATTGATAGACGGAAAACATGCAACATATAAAGAGAGCATTATTTATAAAAAAGGGAAATCGAAAAATATATCACTACTAGCTGTACCCTGCCACGCGTTGCTGTGGCTCAATTTGGTGTAATGGAACATTTTCATAAAAAAGAGAAAATGCATGTTTCTTATATTCTTAGTACAGCAATCCACTCCAAAAAGTAAAAAAAAAAAAAAAGCGAAAATGAAAAAAAAAAAAATTACTCTTGCAGAAATGGATCCTGATCCTCAGGATTATCGTCAATCATGGCTTGGGCTCGACCAACAATCAGTGGATAAAGCTGAACGTAGCAAAAATGCTGAAACGCTAAATGTTTTTGTTTTCTGTATACAAAAATGTGAGTTAGTAATTGATATTTGAGTGATGGGGGAAGGGTTACTATACACAGATTCGAAACAGTTGTCAAAAACAAATAAATAAAAGGAAAGGTAAGTTATGTTTCTACCTAACTGGATACTTGTTTAGTTTTTTTTTTATATAATGTAAAATGTTTAATCGGCTCGAAAAACAGAAATGGTTGCAGACTCTGTTGAATACGTAAAGTTTGGGAAAGTAAGTTGAAAACTAAAAACTATACAATACAGTGTCAAAAACCCACCGAATATATGTTACCATGACATAATCGGTGGGTTTGTGACAGTATTCTGTATAGTTTTTTAGTTTTAACTCACTTTCTCAAACTTAATGTAATACACAGTGTCCGCCACCATTTGTAGCTTTCAAATACCGATAAACAGTTTTTCGAGCCGACTAAACGTTACATTAAATGAAAAGGGTGTGTATTACTAAACACAGATACAAAGAAGTTGTCCAAAAATAAATATATAACAAATAAATGTTATCAAAGGCAAGAAAAGTAAATGATCTACCTAACTGGATAAGATTATAGTGTTTTTATGTAATGTATAATGTTTAATCGGTTCAAAAACATGCAGTGTTTATCGGTATATTTGAAAAATACAAATGGCGGCAGACTGTATCAGACACATTAAGTTTGGGGAAATTTTGGGAAAATGAGTTTAAACTAAAAAACTATACAAAATACTGTTAGGAACTCACTCAATATATGTTACTGTGACGTAGGCTGATATAAAATCAGTGGTTTTAAACTTTTGCTCGATACAGGTGACGCTTTTAAGAGTCGCTTTTAATGATTACCTGCTTTGAGGATATTTGTACAACTAAATGACAAATCTGCTCCAAATTTCCGGTATTATTTTACTTTAAGGCCCGTTTCATGTTCCTATATAACGAAATATTTTATTGGAGATTTCGGTGTACTAAAAACGAATCTGCAAACCGTTTCCATCGCAAAAAGAAAGTTTTCATGATATGAAGAAATTACTTTTTCGAAAAGTGGGTGATCACTTTTCAATGTAAGAGCACCCACTTTCTGACCACCTGAGAGAGGGGCATTTTTCTGCGTGTTTCTTGGCTAAAAGGGTTTTTTGTTTGATTTCTTTTGCATGGTAATAACCCCTGAACTCGGGGTCTATTTTCCATTCCACAGCCGTAGCCTTCGTTTATGCTGCGCGCGAGCATAAGCGAAAGCTGTTTAGCCAATAAACATGGGAAAAGTCCCACCCTCTCTCAGCTGGCTAGAAAGTGGGTGCTTATTTTAAGTTAAATTTACATGGAAAAGTGATCGCCTACTTTTCGAAAAAGTAATTTTTTCATATCATAAATCCCCCCCTCAAAAAAACCGTGGCCACAAAGTGGGTTATCATTTTACGTTAAATTAATATGGAAAAGTGATCCTCCACTTTTTTAAACTAACATTTCTTCATATCTTGGAAACTACTCGTTTGCCTTAATTATACACGTTATTTTCGTTTTCAGCGACCCCGAAAACTTATAAGAGTGGTAATTTTAAAGGAATTTTCGAGGGTGGAGTAAGTCTTCATATTTACCCCCCCCCAATAAAATAAGAAATTTAGAATTAGAAAAATTTATTTTAGATAGGCTCGCAAGAAAAGCTTTTAAAAATAAAAAATAAGGTAAACAAATGATGCTAAGTGGGTGCTTATTTTAAGTTAAATTTACATGGAAAAGTGATCGCCTACTTTTCGAAAAAGTAATTTCTTCATATCATAAAAAACATATTTTGCGACGGAAACAGTTTGCAGATTCGTTTTCAGCACACCGAAATCTACAAAAACTTCTTTTGTTATATAGGAACGTGAGACGCACGCATGGAAAATTTTATCAAAAATCCGGGAGAAAATAGTTTTCAATAAAAACAGCAAATGAATTCGATAGAAAAAAATGGATGCTATTTTAAGATAAACAAATAATGCTAGTGCACATACCGGACCGCGCTGTTTTTCAAATCGTATTTCCAAGTTTAATTAAAGTTTTATATGTTTCTTTTCATTCAAGTGTAAGGTTAAAGTACAATATATATATATATATATATATATATATATATATATATATATATATATATATATATAAATGTAAATATTGGTTCGTTCGTAATTTATTGTTTAAAAAACAACTGGACGGATGGCTTCCACGTTTTGGTATAATATGTTTACTATATCCATGTGTGTTTTTATATATTTCTTTTTAATTATAACATTATACTTAATTTTTCTATGATAAATAGGTGGAGTTCTTTGTACCGAGAGGCCATTTTTTTTATTTAGGAACAATTATTTATTACCGCTTCCTGTCACGGGACCAGTGTTACAATTAAGCGGTTTTCCTGCTAGATCTGGAGATTTCGTTTACAATCTAGCGGAAAATTCTAGAAAATCTGGAGGAATTTGGAACCCACATACCCGCATTAGATTATTAAAAAATAAAGAAAAGCGCTTGAAAATATTCAATGTAAGTAAAAAAAGTAGCATTTATTGCCTTTGGTAACAATTATTTATTGATTATTTGTTTTGTTTTTCACCCTTTTTTCGACTAACCATTCTGAAATCTCACTATAAAATCAATTTTTCCAAATACATTTTAGGTAGGGTGGGGGGGATTCCAACCTCCGAAGTTTGGCTTTTTATTACTGTACACATAGATTCGAAAAAGTTGTCCAAAAACAAATATATAACAAATAAATGTTATCAATGGCAAGATAAGTTACTTTTCTGTCAAACTGGATATATTTTTCGTGTTTTTGTTCAATGTAAAATATTTATTCAGCTCGAAAAACATACAGTGTTTACCGATGTATTCGAAAATTAGGTTTGTATTACTGTACACATAGATTCGAAAAAGTTGTCCAAAAACAAATATATAACAAATAAATGTTATCAAAGGCAAGATAAGTTACTTTTCTAACTTACTGGATATATTTTTCGTGTTTTTATTCAATGTAACATGTTTATTCAGCTCGAAAACCATAGAGTGTTTACCGATGTATAGGAACATTCAAGATGGAGTCTGATTCTCTCTTTAACACGGTAAATGTGGGAAAAGATGTTATAAATAAAAAACCGGATAAAATACTGTTTAAACTCGCGCAATACATGTTACTGTGACATAGGTTGACATATGTTCGGCGGGCTTTTAATCGTATTTTGTATAGTTTTTTATTTATAACACCTTTTTTTCCAAACTTACGGTGTTAAAGAGTGTGTGAGACGCCATCTTGAATTTTCGAATACATTGTAAGCACTGTATATTTTTCGAGCTGAATAAATATGTTACATTGAATAAAAATACCAAAAATATATCCAGTTTGGCAGAAAAGTAACTTATCTTGCCTTTGATAACATTTATTTGTTATATATTTGTTTTTTGACAACTTTTTCGAATCTATGTGTACAGTAATACAAACCCACAGAATGTGTTTACAATATCGGTAAATTTTCAATGGGTTTAATTACATGATTATTGATGATGTAACAATGTGATTGAAATGTAATTTAAATTAACCACACGTGGTCGCAAAATGAATGCCGACGCTCAAAGTGTATACACATTTTGACTCCTACCTTTACTTAAAAATTCACTAAAAATCAGGAAATTAACGAATTTTAATGAAAATTGCAGTATTGTTCTAATAATGATCGCAGAATATAATGAACTAATTATATTTACTTAACTCTCAGTGAAAATGTTTTATTTTGTTTAAACAAAAATACCTTTACTAAAGTTATGGTTTTCAGTAGTAAATAAAAAAACGCAAGAATGTATTTTTGCTTTTTTTAAAGCATCGTAATTTGTAACAATAATTTTTTTTTTTCCAGTAACATTACGAAAAAAGCCCCTAAAGTCCGTAATTCTCGCATACTATTAAGGAAATTAAAAATTCAATTAGATCCCTATTTCAGTCACCTAAATTATTTAGGGTGAAATGAGTTTAGGAATTTATAGCCAAACCTAAATATTTTTTTGGTAAATATCCAGATACGCTACTACAGAACACCGACCACTCTAATTTGTTTGGGGGGTGATGTTGGGGCGCACACGCCAACATCACATCCGCCCCCCCGCTCGCGCCCCCAATGTACAAAGTAAAATCTTCGGAAAATGTTAAATGGTGTTCTAATTGGTAAATGTCGGTGCGTTACTTACGGAATATTTGAGAATTCGATGTTCCAGGTAAAAAAAAAACCCAGAAAAATACCCCCCTACTCCAACTTGGTGTGCTTTCCTTTTCTTATTTTATTTCTTTTTCAGCTAATTTTAAATTTTCTACCCAAAAAGCGCTATAATGTATGTTTGAAAATTAGAAAATTCTATGTCCTGGAAAAAAAAATTCCCTCCCCCCAACGTAGTTTGTTTGGTTAAGCCGTCGTTTATGCTACAGCGTGCATGCGCGTAGCATAAACGGAAGCTGCAAAATGGTGGAAAGAAGTTCGTGGGTTCAGCGGTAAATACCATGCAAACGGTAAATTTGCCCCAAGTTAGACTATCAGATTCGTTGTCAGCGACCTCAATTACCTATAAAAAACACATTAGAGAGGTCGGTGTTCTGTAGTAGCGTATCTCGATATTTACTTTTTTTTCTTGCTTAAAAAATAGCATTTATACAAGTAAGTTAGGTAAACTGACTTTTTCGTTTAAAACTGGAATTATTTCCCTTTCGTTATTAAGTTTTCTTTTAATTTTTTTTTAATAAATATTTTGTGTTTTATATACATAAGTACAATTGTTGAATGTTACTGTTTTGATTATATTCATTTGGGGGGTACTATTAAAAAATTAAGAAAGATTAAAACGAAGCGAAATTTAAGTGTCCGTTCCATTTTTACAACAACCGTAAAACTGTGCATACTCAGCATGTTTTATCGTAATTTATAAGCATATTGAAACACTAAATCAACATTTTATTTATTTTTTTGCATAAGTAATGATGGAAATATTTTTCTGTTTATTTTCTTAACATCTGTAAAAAAATAATTTGTACATTCTGTTGAAAAAAAGAATCAAACTTTCTCTACTTTCACATGTGTTCCAATTTAACAAACTGAGCCACAGCAACGCGTGGCCGGGTACAGCTAGTATATATATATATATATATGTATATATATATATATATATATATATATATGTGTGTGTGTGTGTGTGTATATATATATATAATTAAAAAATAGTTTTTTTTACCCATCTATTAATTAGAAAGTTATATGTTGTGATTCGAAAGTCGTCCACGTGTGGTGCACGTGAAAGGCTAATTTCTACCGGAAATGGCGAATAGTCCCGCAGTTACGAAAAATATTTTTATTTTATAAAATATATTTTTATAATTTTCGATCTTAATGATCTTAATTTATTTTAATAACATGCAAACATTCCTTTACTTTACAGATAACTATATCGAAGAACAAAAAAACAAAAACTAAAAAAGCAAGCGACAAACTTTTTTTGCCTTATACAATAAAGAAAAAATGTGTAAATTAAAAAATTTGGAAGATAAACAAATGAATTATGTTTTTTTGTTTTTTTTTACTTATCGAGTAAACAGAAAATGAAAACTACTTCGTTTCGTCAATTCGTGGCTGTGAAGGTCAGTTTTATCAACAAAGCAGGTTGTCACTAGGTTACAACAATATATTTATTTTATTTAATATTTTAATAATTCGCGAGGTAAATTTATTTTAATTACATAAAAACATTCCTCGACTCTAAAGATGGGTTGTCTGAAAATTTCAAATAAATTAGTAACGTAGAAATATGGTTTTATTTACTTTTAACGAACCAAATTTACATTTTTATATATTTAGATATACAGAACTAACGTCTCTGAAACGTAACGAGGATGAACCTAGTACCGACTATGTTATATAGGAAAAAGCAACTACCAATTCCTTCAAACTCTCCGGTGAAATAATAAGCGATAGCTTGTTGATATCAATGCCTTTCAAGGGACTTCCAGCCCATTTTAAACCATTTACAACTGTTATAACGCAAAAAGAAAACCCCATAAATTTCAGCGAATTTGAAGTGGGATTGCGCATTTACGAAGACACTAATCGTATGCTCGTGGACAATAATAACGCCAGAAATATTATGAAGTTCAAAAATGCTTCTCGAAAACAGACACCACTAAATACGCACTGTCCCGCCACGTGTTCCGTAAAAGTAATTTTCCCAAGAAGAATAAAATTATCTTCTATAATTGTGGAGGTCCCAGCCACAACAGTTTCCAATGTCGATATAAACGCTCTAAAATGGACTCCGTAAAAATCGTTGAGAACTTTGAGGAAGAACATACATTTTGTTTCACATGTAACTTTGACAATTCATCAAAGTGTAAAAATCTCCTTGCAGACTATAGTGCTACAGCACACGTTTTCACCAAGGAATCGTATTTTATTAATTTCGATTCAAAGTTTAATCCACAAAGTCATTTCGTAGAACTTGCCGACGGTAGTCAAATTAATGATATAGTCTTGAAAAGAGGCGATACTAAAATATCCCTAAAAAGTAATGAAGGCGAAATCTGTAACTGTATTCTAAAAAATGCTCTGTTCAATCCTACATTCAAGCAAGACATATTTTCCGTGTAGGCTGCAATTAAACAAGGCGCGAATATAAAGTTTCGCCAAAACAAGTCAAAATTTATATACCCTAATAGAACTGTATTTGACATTAAAGAAAATGGGCGACTATATAATTTTAAAAGTATGGTTCCCTCAAAAACTGCCTGTCACGACTTAGAAACCTGGCATAAAATTCTAAGACACTGCAATACAACTGATATTAAAAAATGACCAAATGTAATCGAAGTCATGAAAATAATACCTTCAGACGATCTCCTAAATTGTGGTGTGTGCGCACAGGGGAAAATGATAAAATATATAAGCCGAACGCCAGCCGAAGCGGCTACGAAAATTCTTTCACTTCTGCATAGTGACTTAGCAGGTCCGGTTAGCCCGATGGGGAGAAATAGTTTAAGGTACGTTTTGAACTTTATTGATGATGTTTCCCGGTTAATTCTAGTTTATTTTCTAAAAAAACAAATCCCACACTATACTCGCAACTAAGTAATATTTAGCTTATATTGCTCTGTACGGCTCAGTAAAATGTATTCGCTCAGACAATGGGGCTGAATTTACCAGTAAAGACTTTAAACCTCTATTAATTAACGACCGTATTAAACACGAGAAATCTGCGTCGTATTTCCCCTTCCAAAATGGCACCGCTGAAAGGGCATGGCGAACCATTTTTGAAATGAAAAGATTCCTATTTATCGAATCGAAATTAGTGCATAGTTTATGGACGTACGCTTTAATGCCAGCATATATCAGAAATAGAAGGTTCAATAAAAGACTAGACAAAGACTGGACCTATGATCTCTTGGAAAAATAAAAAAAAGCAAAAATGGTTGTCATTTCTACTTGTGAAGCAGGATATGTTGACCTATCCCATTCCGTGCAGGAGGCAAATTTTCTGAACACCCTTCTAAAATCTATTTTAAAACCAGATCTAAGTAAAAAAAAAAAACTATAGCCATTTATCGTGACAATCAAATCACTATCTTATTAGCTAATAATTTCATGCTTCATCAAATGTCAAAGCATATTGGCATCAGGTATCATTTTATAAAGGAAGAAATAAGTAAAAAATATATTAGTCTTTTTTATGTGACGTCTGAAAATAATATAGCCGAGATTTTAACTAAACCTATAAAAAGAAGAAAATGAAGACATTTTATAACCGAATTTTTTGGAATTTAATATTAATGAATAAATCTTTTTTCAGAAACACAATAAAGAAGCAATAACAGTCAAAATTACATCAAACAAAAAATTGTAAATTGTCCCGGCCACGACGTAAAACTTCGACAATTTCTACCTTACTTACCAAATAAACCAACTAATACCTTCCATAATGTTTCCAGTTTTTGTTAAAAAAAAGTCACTTGTTAAAAAACGTTTTTTTGTAAATTACCTATTTGTCAAAAAATTATTTTTTGTATTTTTTGGCAAAACTTTGTAAAAAAAAAAAAAAAATGTATATTTGTAAAATTGTGTGCATATGTTTATACGTATTTAAAAAGTATTCTATTTGTATGTTTGTACAGGGTGGGCCAAAATAAGGGTCCTATATTTCAATTTGAATAACTTCCACAAAATAAAAGTTAAACTCACCAAACTTTATGTGTGTAGAGACTGACCCTTCCGAGTTTTTTTTTGAAATAAACAAAAAAAATTTTGGCCGAAAAACACTTCTTAAAACTCACATGAATTTATGAATTTTTTAAGAATAGGACCCTTATTTTGGCCCACCCTGTATATATTTGAAAAGTCTTTATTTTTAGATGTATAAAAAATGGCTTCTTTTCGCACACATTATATTCACAAGTTTTTTTTGTCCAATGAGAATATAGAAAAATTCTCCCAATATATATATATATATATATATATATATATATATATATATATATATATGTGTGTGTGTGTGTGTGTGTGTCTGTTTTTTATTGGTTTATATTTATTTGTTCACTTATTTGTTTGTTTTATTTTTATTTATTTATTTTTCCTTTCTTTTCTCAAGTCAAACTAAAATTGAATCCGAAAGTATTTTTCCATTATATAAAAAAATAGGGTGTGTGTAAAATGTTTTTTAATCCTTCTGAGGGTAGGTAATTATTTGCCGCCCACCTCGGAAAAATGCGGCACAAGGCCGACAATTGGGGACCCAGCATGCCCCCCTAAAGCGGGCACTCCTGCAATTGTAAAAATTGCTTGAGTAACCCCGTCCGCATTCCCCGGTAGGGGCGCCTCAGGCAGTAAGCAATGAACTTACTCCACCGGAAAGCCCAGTGGCAAGGCCTGGGAGGGTGGACCTACTAGGTATTACCCAGGCGGCGTACCTAAGTCCGACAGGTGCTGAGCCGGTTCCCGGCCCCTCACCTGTCGGGCTGAGTGTCAAGTGACGAATCATCGACGAGTACTACTACCTTGTCTCCCTGCAGACGAAGCCGCTGGGAGACCTTCCTGATCAGACGAGTAATGGGGGTATGAGACTAAAAAATTAGCCAATCGTATTTATAATCACCGGTTGTGCTAAATAACCAATGAAACCTTCCAAAGTGAGTATAAAAATTGTCGAATTTTTTATTCAACCAGTTCGCTGCTAAATACACTACGAACTGCATAACATTTTTTTAATTATATTTTCTCCCCAAACAAGACACATTGGCACTTTGGTGTAGGGGGCTACTATCAGAGGCAACAACTATTGCAGTGCTATGTAGGGATTTTGGCTGGAAGATTTCGGTTCACGTTACACTTGTATTTCTGCATGTCAGTACAGTTGGGGAAGCAGGGACCTAGAATGGAATTCCAAAGTCCAGCGCTTCTGGGGAAGAAGCTATTGGAGTAGAAAGATCTTTTATATCTAGGGATATCTATTGTGTGGGGTGGGATTAAGCTGCCTTTCGGGTTTGTCTAGGGTGTCTACGTCGTGGGGGCACAAGTGCATGCAGTTCGCCAGAGCATCCCCCATTAAAATACTTGTAAAACAGGCACAGGGATGCAAAGTTTCGTCGATGGGACAGAGGCTAAAGCTTAGATGCCAGTTCTGGGCCTATGAGATTGGCCACTCTCATTTGAACCTTATCTAGAAGCGAGAGACTAGTAGCAGATGCACAAGCCCAAATGTGACAGCAATACTCCATCCATGGGTAAATGGTGGTCTATAGAGGTACAGGATACTTTCGGGTGTTAGTGATTTTCTAACACGGTAGAGAGAGCCTACCTTCTTCGCAGCGGCCCTGGCAATGCTTTCAATGTAATTGTTCCAACAAATGTTTCCTGTAAACTTTAGGCAAAGAAGTTTGAAAGACGTACTCTCAGATTAAGAGTCACTGCCCATTGCTATTGGTGTCAGAGAAAGTTTCTTGTAATTATGGAAGGAAACCAGTTTAGCCTTAGTAGCATTGGATGTGACCATCTATTTTGGTCTCCATTCCACTACAGATTGGATGTCATCCTCTAGTGTTTTGCCATCTCTTTAGATATGTGTTCATTTGATTTCCTATCATGCCTGTTATAGTGTGTCGTGTCATCAGCATACATACCCATCTCAGAGGCAATTTTGTCGGGGAGGTCATTTATGAATATTAGAAACAATAGAGGTCCAAAACACTCTTTAATCACTCCCGCATTTATATCATATTGTTTAGATGTACGACCCTCGAGGACAACCTGGATTTTCTTTCTTATAAGAAGGATTTACTTATGTTAAGCATTCTACCAGTGATACCGTCTGATCTAATTTTCCAGAGGAGACCCTCATGCCATACCCTGGCAAAAGCCTTAGATATATCTAGAGCTATCGCTCTGCCCTCCCCCGCTTTGTCCAGTGAATGGTATATACGTTCAGAGATTACAGTGATGATGTCTACTGTGGAACGGACTTGTCTAAATCAATGTTGTTGGTCAGTCAGGATGGATTAGGATAACACTTATCTTGCTACGAGTACCTCGACAATTCCAGCATCGCGGATAACAATGATTTTTGCCGCCATCTTAGTTACTGCAAAATACACTCAGGATCTGATCTGAACTCCGCCGCCATCTTTGTTCAACATAATGTCACAACACTTAACACTTTTAGATGAGTAATTTGTTTATTTTAGCTTTTGCGGACTAATATCCCCATCGTTGGTGTTTCACGATGTTTCGAAAAACTATTCCTCTGGCCATCGTCAGCTCGTAAATCTAGAGTATGAGTGGGGCAAAACGTGGATAGACGGAAACAACTATGGGAAGCATGGATTACTGGAGATACAGTTAAGAATTCAGCATTCCTATCCCGTCGGGGTTAACTACCTGATGAAGTGCAGATCGAAACGCCCTGAAAGAACAATTATAAAGATGAAAATAATTGTCTTAAGATAAATAAAAAACAGGTTCATATATATATATATATATATATATATATATATATATATATATATATATATATATATAATAAAAATTACAATAAGTTTACCAAGGTAATCAAAATGGTAAACTAAAAATATATTATAAATATTAAAGAGTTAATATTTACAAGTAAAATAAACTCAGCTAGATGTAAAAGCTCAATAAAACCGAAAAGGAAATAGAGCTTATAATATATAAATAATATTATAAAATTTAAATATGTGTTTAACTCTTTTTCAAGATGCCTTTTAACATGTTTTATTATATATACATATATATATATATACATATATATATATATATATATATTTATATATATATATATATATATATAAATATATATATATATTTACTGCTGGATTTTCTTCTTGTAATCCTGATGTATTATCGGCATGGTTGTCATAAGAATGATATCCAAGAAAATTACTCTATCTGAAATTAAAAAAAAAAAATCAAGATAATTTTATATTCCACCAGAGAAATGATCATGCAATGCCGTGATATCACCTTTATAGGTAATACCTTATTATATTATATGGCAAAGAAATGTAGTGTGTAATTTCAACGTAGCAAGCATACTCTATTCGTAAACAGTACTTTGTACTATTGTAAGGAAATCCAGTATTCGTATTACCGGCTCCTTTCTAGAGGGAGTTATGCAATAATAGTTCCGTAGTCTTGATGCCCTTCTATTTGCTCTACTTGTCATTATATCCTCATTTGGAGATTAGAGTACTGTATGTTTTAGAATCATATTTATTAAACGAAAAATCATAAGATCGTAATCACTGAGAAAAAGTTAAAAAAGAATACGTATTACTTAAAGAGGCAATTATAGGAATGGAGATGCGTGCCGTTTATATTAGAAATAACGAAGTAACAAGCAAAGGTGAAGAAGTAGAATGAACAATCAATTTAGGAATATTCTTTTTGGTTGCCCAAAATTAATAATACGTAGAATCCACGTGAGGGGCATTCACAGGTTTGAGCACGATACGACATCATAAAGAAAGATTGATTCAATATATTCAGACGTTAGGGTAGAAATCAGTCAGTCAAGAGTCGAGTTCCAAAGTTGAGTTCAGAACAGCCAGAGGAGGCTAGTTAGTTTAGCCCTTTCGGAAGCGAGGCAGAGTGGGGAGAACAAAATGTAGGAACCTAACGCTACATCGAATACTTGAACATTCATATCACTAGCTGGAATAAATGTCTTCAGGTAATTTGTAAGGCTTTATCAATATCGTTGTTTCAACCGCAAAAGTAAAAGAACTTTACAATAACCCAAAGTGTCCGTCCCCATCATCAATAATGCCATCCCTTTTCCGCGTAAAAAAATGATGACTACGTCATCTCTTCACATTCATATATCTCCTATTAATAATATGCACTCAACAAGTAAGTGTCACATCAATGTCGTCGCCGTACATACCGTTAATAAATATCTTACCGTACGTTATAAATGTCCTCCCCGACATACACACATACATATATATATATATATATATATATATATATATATATATATATATATATATATATATATGTTCATATTATTAAACACTTTTAGGATACATGTATTATATATTTGAAACCGTGTTTTCACACTATCAAAGCTTCCAAAAATATGCATTCGGAGGTAAAAAACAATTGACTAGTTATTTATATTTTAATTATTTTTACAATATTATTTCCCAACATTTTACAAATAATAAATTGTACATAAAATTCTATTGCACTTTATAAAGATATCCCAAGGCAGGGCACGGAACGCATGGTCTTATGCATATACTGCGTATCACATTTTTAAAAAAATATTTAAGGAACGAGTGATTAAAAATCCACGAAATTTAAAGAAAGTGCTTACAATACTATTAAGAAATTCCAGTCAAAAATTAAGTATTTAAATCAGTATTACCGAAACTATGAGAAACAATAGCAATTTCTGTTTATTTCAGTGTGTCAAGTTATTAACATGGTTTAGAAAAAAAAACAATATACCTATATTTTTTTTAATGAAATAATATTCAAACATTACATAGACAAGGAACATCCCTAGAACACAATAACCACATAGCAATTTCTACGTTGACATAATTAGTAGGGCATATACGATCGTTTTTATGAATAACTTGTAAAAGACGTTGGTCCACAGAATTAGCGAAATTTTTTATTTCGTCAACAGTTTTTCCACGCGATACCTCTTGGAGAGCATCCGACAACTCATCTTTGCTCTTAATTTGGCGTCCACTTGCATAGAGGCGTCACCTCGTGATACTCCAAAGATTCTTCATTTAGTTCAAGTCTGGTGAATTTTCAGACTAGTTCATCTTTCGTCGCCCAGAGAACCCCAGTTATTGCAAATACTCTTTGCTTTTGTTTGCTGCATGCGAGGAACTATTACCCTGTATAAAAATGATGGTTCTTCTGAACGTCAACCTTTGCTTTTCATCTATTGTTAAACGTGCTCCTTCAAAAAATCTTTTTAAGCATCTGACTCATTTTAACCCTGGCGAGACTCTTTATGGGCCAATAAAATTACCTCCAATATTCCCAGCCCAAATCGTTATCCACCCCAACACCTTGTTGGCGCCTTAAACGCTGATGACGATTTCGTCCATCTAGGACCAATCCCTTGCTCCAGCCTTCTGGGCAATCAAGAGTGACACCCATTTCATCCGTGAAAAAAACTTTGGAAAATCCGTTTTCATGTTGTCCTCTGCTCATTTGAATCGGTGTTGTATGTGATGTTGCTCGAATGGAGGCTTTGTCACGGCTTAACAGACTTTGCCACTTATTTCAGAATGCGACATCAAGTACTTTTTTAGACATTCTTCAATCCGGCTTGGTCAAAGACTTATCGACTTGTCTGACCAGGGTTCTTACGAACACGTTTCATTTGGAGTAGAGCACGGTGGGAAACAGCTCTACATGTACCTTTATCAGGTATTTTACGTACCTTTGTATGGTCTTTGACAAACTTATTCACAGTTTGATGGAACCTTATTATCACTTTCGATATTTCGAGGGTACTTGTATCGTTTGCTCGCTGTTCTGTAATAAGACTCTTTTTAGAACACCTCAATCCACCTTTACGACCCAGTTTATTGACGAAACAAACTGCCTTGTTAATAATTTGACACACGTCAAATACCGTGGATTCAGCTATTTCGATGGCAAGTTGTTTATATTTCGCGGAAGTTTACGAAAGTTTCACAGTACGTGCAGCTCAGCAATGCCAGTGTTTCTGACGCTTTTGATAAGAAACTAAGGGTAAGTTACTGAAACTGGTAACAAAATGTTATCCCGTTAATAATTTGACACGTAGTGTATATCCATATACAAGCACTGGATAAACTTCTTCTTCACCAAAATAAGATTTAAAAAACGGAATAAACTTCAAGGTTTCGGTACTGCATAAAATTATTTATAGAAGAAAGTGTATATTTTCTAGCATTTTTTGCTGTATGAAATCGTATTTAACAGCCTGAAGGAAAATAAAATTATTTTATTTAGAATATGATTTTAAATTAAGTATTTCACTAAAGTGCACACATGCATACATAGTTTTAATAATGAAGGTGGAAAGATTCATTTGAGTAAAACGTACATGAGTTTAAATATATATTTATTAATCACATACTTATTAATGGGATATGTATTATTATTAAATAAGTATTTAAAATGATTCCTGAATTTATATATATATATATATATATATATATATATATATATATATATATTAATTAAAGCTATACGAAACCTCAGAAAATCATAGTAGGGTGGCAAACGTAGGTTAAACTTTAGTAATAAAATCATTACCTTGCTTTAAATATGCAGTACACGCTTATATTTTTAATAGGCCAACCTGAATTTAAATATCTTTCTTTAATTAATAAATAAATCATAAATTCGCTTTAGGAATTTACAAAACTTAGAAGATTTCATAAACATTATATATCGAACAGCCTGTGTTACCTCCCTTTCAACGTCAGGATTTGATAACTTATTATTAAACTAAACATTTATAATTTTGACCATGCATAGTTACCTCCCTTTTTACATCTAAAATATCCGATAATCATAAATCTTGACAGAAATGAAAAAAAAAGAAAAGAAAAAAGAAATAAATAGGGATCCTCAATTATAAATGAAGAACAACAATGAACTAAGTATAGAGTAAGGTTAACCTGTATCTTTCTAGATTGAATACGTTTTAAACTAAAACCGTTTTTTAAACCACATAAATAGGTTACCCGAGAAATTTGTAAATAAACAAAGCAAATTCCAGATACGAAACTAAGATAGAATAGTAACAAGATAACTGAGTTGATTAGTAAGATTAAAACAGTAATTTAAATCAAATGAAGAAATAAGAAATTTTATTTAATAAATCAATTAATAATATCAGTTAAACATACCAAAGTGGGCATAGTTAATTAGTGGCAATATTGTATAATATTTTATTTGATAATTTCTTTAAATGGATGCACCAAAATTGTAGAGGTTTAAAAAAGAACCTTTGCGAAGATGAGATATAGGTAGTTCGCGTGTCTTGCTTCCTTATAAGAGAAAATGGTGTTCATTATGTTTCAAAATTAAGACAAAAAGACAACTATATAATTTTGTTTTTTTTTAATACGTTTCTCGTGAAATTTAAAATTTACCGACATACATTACCAATTTTCTATTCATACTGTTGCTTTATGTGCTTCTTGAGCTTTGTTATTGATTTATAAATATTGATTATATTATTTGTATAAGACTTGAATTTACAATATTATACTATCCGTAATCTGAAGATATATCAAACTTTCAGAATATATATATATATATATATATATATATATATATATATATATATATATATATACATATATATATATATATATATATAAGTAGATTGTAGTTTGCTTGAAGCATTGTTGAAGAAAATTATAAGGTAAAATTAAAAGCCAAGAACAATGCGAGATTTTTTTTATATAGAGTAAAATTAAATGAAAACAAAAGAAATAAATTTCTTTTTTTTGTTGTTTGTTTTTTTTCTTTTTCACACAAATTTTAACTCTAAACAACAGTATTTTTTTCTATTGTATTCAATGGTGTTATAAATCTCAATATATTTCAGACCTATTAGTCCTTTTTTAAGAGAAGACAGCGGAATAGGCTTTTAATTTTACCTTATAATATATATATATATATATATATATGCATATATGTATATATAAGCATATATAAAATATATATGTTTATACATATATAGAGATATACATAAATATATATATACATACATATATATACATACATATATATATAATGTACATGTTTTTTGGTTATTATATTTGTTAAGAGGAAATATTCCTGATTTTGAATTCGAAGCTAAAATTGCGTAAACGTTTCTTTATAGATCCGTATGCAAAAAGTATATCAGTGTAAAAGAGAAAATAAACAAACGAACATATATAAAATTTAGAAATTCGAAGGAAGATATAGCATCGTTATTTACAAGAATATATTAAAGCGAAATAAGTGCCCAAAGTATAAACTATTAAATGTTTGGTTCTTTCAAGATAAAATTGGAGACGAAAAATTGGTTTGTTCAGATGTAGAGAACAAACGGATGGATTAAAGAACAAGAGACAATTTCATAGGCGTGTGATTTTCTGTACTGGTCGTCAAAAGGAAAATTCGAAAATTTGATCAGAATCGCTAAAGTGGCCAGAAATAATGGCGTCCTGTGAGAAAGCGGATTATGGAAAGAGAGGGACGGAAACTTGATGATTCGCTGCAAGGAAAGACGAAGAAAATGGTAATGGCGGAACCAAACAGGAAATAAGATATTAACAGAGGCTGGCTGAAAAGAATTGAAAGAAGAAATCTAATACGTCAAAGATGTATGCGTGTGGAACTTTTTCAATATATATATATACAAACACACACACACACATGCACACACACACGTATATATGTATATATGGGATGTTTGTGTGTATATGTGTATACTTTTTAGTGAAACTAATATTTATGTTTTACGTCTATCATTATACACAGAAAACAGACTGTTACGTCGTATCACAGGTTTTAAGTACAATTAAGAAAATGATTGTTTATATATAAGTATGCATATATATATACATATATATATACATATATATATATATATTGATGGACCTGTATGCATGTGTTTTTGTGTATGCTCTTAATCCATGATTGATGTAATAGATATTAAACTAAAAGGACTCGTGTATGACATTACCTGTTTCCAATATAACACAAGACAGAACAGATATTACCCTGCCCCCAGAAACACGAAATACCCATTGATTATCTAGTGCATAACATATGTGGTTCATTCAAATTACTAACTATTGCGCAATTTCGAAAAAAAACATTAACGCAGATAGGTGGTAATGGTTGCAAGTGTTAACCGTTATTGTCTCAAGAAAATTTCGAGCACTGGTGGCAGCGGCCAAACTGGAAGTTGTAGCAAACGGAATTTACGAACTATCGTTTTTGGCCAGGGTAGTTACCGGCGATTAGTGTTGTTTAAGGTTTTTATTGTGTTTATATCAGTAAGTCTGTGCATAGCAGCCAATATCGATCACTGTCATCTTGTTATGGCACTGTCATATAGTCGCGATTTGATTTTTATCTGCGATAACTGTGAAATAGTGATCTTTAGAGGTGTTTACTTTGTTAATGGCACCTCCAGGCATTGGGGTGTAATATTCATTGCTATATTGAGGCGATGATTCTTGGAACTGGCTGCCTAAACAACTGTTTGGAACAGTCTTCTAGTTTTGGTGAATGGCCACCATGACCGATGTAGCGTTCCCTGCGATGGTGTAGATGTTATGCTTAATAGGTGAATTGCGCAATATGTGTGAGCAGAATACAAAGCCTCCATGTTTTACATATTATGTTCAAGTAAAATTATATCGTATACAGTAAGTATTATTTATTTAATTGTTATAAACATTTCATGTAAGGACTTCATCAATAAGTAATAACTTTACTATTTTCGTACGGTCCGCATTCCGAATAATTTCCCATTTGTAAAATGGCGAGAGCCCGGAGACGATCCGACATATCTATTCATAAATAATTTGTAATTTGTAATAAGATATGCATTGCCACGAGCTTTTTAAATTTGTTTCGCCCCAAATACACGTAAGCGAGCAAGTATATAACATTGTTTATCATCTTTTACGACTGAATTAAATCAGAGAAAAATCCATTTTACTTCACTCGGGTGTTCATATTACGGTGTAACTTCTGGAAAAACTCCACAAAACTAGTAGGGTAGCCTCGTTCCCAAGTATCTTCCAGAGTGCATAGCGATTTATAATATCAAAAGCTTTTGTTAGATCGACAACAACTTGATACAAAAACACTCGCTGCTCCATACATTTTTCCATTAGCTGTCGCGCAGAGCATATAATGTCCATTGTGCCGCAACCGGATAAAAAATCATATTGGTTTCCTAGGATGATAGAGGGGCAAATCCATTTCAGCAAACGATTTAACAACATCTTTGCTAAAAACATTCCTACTGATACAAGCAAGATAATGCCTCTATAAACACTATACTCCGATTTTGACTCCTTTCTTTTATAAATTGGGAGCAATACTGCATCAGTTCAATCTCGAGGAATGGCATTACCACAAGTCCGGCTGTTTTTCCTTATTAATCTCTGTTAATGTCCTTTCGTCTCATCAATGCTGGGATCAGTCCTCATCTCATCAACGACCTCGTTTTGAGGGGGCTATCAATAACTATATAATTTACTTCAGACAGATTATCAAAAAGATATCGAAAATATTCTGTCAATCGTTCCATGATCCCTTACAAATTATTGAAAATGGCAGGACCACCTTTGGATTTCACAAGTACCAATGTTTGAAGCTGCGGTCAAAGGCTTGTCTGATATTGAATACAGATTTTTTAACAATTTGTTCTGTCATAATCTGCCTGAATTTCTGCTGATAATTTCACTCACTACTTATTCCTCATTCAGCGTGTTACACGCTGCATTATTTGCTTCTTTATACACTTTTCCTGCATTTTTTCTGTATTCAATATAAGACAAGCTTTTGACCGCAGCCTCAAACATTGGTACTTGTGAAATCCAAAAGTGGCCCTGCCATTTTCAATAATCTGTAGGGGTTCATGGAACTGATCAATTAGAATACAAGATCTCTTCTAAAAAATATTTGATTACATAATCATTTGCATCAAACCAGTCCTTATGTTTGGTTTATAACAGCCAAAGATTTTAACACGTTTGCTATGTACTTGTGACGCATCGTTCTCAAGTTTGTCAAATGAAATATTAATACATGAGCTCCTAAGAGTTTCGCACGCTTCCTTGTTTTGTAGTTTGAAGACATAGATGCGTTCAGGCTCTGACCTTTTATATATATATATATATAACTGAAGTATAGCACAAACAATATTGTGATGAGTGTCACACTTTGCACCTCATATAACTCTTACACTACACATATCCTAAATGTCACGCTTACACATGATGACATAATTAAACGTTCTTTTTTTACCTAATGTTTATCCAAGTTACTTTATGAATGTTTGTTTGTAGAAGGTGTTGCATACTGCAAGATTATGCACAACTGCAAGAGAAGGACCCCATTATTATTTGCTTTACCACATCCATAATTTTCTAAGACACCCCAAGTGTTGTGATAACTGCCAACCCGGGCATTAAAGTTTACAAGCAAGAACATCCTATCTGCTTTTGGTATTTTATATACAATTGTCTATATCTTGATAAAATCCCATTTTGACATCCTGCCTCTTATCAGAAGTAGGCCCATATTCTACGATAAGTGACACGTTACGATCACAAGTTAAAGCTACGCTCAGTAACATGATTCGATCAAAATTCTACAGGGTTGTTCAAATTGAGATGTAATCATTGTTCTGGTAGGAAAACAGACACTTCCTTCCCTTTATATTCCCTTGAATTTGCCTTTCCAGAAAAAAACGTATACCCTGAACCTTTTTCAATAAAGTGATCTTCATCACTAAAACAGGTCTCAGATAGAGCAGCAAAATCCAGGTTGTATTTAGCTAAATTTCTGCCAAGAACAGCTGATCTTCACTCTCGATAAGCCGAATCTTTTGTATCAAGAAGTGTCCTTATGTTCTGGGAAGCAATATTGAATATATATATATATATATATATATATATATATATATATATATATATATATATATATATTAGGCATTAAGAGGAGATTATAGATAGATATATAAATACCCGTCCACATACACCTTTCACGATTAAGCTAGAACCCAGAATAAGATAGAAGCGAGCATTTGCATCGACAGTGGACAACGCCAGACCACAAGTGGGTTTCGATATACTGCATCTTATCAGTGACGTGCTCCGAATTAGGCGCGAACCCAGGTCGTCGCACTCATGAAGTGTGAAATACTGACGACTTGAACATATAGGGGCACGGCGCAATCTATTGGCTATGGCTTGATTTTTAAATTCTCATATTTAAACAAAAAAAAATTATCCAGTTCTACATTCTACGATGTGACAAGCAACGCGTCCTATACAACTAAGATAGTTACTGAAGTATGCAGGCGGTAGATATCACATCTACAAACATTAACGGAAATTAGCCGACTCCCCAGACACGATTTCGGAACATCTGTCTAATTCTGGGTTATAGCTTATCGTGAAAGGTGTATGTGAACGGGTATTTATATATATATATATATATATATATATATATATATATATATATATATATATATATATATATATATATTAACTAGCGATGGGTGGGGTCGGTCTTTGTCCGGTTGTAAAAGTAACTAAAATATGATAATTTAATGTGCCTAGAGTTCGTATGTTTATACTCCTATTACTTTTTTTGTGGTTTGAAATTCATATAACAATTTTTTTTTATATTTATTTAAAACAACCCAACGGTTTTATATATGGGTCGATGAATCGCATTCACTTGTAAAATATCTATTTTATTTGTATATTCTTTGAAAAATTCGTTCTAATTAATTATCTTTTTGTTCGGTTTTCTTATGAGATGATCAACTGTCGTTAATACGTGTAATTATATTCAGGAATATATTCTACCTGAGTTATACTTGGGTAATTTTTGTGTAAAATGCTTATAGTAGACACTAACCTCTTTCTATATCTTTAAGTGTGCATATATATATATATACATATATATATGTATATATATATATATATATATATATATATATTCATGACAATTGTTGTCTACCACACTCCTCAGTTAGTTTTTGGTCTACAAACATGAAACTTTGGATATAAGCTATTCAAACCCATGTAAAACTGTATATTTGTATTAAACCGGTTAACCTCCGTGCAAAAGTGTGAAAAGTTAAAAAAATGGAATTTGTAAGTTACGGTAGAACGACGGCATCACGAATAATTTTTAACCTTTCAGCAAATATGTCTTCATAGTTCAGGCATTAACGTCAAAGTAAAAAGTAAATCATAATTTAACGTTTTATTTTCGATTCTCGGTGGTGCCGCATGAAGCATTTTTTAAACTTTTTATTTAATTGCTATATATTCGGTTCAATACAATCTAATATATAAATGGTTGTCTGTCGGTGTGTCTGTCGGCCTGTCTCTCTCGATCTGCTTTACTGACTCCATATTTTCAAACTCTATCTACGCCGATACTAAAAGTCGCAGAACGTCTCTTCGGGCCTTAAATGATTGGATTGGGGCAGGGGCGATTTTTGTGGGGTTTTAACCGGTAAAAATCTTTTTTAACGGGTCAAAAATAGATCAAAACTGCAAAAATCATTAAATATTTTGTACATTCCCTTAAGTTTAGTTTCAATTTTTAATTTTAATCAGTTTATTAGCGTGTAACGTTG
>NC_136509.1:43852398-43884898 GCF_053919585.1 Euprymna scolopes
GTTAAAAGCATCGTTCTTCTCACTTATAAATAAACCCTACGAGCATGTAGTGACCAATGTCACGCAGACGGGTCTCTGATGAACAGCCAGTGTCGTGGACCTCTACTGTCTTGTGGGCCAAGGTTCTTTTAACCAAAAGATAAGGCCGATGTTATCTTAAAGAAACCTGCAGATGAGCTTAGGCCCTGTCAGGTGTGGCATACACGAAACTCTGGCGTGTAGAATATGCTTCCGGTGACCAGCACCTAAAGTCGCAGTCATGAATTAAATGGCATGAGGTTGGTTAATTGCTTGGTTGTTTTTGTTTTACGGCATATCAACCTTTTTCATGTTATTTAATGCCGAATCCAGTGATTTTGAAGACCAATTTTTGAATAGAGTATATTTGGGGTTATTTTAAATCGGCGTCTATTTAACCCATAGTTGGGACCCTAAAAGGTACTACTAGTCCGGGTCAGAGTGGACCTGGGAGCAATGGCAATTAAAGAGTGTCTTCACACTCCCCATAGCCTGTAAGCTGGGGTCTCACCACCGAATATAGTTTAAGGTAATATACAGAACCGGGATGAGGTTGGAGAGGGCCCCCGTTAGTCGTGGTGAAGGCAACCTCTCTAGGAGAAGGAAAACCCTGATATAAAGCCTGCATGTTTACTTCCTTTTGATTCAATGTGGCATTTGTTCAGAGAGTGGTATTGGCTCGGTAGAACTATAAAAAAACTATAACATTTTTTACTCACTGGTATTACTTGATATGCGATAGATTACACCTTTTACCATCAATGTGTATATCGATAACAAAAAGGCTGGCAGTAGCATAAAACGGCAAAGAAACATCCAATAATGGCGTATGCAGATATGGGTGCCATGCAGGTGGCCCTCCAGATATACTGGGCACCACAGCCGTGATCTGGTTGTCTGCGGGCGTGCAAGGCTATGGAAAGTTCATAGAAGTTACCGTCCAGCATGTGCTGCTAGTGACGCTCGTGTGTGCATCATTAATACCAAATTCCTGAGTTTTGTCGGGTTTAAAAGCCATTTTTGTGCAGCTCACCGCTGAGCTGTCTTCATTCTTGAATTTTCTAACTCAATATTAAGTAACGGCAATACTCAAGAACCCGTTTATTGCGACCATATTACTATAATAATGTTTAAATGCCTACAGCCCCTTATGTTTCATGTTTTCGGGAAAAATCAGTGCAGGATGTCACGATTACCGTCGGTCAGGAGATTCAGACCCGGCCACGAATTCATCTCTGACTTCATAAACAAAGAACATACCCTAAAGGCTATAGTTCTGTCTGCCCGTCTGTATGTCTCCATATTTTCAAACTCTATATCTCCGACACTAAAAGTAGCAGAGTTAAAATAGTTATTTAGAGGCAAAAATTGCAAAATATCGTTAGAATTTGTGTACATCTATCTACGTTTATTTTTATTTGTTTTACAATGGAGTCACAACTGTCATGCCCCGGAAGCCAACTGAAGGTAAGGATTTAGTAGTGTATAGTAGTCATTCGGAAAATGGTGTAGTAATCGTGACGAGTATGAATTTGGTGAATTGGATTACTTGTTCACGTTTGATTTGACGACAACAATATTGTATTCACTTATTTTTGTAGACCAGTGCTATGGGTCACAAATGAAAGAAACCACAAGTAGTGCAAATGTGTAAAATATAATATATATTTATCATAAAGTATACAGGAGTCACTAAAGTGGTATGATAGGAACGTGTTCGTAGCATGCGGTTAAACATGGTATGAATGCCTCTATTTAGTCTACGAAACCAGTGGTATTCATAGGCCTGGTTGATTCAACTTAGTTCTAAAATAGGGGAAATGTGTGCCCCACAACACCCCCCGAGCCTTTCATTCCCCGGGGATGATTGTATAGCTCTTTTTCCTAGGGTTGATCTCTATCGGGTCGGACATTTTCCTTTTCTGGAGGACCAGCGTTGCCCGGCTCCTTGTGGTGTTACCAAGTCGAACGTGTCTTATATCTGGTCCATTACTTCTTCTTGTTCAACAGAAGGTTGTCATTGTCATCTTTGATACGCTTCCGAAATTGGTTTAAATGCTACTTGTGAGTACATCTTGGACCTTCGATAATGTAGACTATCCGCCCGATCCTTTTCTGAACCTTTCCTAGTTCCTATATTATACTATTATTTTTGTGTACCTGGAAAACTACCCTTTAACTCGGCCAATACCTCTTTTTAGAAACTATAGTATTTGGCGGTTTTACCTGTTTTGGCAAAAGTTTCCGAAGACCGGCCTAATTTTCCTCGCGAACATTAACTCTGCCGGCGATATCTTTGACGGAGAACTTTCATTTGGCGTAATTCAGTAAACTTGTAAAAACTGTTGTAGCGCCTTTTCTGGGGACGTTCCTTTAGTCTCTTTTAAACGTGTCTACAAACCTCTCTGCCTGACTGTTCGACCAGGGATGATAAGTTGGCGTCGTTATGTGGTTAACCTAGAAATCCTCACAGACACTTTTAACATCTGCTGAAGTGAATTGTGTGCTATTGTCTGACACTAGACAATTAACCACACCAAATGTAGCGAACAATTCGTGGCGTAAAATCCGTCGTTGGACTTATGCATCGAAATACCTCAGGCAATTTTGAAAAATTGTCTCCCACTGTTAAATAATAGTTTCCATCCAATGGGCCCGCGTAATCTGCGAGTATTCTTTGCCATGGGTTGTCCGTTTTAGGTCATGGGCCAAATTGTATTTTGCAGCTAATGCGCATCTCTTACACTACTTTACCGTGCATTCTATATCCGTGCCCATACTCTTCCAGTAAACGTAGGATCTCATGGAGCTCTTCATTCGCGTAGCCCGAGGTTGCCCCGTATAAAAATTCTTTTAGAATTTTCTTTTGCTAGGATTACTATCTTTATCGGAACAACACTACCTCATTGCACATATAATAAGCTTCGGCAGCCGATTAATCCGATTGATTTTTTTCTTTCATTTATTTGATTAAACTATCTCCTTTAGCCTCCTTTCTTATATCTTCCAAAGTCACTGGTAGTATCTTGATCGTATTACATAGTATCTGTTCGTAGTCCTTTAAATTTGTAGTAACGTTACTACTGTGTCTTCCAGCGGTTCCCTTGATTTCGGGTTTATCGCTACAATCCGTCCGCGTGACTTAACTTCGCAGGTGTAAGAAACTCGACACTGAAATCGTAATTAAGTAGAATGTTCCACCATATTTGCAGTCTGTTGGCTGTGTAAGGTGGCAAACCTTTTTTAGAACCAAAGATGGTTAAATGTGCCCCTGATCTCATAGGATATTATTAGCTCCAAAATTTTTGGCAAAGATTTTTTTTTTGCCCGATGCTTATGAGATTACCTCAGGCCCATTGATGATTGAAATTTCTATTCAGGAATCTGTTAGTTATTTGCAAAAAAAAAAAAATGCTGGGAACTAATATATGTGTGTGTGTGTGTATATATGTGTCTGTGCGTGTGTGTGTGGCATATGGCTTTTTTATAGATTATGGCGTTTAATGATTTCACGAAATTCTCCTGCTATTATCATACTATACAATATTTTTCTAAATTAATAAGTGGTACCCATTTTTATGCAGAAAGCTATGACTCTTGATTAATATGCCAGATTAATACAGCTTATTCCATGGAATTGTAGGCATCGCCTAACGTTCAACACTTTATATTATTATCGAGTTCTCAGTTAAACGCCGCTTGATTCTGGGAATCTAACAGGATCTGTGTTTTAGTCTTATTCCAACAAACCAATATCATCAAAATATACTTCAAATTCTAATTGTTACTCTCTCTCTCTCTCTCTTATTAATTCTCTCCCGCTTTTAACGGGCATTGCTGAAGTATTCACAGTATTATATTCTACTTATCCATTTTGTTTCAGCCGTCCTTCATTTGCGTTAATAGTAATTGCGTACATTATTTAAAATATTTATTTATTGCAAGATATTCGCAGGCAGTGCCGGGAAAAAAAAGTATCCACGAATCGATTCAAATGTAAAGAATTCGGTATTTCCACCATTGTCTTATAAAATGCATAATTCGACTCTGACACATTTGTGTAGCTCTTGGTAAGACGGTTGAGACAATAGACAAAGGAAATAGTGGAGATTCAAAAAATAAAAAAATGTGATTACAAATAAAATCGCCACAGAAAGAAAAAAACAGTGAAAAAGAAGAGCTGCGGCAGGTGTCACGCTTTCTCCAAGATCAGCAAACCGTCTAACCTGCACACTCACCCATTCGAGTAAACGTCGTAACAAGAATAAGAATTTGCCACAGAAATACCGATCAGTGAACTAAAACAAAAAAATAAAATAATATATCTTTATAGATCCACATTTTTTAAATTTTTATTTCGCTGTCAGTGTGTATATATACTTGTGCCAGACAACACACAAGGCATGTTGAACAAACTGCAAAAGCAATTACGTAACAGTATTGCCGAAGACGTACGTAAGAAGCAATCCCGAAAAAAAAAACGCAATTTTCTTTTTAGGCAGCAAATAAGTTAAGCCCTGCTCCAGAACGTTTTCTTTAGTGCGTGTCTACTATTTCTCCTAGTTGCAGTCTCATAGATTTCGAGTGAAACGCCCATATGTGAGCGAGTACAACTTTTTTACCCACACAATAAAATCATCTCCTTGGAAAATAAGTGGATGCCAGTTAATTTTTAACACAAATTATGTTTTTAATATAACTGATGGCACTCCATTAATTTATTTTGTTATAAGTGATCTTATCAGGAATTCTTCATAAGTGTTGGTTTCACTTTCGATAATGGCTCAATATTTAAATACATATATTTTTTTAATAATTTCTTTTATTTCGGTTTCGATTCAAACTAATGCACCCAAGTCATATGCATATGTATACTTTTTAATCGCAAATGTATAATACATAAAAATCGATAGAACATTAACTCTCTCTTCCTATATATTAATGATATAAAGCTGAATGTCTGTGTGTGTATGTGTGTGTGGCTGGTTATGAATAGGCTACTATATGGTTGACTATTTTAAAAAAAACTGATTCCATATAATGATAGAAGATGTATCGAGACACAGGAATGGGTATGTTTTATCTGGCAGAACGGTGGTTCATTAAAATTGTGGGGTCTGGGTCCGCGCCTGGTTCACAAAGTATGGAAATAAAAAAAGATGATAAATTAAAAAAAACGTTTACAAGTGTTTTTGATATAGATATACATAAGAATCATTTGATAAGTATCCTTTAACTTAAATAGGGATGGTATAATAAATCTGTGGAGTCTGCGTTCGTGCCTGGCCTCCATGGCATGGAAATAGGGACACACTTTAATAAAGATTTTTCATATCTATCTGCGTAAGTATACTTTGATAATTATGTTTCAGTTTGAAGAAATATTGTATAATAATATTATGGGGTGGTCGTTTGCACCTGACCCCCATAGAATGGAAATATGTCACAAAGTTTAACAAGGTTTTTTAATATATATCCACAGAATATTGTGATAAGTGTTTTAGTGTGAACAGGTATGGTATAATAAATTATCGGGGTTTATCTATTTTATTTTTACTTTCATCATATTTTGCTTTGGTTTTGATAGACCCGAATTCGAAGCTATCTCTTTACAACCCTTTCTTTTCATAACCTATCATACTTTCATAAATCAGAGTCCATTTTCTGTAGGCTGATTTTGAACCCAGTCAACGACGGGTACTTTTGCTAGTATATAACTTAATTTCTTTCAGCTATATACAGTTATGTACATAATAAATATATAATATATAAATAATATATATATATGAAAACTACATATATCTATAGTAATTATATATGTGGTGGATTCTCTCACCGAATGAGGGTTCAGTATGCAATCTTCAGCAGCTCCCAAGTTCTGTGACACCACATGCGTAATTGCAATCCTGTAGACGTCCAGCACACTCCTCCGCAGATAATGAACTTTCATATGCTCCTTGGGCAAAGATGCCTTCTCTAGTGAACAGATAACCCTGCTTTGCTGCGTGCTCTGAAACCACAATGGCATACATATTCATTTTTAGGTGGATGTTCCTTGTGTTTTGCCTTCATATTTGCACGAAGGGTGGCCGTATGGCAAAGGCGGTTATGTTCAAATTCTTTGGTCCCCAGGAAACACATCTTCCTCCATTTTCTGCGATCCCCTGCTGCACTTTGCCAAAAACTCAGAGATATTCCAAAACGTTTCAGGTTGTCTCTTAGTGTATCTTTGTAACAAAGCAAAGGACGCCATATTGGACGGCAAGAATTTGTCAGTTGCCCATAAAAAATTGCTTAGGAACTCTTGAGTCATCCATTCTTACAAGATGACCCGATCACCGCATTTTTATCCTGATCAAAATGATTCAACACCAGTAATTAACTATTCTGAACACAAATCCATCTATCAAACATTGCAAATAAAACGCAGGCATCTCACATGGAAGGAGTCAAGCTGATTTATATGCTTGCGGTACAAGGTCACCGTTTCGGCACCATACAGAAGAGTAGGCAGAACAAGTGGTTTTGCCACCTTTACTTTTAGAGATACATCGTGGCTGTTCCAGAGTCTGTGTCGCAACCTACCAAATGCCTCAGTAGCTGTATTAATTCTATATTGGATGTCCTTTTCCAATTTAGCATCATCAGACACAATAGAACCGAGGTATGTAAAAGAATACTGTTTTCAAAGCTTCACCATCAACATATACCACTGGTTGTGAAAAGGACATAGTGTTTGGTTTTGGCTGGTGAATAATTTCAGTCTTTTTATGCTAATTGTAAGACCGGATGCCTTACATGCACCGGAAAAGCTATTACGGATGTTCTGCATGTCATCAAGACTATGGGTGACAAGAGCACAGTCATCAGCATAAAGGAGATCAAGAACAGTCTGCACAGAAGTCTAGGTTTTGGCCTTGAACCGTTGCTGGCTAAATACTCATCCACTTTATCGATACTCAACAGCTATTCCTCCTGAGGTGTTCCTGAAAGCTGTCTCAAGCATCACTGAAAAGAAAAGAGCAAATAGGATAGGAGCAAAGACACATCCTTGCTTAGTTCCATTTGGCACTTCAAATGGTTCACTTTTTTCACACCCAGATCGTACTGTCGCCACCATTCCCCAGTGAAAAGAGACAATCACATTCTACATCTTGTCCGGAATACCAAGCCTCTTCAAAACAGTCTAAAGGGCATCCCTAGAGACGGTATCAAATTCCTTTGTGAGGTCAACGAATGTGCCAAACATGCCCTTATTCTGCTCCCTCGCTTTCTCCTGTAGTTGCCGAAGGCTGAATATCATGTCAACAGTACTTCTTCCTGCCCAAAAACCACACTGGTTTTCTGGGAGCACAGTTTTCCAGATTGAACCATTCAGTCTGTTTAGGACTGCACGAGCTAGAATCCTACCAGCAACAGACAAAAGAAACTTCCTCTATGGTTATCACACTCACACTTATTTCCTTTGTGCTTAAACAGGTGAATAATTGACGCGCCTTTCAATTGTTGTGGCACGGTACCAAGTTCCCATATTAATGAAAACAGGGAACTTAGTTTCCTGATTAACCGTTGGCTTCCACGTTTGTATATTTCTGCAGGCAGCAATCATCACCTAGAGCCTTGCCATTTAAAAGTTGCTTTACAACCCATTCAATCTCAGCCATTGATGGAGTATCAGCAAGCGCCTCGATGGTTAGCCTCTGAGGAATACAATCAATCACTCCTCTATCCACTGTCGATGTTTTGTTTAAAACATTTGAAAAGTGTTTAGCCCAGCGCTTAGTAATTTCTATCCTTCAGTGAAGAGAACGCCATCCGACGAAAATATTGGAGATGCCTCCTTTAAAATGGGACCAAACACTCCCTTGAGGTTTTGGTAGAATGATTTACAATCACACCTATCCCTCGCATCTTTTAAGGCCTCAGCGTTCTGCTCAAACCAGTTGTGTTTCATGTTCCGGAGCCAAGATTGTGCCAACCTTTTGGACATTCTGAAAGCCTTGTGTTTCACTGATGAATTTTTGTAAGTAATCCATACTTGATGGGTTTGATCCATGTTATTGAGCAGTTGGGCCATAGTTGGATAATTAATAAACCAAATATATATATATATATATACATATATATATATTAATTATATGTATTAAATATATATATATAGAATATACATATTTATACATATATATTTATATATATGATATGTATATTGTATATATATATTATATATTAAATATATATATTAAATATATGTATATATTATATATATAGTAATTAATAAAGATATATCCAATATATGTAATATATTGAATGTATATTATACACACACACATACACACACACACATATATATATATATATATATATATATATATATATATATATAAATATATATATACTAGCATGGGCGACCGGCGTTGCCTGGGTATTTGAATGTGTATGTTGAGCAAAAAAAAGGTAGTAGTAGGAAGGCCGCAAATGAGGAAAACAACGGGGTAGAACCTAACGTTTACGCTGTTACGACCACCGCCAAACCTGAAGCGACATTTTTTTTAAATTAAGGCAAGAAAATCTAAGAAATTGTCTGATTAATTGTGAAGAGACCGCAGAGGTCATTTTTTTTTAATTTGACCCCAATTATGACCCCTTAAATTTTGGGTTCAAATAAAGTTATTAAGTTAGATCCATGTTCAAGAAACCTATATCTAAAATTTCAAGTGCGTAGACACAAAAATGTGAGAGGAGTTTGGTAGAGTTCTCAAAGGTTACATCGTTGAACTTTGCCCCTTTAATCGCCAAATTTCTGGCCAAAAACCGATCACATCGATTACCCAAATCTCATTAACCTGTATATCAAATTTCGAGTCTGCAGAGTAAAAATTGACAGACTTATTGTGTAGGGAAATGTACACAGACACACAGATACAAAGATACACAGGCACACAGATACACAGACACTTTCACTTATATATATATATATATATATATGTATATGTAACTTAATGCGTTATATATATATATATATATATATATATATATATATATAACTACCTCATTTACTCACATAAATTTAATATACGAAAGTATAGATGCGTGCGTAAACTTTAAGGATTTACTTCAAAAGTGCTCAATGCGTAGGTAGAGCTAGTTAGTAATTTATAAAATATATATGGCGATTAAGCTACACTGAATATTCTGCGTTTCATCCACTATAGGATTCGTCAGGCTTATGCGCGAATTCTGTGGTTGTTTCTTGTTTTTATATATGTTGAGGATTTTAAGTTAGCCAATCGGCTTTCTAGTATCCAACGCACCCCTTCCTATCAGCCAATGGGCATGCATTTTATCGAACAAAGGATCTGTTTTAGAACTAGGTTAGTGGTTTAAGGTAGACGTTTCCCTTTATATATATATATATATATATATATATATATATATAAATATATATATATAAATATACCTATGTGTACGCAACTACATGCACATATATACATATATATATATATACATATATGTGTGATCGTTCATGTATATTCATGTTTATTTAATTTATTTATTTGATTGTTTTCTATTGTTTTTGTTAGTTTTTAAGCTATTTTGTATCGCTATCCTAGAGTAAGTTTTATTTTGTGAACACAGTTGTTTGCTATTTCTCGTCTAGAGTTTAATAGATTTTGGGGTTCTTTAAAGTATATGTAAATTATGCCTCCATGGAAAATGTGCTATCCTGTGCTATCCTATCAAGAGTTCTCGACGGTAATTCTTGGCCTGAAGACGAAATCCCCCAACGTGGGTGAGTACAGAAACATGTATGCACATATGTATCCATTAATGGTTGCATAAATAAATAAATGTATATATATATATATATATATATATATATATATATATATATATATATATATATATATATGAGATGTTTCGGTTTCGTTTTTTGTTTTGATTACAGCTAACGAACCCAAATCATATGAGTCTTTTAAATATATTAAATATATGTAAATATATATTATATATATATATATACATTATACATTATATATATAAATATATACAAAAATATACATATATACATATATACATATACATATATACATATATACATATACATATATAAATATATACATATATACATACATATATATAATTACATATATATAATTACATATATATATATATAATTACATATATATATATATATCCTATGTTTTGGTTTCGGTTTCGATCCAAGCTAACGCACACAAATACGCATGGGTTTTGGTTTCGGTTTCGACTATAGCTGAAGGAATATTATATATATATATATATGTGTGTATATATGTATATATATATGTATGCATATATATACGTATATGTTAAGTTCTTTCAGTTATATATATACATATATATATAATATGTATATAATATATATAAATATACATGCATATGTGAAAACTATATATATATGTATATATTTTATATATATATATATTTAATATATATATTAAATATATATATATATATATATATATATTATATAATATATATACATACATATATATTATCTATATATAGTGCAAAACTTTGTTGAAAATTCAAAGTCTTGCGTTTTCTTTTTATAACCTTCGTTTATTTCCTGGAATTTTTTTCTATTACAGCTTTTTAGTTACTGGGAAGGCAATTTTACGGTGTATGTGTACATACAAATATACTGTCCCCTATAAACTTTTTCAGATGTTTTTCCATTAGAGTTTTTAAACAAAATGTATTTTTTACATGCTGAAGATCCTATTCGTGTAATATATATATATATATATATATATATATATATATATATATGTATATATGTATATTTATATGTATATATGTATATTTATATGTATATATGTATATTTATATATATATATATATTTATATATATATATATAAATATATATATATATATATATATATATATATATATATATATATATATGTATCTTATGTTTAGGTTTCCGTTTCCATTGAAGCTTACGCACCGAAAACATACGGATAAATCTTTTTTTTAATTTTTTTAATTGGAACTTTATAATATATAAAAATCGATAGAACATTAACTCTATAATAATATATAATTAATTGTCAAGAATTAAAATATTATGTTTAAGCCTACTTTAAGACTAGGCATCCCTGGCCAATACTGCTTACGTAGATAAATACTTTTACATTTTTCAAACAGAGCTACAATTATATCTGAGCGTCCCAATTTTCGCTGAACATCTACAGAATGGCAACATTAATAGGTTTGGCTTTTTTTATGTTGTTCTTGGCATTTGGTCCGGGATCAAAGTGTAGTATCTCTTCCGGCAGATACTGCAAGCAAAGATCATATGTGGGGGAAACCCCACATGTATGACTTTGGTCAATATAGGGGCACCCTTTATACCAATTGTCACTATCCAACTTCCTCACTCCCCGGGGAGTTGGTCCCCATTTCCCCTTCACTTCTCACATTAAAAATCGGCCTTGTGCCTAATTTGCTCGGTGGGGGAGCAAATAAACACCCTGTTGTTCTTGGCATTTGGGCCGGGATCAAAGTGTAGTATCTGCTCTGCAGATGCTGAACTTAGGATAATATGTACCAGTCAATGGAGGGGAACCCCTCTATACTGGGACAATTATTATTTTTGGTAATAAGTGTGCCCCCTTTTTGCCTACTTTTAAGGGAGTTTGTTTTTACCCCATATTAAAACGGCCTTGTGCCTAATTTGCTTTGGTGGGGAAGCAAATAAATACATTAATGTATTAAATATGAATGAGCGCCCACGGGTCACGCTAATGCATGTATTAAATCTCCATATTCTCCGAAGTTTTATCGAATATATCATGGTAATATTTGAAAATAAAAAAAAGAAATATCTATTAAAATATCAATATTTGTATTGTAATTATTATTACTATTAAATATCTGGATACATACTTTTGAAAAAGGAAATTAAAATTCGTTGAAAATTTTGATTTTGATCTACGTTTTATATTTCAAAGTCCAAGAGTGTATAATACGTATGGGTTTCTTGGCTACCATGCAAGGCAAGCCAAGGATTTCTGCGAGCAGCTTAACCGATTTTATCACAAAAGTGTAGTTTTCATATTTCTGTGACGTGTGTCTCTATTAGTCTTGAATTAGTTTTAAGTTTGACTGATAATTTACCAAGTTTAGTGTTGCCTTAGAATTGATTTTTATTATTACTATTTCATCATTGTTTTCTCATTGTAAAAGGGCTTCCTAAACAGCAGCGCTTACACTATTATCACTCGGGATGTGACAACAGCATATTATTTTCATTGTTTTGACTCTTGAGTATATATCCGACACAGTTAGATACAGCTAATCAACCTATAACCACATTACTCTATATAAAAGCATATAATATATCAATGGGTCCACACTCGATAGACAAAACAATGAAAAAATATGTTGACATCATATTCCTAATTATAACTGAAAACATAGCGACAAGTTTAGGTATTTTCTTCATTTAAGAGAAACTATAGAGATATAGCGAATAAAATAAAATGTGGATCATGTGTGACGTACCAAGCCTTAATAGTTTTCATAAAAATCACTGAATTGTGGATTACTGATTATTGCCTTAATGAAAGTAAATTCTTGCTGTTAGCATTTCCACTTATTTATTTCATGTAATCGTTTCATCTTTCTACTGTTCATTTACTGTTTGACCCTTTCAAAGATATATGAGACACAAATATATATGACACCTTGTGAATGACAGAACAGAGGGGCATAGATAAGACAAGTGAAGAAACGACCTAAGCCTTTTTTATCATTAGAAGTGACTTGTGTTTTCACTGTTTTTATTGCTCTTTGGTTTTCGATTAGTAGTGATGAACAATGCTTCCATCAACAGCGATAAACCGATCAAGAAAATAACTACCATAAGCTTGAAACAGTTCAAGATTACTTTGGGCACAAGGTACTTGTTGCGTTTCAAAAGCCGACTAACTCCCTTTTATAGAAATTTTCAGATTATCAGATTTAATAAAATGTTATGTGAATTCATTTGCCAAGGTTCTTTGCTATTTGATGAGATGGTATTTGATGATTCTGCGTTTCGTCTGCAGAGCAAGGTCAATGGTTAAATTAAATGGGTCCTGTTGCGGTGACCCTAATATCGAATACTTTAAAAATAACATCAACGCTTAAGTTCTCTGACCGAATGTGTTACGGTCGCATATTACGGGTGGTTTGTCCTAATTACCCGAAATGGAATCTTAAATTTCTGATATAGTCTGTCCGTTTTAATGCACGTAGTTATTACTGCAGGACTTTCGGTTTTCTCATTTTTTTTTTACCTAATCTTGCAACTTTTTATTCAAACAGCTTTGACCTAACATGCAGGTTCAAATACTAAAAATATGTCAGACACACTTTAGAAATTTACGTATTAATATTAATAGGTTTTATTAAGTATGAACGATTCTTATACACGATTCTATAAACAATTTAGATACACTGTTTTTTTTTTGTTTCTGGCAAGTTACTCTGTTTAAACAAGGCGTCTCTTATATTAACACAATGTAATTCACTATCCTCATCCAAGATTAGACTATCGGCGATTAAAGTATTACCTATCGGATAATAAATTTAAGTATTATAAATTGGTAGAATAGTTTTAATATAATTTGTAGAATTTCAGAGCAATATAAATCCTGATATAATGAAATTACTACTATTATTACTACTGCTTTTACTTCTACTACTGCAACTATTATTACTAATACTCTACTACTACAACTACTACTACTACTTCTACTACTACTACTACTAATAATAATAATAATAAAGAAAACCCCTTGTAATTAGGATAAACATTAATTGATCATTATTGCATTAATGAAATTATCCACTATAGAATAAATAACATATTAATAAATAAAACTACGCTTATTTCCAAGAGGAAGAAGTTAGTTCGATTAAAGATATAAATATTAGTTGATGTGATTCAATTATTCCTAAATTGGATTAGAGTTTGATCACACTATAAATGAGTATCGCAATTAGAATACTAATACTTTTCAATGAAGACTTGACTTGGGATGTAACATACACTTACAGGTTGTTTTGTGTATGTGAGAATTTGGGTTATTTTGTGACTGTAAGAAAATTATTTACGAGCTTTTTTTTTTACATGGATGTCACCACTTATCAAGGCCCAGAGGCTCCTCAAGGATAAGGGTTAATAGGTATACATTAGTCATTGTGATTTTAGCATAGTAAACAGTAGAAATTTTGTAACTTGGATTACTTAGGGGGACGATTCAATTAGAACTTGTTCACATTGGACTTTTTGTTTTTTTCCATAGGTATCAACACATTATCAAGGCCACTCAAGGATAAGGGTTAAAGAGTGTACAGTAGAAATTGGACAATATAATAATCATTAGTAATGAAAATTTGTTAAATTTGATAACTTATATGGAACGGTTCATCAAGAACTTATTTACGTTAGACTTGAAGACAACCATATAGAGTTTAATTTGGATTCGCGATAATAATAATTGTCAGGAGTGATTCCATTGGTCGAGTAGTAACTTGCGTAAATTCTATTGATTTACATAATAATCGGTCCTAATAACAATCAATATAAAAACGTCTGTACGGTCTCCATATAAAGAAAGTATATACTTTATACGTTCATCTGATATCGTGACAATATGCCATAGCGTCATTTGGGTCTAATTTATCCGTATTGTACAAAATATACTCGAATTCATCCTGTTAAGTTGTTTACAATTCAAAACAATAAAATTATCTAATCACACTGAAATCATTTTATGCTAGTTAATATTACTTTAAAATATCTCATTTTAACATCCATTTTTGGTAAAAAAAACAAAGTTAACATTTCTTCAGAATTTCGATTTTAATTTAACCATCTCATGTCAAATGGTAAAGTCCTATAATATCCGAGACTTATTTGGTTAAAATATAAACTAATAAATCCAACAGATTAAACTGAGTAACTTAACTTATATCAAATTTTGAGAATCTCCAATAATACAAACCACATCACGAACATTAAAACAGCAAAATAGCAACTCCTTTAATGATTGTATTCTCTCATTCATTTGCGTGATTATCTTATTTTCAGTAATTGGAGGTTTGTTTCAAATACCACACAATTTAAATACATTTTACATGAGACCAATATTTTAACCAAGTTTATTGGCGAGTTTTCAAGCGATTTTAGGGCTAGGCTTTACATAAACATATGTACAAACCAAAGTCACAATTTGATCGAAAATATAATGTCCTTGGGAATATGAGCCAATAATGAGTGAGAACGTTAAAACGAAAAATCGATTAATGAATATAAATGCATTCTGGTTCACCCATACAAGAATATGATTGCCTAGTGTATCATGAATAGGGACGGGATTAGCAGCCCTGGAAAAAGGTTGAGAGATACACCGAGAGCCTAAATCTTAAACATCAGACCAGCTATGATAAAGACCTACCGTTTAATAAAGCGACTTTCCATATGTCACTTGAGTACCGTAGCCAGGAAAACTTACTACTACTTCAATTGAATATATACTGTAAATAGAAATTTTATATAACAAAAAAAGCGTAACAAATAAGTAAATAAATTTAGCACAATTAAAATAAAGCTTATTTTCGCACATGAAAATATCATCTGGATTGAAATGCTATTCATTAAATAATCGGTAAAATATTCAGCTTTGTTTATTTGACACATATAAAAGTCAAAATTTCTTCAGTCACCTCTACATTTCAGCGTGACTGTCGACGAACGACCAGTCACGTGCTTTAACTAATTTGTTGCTTATCGACAGGATCACGCCAGCCGTCGATCGATATTATTTTTTTTTCATTTCGTTGATTAGAATGGACCGATTGTGAATAAAGACGCGGTCATGATTAATTAACATCACGTTTGCATCAATAGTTCAATCGTTTTATCATCTGATATACTATACTCTTGTCCTTTCTTATTTCGCACATACATATATATGCATATAACTGTTGGTTGGTGGTTGGTGTTTTTCTTTTAGTGCATGTGTGTGTGTTCTATACTATAATATATCCAATCTTTTATCAAAGTTTTGATGTGTTTTGCATATTTGTATGTGTGTATAAGAAACATTTTTGTCAGTTTATTTAAATAAACTGACAAAAAGAAACGGGTCAACCGGAAGTATACTGGACCTTAGTTCTGTAAGTACCTGCTCATTGGCTGATTAGCAAGGGTGCTGTGAATACTAAAAAGCTGATTGATAAATACAAGGTTCGTATATAAAAAAGCGAGACAACAACAAAATCCTCGCATAAGCCTGAAGAATCCTAGACTGGATGAAACGCGGAATATTCAGTGTAGCTTACTCGCCATGTATATTTTATAACTTACTATATATATATATATATATATATATATATATATATATATATATATATATATATATATATATATACATTTAACGACTATTGGACTTTCAACTTTCAAAAGAGATGTTCAATGTACACCTATATACATAATTTTAAAAAAAACGATAATTTCAATTTGCACCTATACATGTTTTACTCATAATTATTAAATGTTAACTCAAAATGTTCTTAATGTACACATGAAAATATATTGTTCGTTTTACAATTAAATAGTAAACGATAATTTACAGTTTAGACATTACTTCTTATATAAAAGGGTGTATATATATATATATATATATATATATATATATATATATATATACAGATACGTATATATGTATGCATACAATTTTACAATTTACACATTCCTTCTTATATATGTATATGTATAAATATATATGTTGTGTGTGTGATCATTGTTACGTTATTTTGATGACTGGGGGTATTCACTTGAATATATATATATATATATATATATATATATATATATATATATATATATATATATACTTATATATATAAATATATAAATATATATATATATATATACATACATCTTAACTGAAAGGAGACCCGTCATTAAATATATATATATATATATATATATATATGTATGTATATGTATATATACATGCGTATATATATACATATATATATGTGTGTGTGTGTATATTATAAATGAAAAAAGAGTAACATGAAGCAGAGAACGGGTTTTAAAAGAAAAAGTATTTATTGTAAACGAAAATCGTAAAGGTAATATAAACTATTTCACAGTAAACAGAATGATCTAAGGGAGATAATTATTTTCTTCTAGCACTACACCGTAAGTTAAATTTACTTAAATAAAATTCAAAAATATATTTTCACAAGATTTTAAAATGCCTATATTTTCGTAGATGTTGTCCGTTATTGTTTTTTTTTGTTTTTTTGTTTTTTTGCATAATGTTTTATTAGTGTGGATTTTCAGTGTGTTTATTTTCTACAAGGTTTCATTCATATCTCATTTTCTCGATGGAGCTTGATTATTTCAACAAGGTCGCCCCAACGTCGCATTCCTTTCAGTTTGATGCATAAATCAATAACTGGCTTTACAAACGCATGCTCTTCTATTTATAGTAATTGCTGAAGGATATTCAAGAATGTAATACTTCAGAACACTTAGGTTTTGGAAACTTCTGGAACCAACAAAAAGAATACTTTTTCAGTTATATTTTAAAAGTCTCCAGACATGCATTTCCTTATATTTAAGTAATATTTTTAATGTTATCTCATATGTTATTAGAAATTATATTTTATTCATATTTATTTGTTTATTATATTTTATATTTCATTTCATTATATAATGTTTCAAGTTTTATTATATTATTATAATATTTAATCGTATTAATATTTTTTCATTATATATTATTTATTATTTTTTGTTACTTATAATGTTTTGTGTAAGAAATCGTAATTGCTTTATATTTTAAGGGGAGAAGATTTCATCACATATATTACATGAATAATTAATATGAAAATCATTAACATGACTCGTTTATTGTTATGGTGTTTTAAAAGTGAAGCGCCTAAATTTTTGTAACTAAAATGTCAGATTACTTAAAAGACGAAATGGTGCCATTTAATCAAGCCACTTTTTTTTATTCCGGAACTTATTTTGCTACACATTCAAAACTAATACATATGCACTTTTGCTACAGGACCAGTTTTTGTTTGTGACGCACATGTATAACATACGTTGCTTTCACACACTTTCAAACCTCAATAAAAGTAATTAAAAAAACAGGTTAGGAAGCATTATTCAGCCATCATAATAATGCAATTGCCAATATTCTCTGATTCATCTGGCGAAGGGAAACCATCGATTGGAGCTTAGGTGAAGCATAGCAATAGAATAAACCGATAAATCAGAGAAAGTCTCGCAACGGCTCTTCTATGAGAAAGGTTACAGGGAAGAAAAAAGGGCATGCTCCAGTAGGCAACGAAGTATAGTTTGAACTCTATCATAGAAGAATAAGTTGCTTCTAGCAATTACCTCCCAAAATTTTTAAAAATAAGTAATGTCCCTTAGAAACGTAAAAAATTACGATTGATAATGGTGAAGTAGGAAAAATATAATAAAATAAATTACTTTGATAATGATAAGAATATAAAAAAAAAATAATTTACATTATTGACATATACAGTATTGGGTGAAGATTTTTAAATACTACTTTGTAATATTATCAAGAAGCTACGCGTTTTTCTTTTTAATTACGACCTATTTATTAAAGTTCACCCAAGAAAACATTCAATTTTTTGGATATTTCCCTGAATTTAACTTCTGAAATTTACTCTCCCTAACATGAACTTAATTGGAATAAATTTTATGTTTATACACACTCGTATCATCCCAGAATCACACATCTCTCAGCTGACAAAATACCTTTGACAAATGTTTAACATTTTACAACATCGCCTTATGTAATTCAAGATATACCGATAACGGCATATATATGTATGTATGTATGTATATATATATATATATATATATATATATATATATATATATATATATATATATATATATTTACACCAAACAAGGCACATTGCCACTTCAGTGTAGAGGACTATGATCAGGCACATAAGATACTATGGGTACTATGTAGGGAGTTTGGCAGCAATATATGAGTTCACGTTACACTTGAACTTCTGCATATTATCAGTACAGTTGGGAAAGCAAGAACTCGGAAGGAAATTCCAAAGCCTAGTTGTTCTAGCGAAGAAACTACTGGAGTAGAAAGCTCTCTTATATCTAGGGATCCCTATTATTTAAGGAAGGTGATTTAGTTGCTTGTTGGGTTTGTATTTACGTCGAGTGGGCGCAAGTGCTTGCAGTCCCTCAGAGCATTCACCAATTAAATACTTGTAGAACAGGCAGACGGATGCAATATTTCATCGGTTGGACAGAAGCTGAAGCTTACATGACGGTTCAGGACCTATCAAGTTGGCGACTCTCTTTTTAACCTTGTCTAGGTGCGAGAGACTAGTAGCAGATGCACTAGCCCAGATATGACAACAATACTCCATGCATGGGCGAATGGTGGCCTTTTAGATGTACAGGATACTGTCGGTAGTTAGAATCTTTCAAAAACGGTAGAGAGAAGCTACCTTCTTCGCAGCGGTCCTGGCAATGCTCTCAATGTAATAATTTCAACGCATGTTTCCTGTGTACGTTAGACCGATAAGTTTAAAAGAAATACTTTCAGATAATGAATATTTGACCATTGATATTGACTGTAGAAGAGGTTTCTTGTAATTATTGAAGCTTAGTCTTGGCAGTATTGAATGTGACCATCCATTTTTATTCCCATTCCACTACAGATTGGAGGCTATCCTCCATTATTTCTACCATTTCCTTTGATATGTGCTCATTTTTTTCCTGTCGTGCGTGTTATAGAGTGTCATCAGCATATATAGCCATCTCATGAGACAATTTCGACAGGTAGGGCATTTATGAATATGAGGAATAATAAAGGTCCAAGGATATACCCCTCTCCCGCATTTATATGATATTGTTTAGGTGTACGACCATCGAGGACAACCTGAATTTTTCTCTTATCTGAGAAGGATTTAATTATGTTAAGTATTCGTCCAGTGATACCGTATAATCGGATTTTCCCGAGAAGACGTGCATGCCTTACCCTGTCAAAAGTCTCAGATATATCTAGAGCTACCGCTCTACCCTCCCATGCTTTGTCCAGTGAATGGTATACACGTTCAGAGATTACAGTTAGGATAGCTTCTGTGGAACGGGCTTGCTAAATCAATACTGTTGATCGGTCAGAAGTTTAGCATCTCTAAGGTTGTGAACTAGAGCTTGGTTTATTATGGACTCAAATATTTTGGCGAAAAGTGGTAGGAGGATAATGGGCCGATAATGTCATGGGCCAGTTTTTTCGCCAGTATTTAATAAAACTTGTACCACAAAAGCAGTTTTCCAACAGTCCGGGAAGCACGATTCATTAAGTCATTTGTTGTAAATTTTGGAGATAACTGGAGCTAATTTGGCGGAACATTTTTTAATAGCACAGCCTGGATGAGATATTGTCCACATACCTTTGAAGTGTCAAGGTTTTTTTATGATAGCATGTACCTGAGAAGGGATTATTTTAATATCGTCCAAGGTGTCTGTCTGCAAAGGAAAGTTATGGAGTGGTTAGCAGGGTCCAGTTTTGAGTTGAAGGCAAACCGAGTGGCAAGCATGTAAGCCTTCTCGGTTACTGAGCCAATAAACTCATGATTGTTGGATATGGGGGATTTTTTGCGTGTCCATTATTTACTACACTGTTGTAGATTTTCCAAAAATCATGGGTTCCTAATTTTTGTGCTTCGATGCGTATTTTAGTGGTTTCAGTAAATTCTCTCTTAGCTGTCGCTATTTCTTTCTTACAGTTATTTCTTGGTTGTATATACTTCTGTCTGTTGGAACTGAACTTATATCGGTTAATTTCGCGGTACGCATGTTGCCTTTGCGCAATGACAGTTGCACAAGTACAACTAAACCATTGGGGAGAGTCGGGCTTGCTATAAACTTTTCGCGTGAGAACATGTGCTTCAACTCCAGTTTTAAACCATTCAGTGGTCTCATTTTCGCACTGTTCAGCAGGAAGAGAAAATATATTTCCCCATGGGGCATCTCGGATGAGATCCCTGATGGCTCCCACACTCAGGATTTTATCATTTTTTTTTAATATAAATTTTGTGATATCTCGTTGTTTTGAGCAATGGCTCTTCAGTTTTAACTGTAGAGTTTAGGTCGATTTCGACCATTATCACTACATGACCAGAATTACACCGTGTGCTGTAGGCATTCGTTATACAATAATCGGGAACTTTAATCAGAAACAGATCTAGAAGTGATGCGTCTTGTTCTTACTGGTCTGTGGTCTGCTACCAGCTGCGTCTTTGTAAATAGAGAATCCAATATAACTTGGAACTTGTAAACATAAGATTCTATGGCTAAACCTGCAGAGAATATATTAACTTATTTAATTTTTACAAAAGTAACTAAAGAATAATTAAACAAATTCAAAATGTATAATTAAAACGAAATTCTGTTATTATTCGTTTAAATTATATAATACTGTCTAAACACAAAATATATGACTATTTAATTGCACCTCCATCTCACACGACAATTTCTCAGAATAGTCAATTTTGTTTCGTTTGATATTTTGGGCTCAATACGGTGGCAGATAATTTTGTACCAGATACAAACTCCTGACGGCTATAGTTTATCCAGTCCCAATACATTTGTAGGAGTGTGTCATATTCCATTGATTACAATATAATTTGACACAGTTGTGTGTAGCGTAATATATTGGCCAGGTAATTCTGAAAATTCTTCGTAGAGAAGTGTTCATAGTCCGCAGCACTTCCCAGTATACAGGTCGCGACCCTAAAAATACCTGCTATGTGATCATTGACGAGTAATTCTGACGTTGAGGAAATCGTCAAAATTCAATATTCGTACTTATATCGTACGCGGAATAGACTAATGTACCGTTTTCCCGTAAAATAGACCAGATAGAATAAAACCAGGTTTACTTTATCAACACCGACTTTAGCAGCAGCCGTTGCTACTAGTATATTCGGCATCATTTACTACGACGCATATCTGTGTCTACTTAAAACCTGAGATTTACATTATTTCATTTCATATAATTATATATACTTAGATATATAAATTGTTTATTATCAAGCATTACATACACATACACAAACACATATATATATATATATATATATATATATATATATATATATATAATCAAGCAATTATACATACACAGAAACATATATATATATATAAAATTTTATTGTTCCAATATTGGCGGTGTTTGCTATTATAGTATTATGTTATAATATATATATATATATATTGCTGTTATAGTATTATTTTATAATATATATATATATATACATAAGCATATACATATACATATGTATAAATATATACATATGCATATACATATATATACATATATATATATTGATGTTATAGTATTATGTTATAATATATATACATATGCATACATATATATAGTATATATATGCATATGCATATGCATATGCATATGTATATATATACATATGCATATACATATATATAGTATATATATGCATATGCATATACATATGCATATGTATATATATACATATGCATATACATATATATATATATTCGCGCTAAATATGCAGAAAAATATAATATACAAAACTCATTATCACCTTAAATTGGGCAATCTGAAAATAGAGAAAGTGTTTAAATTATTTCGCCTATAATATAAATAAATAGAATCTGAACATTTAGCTGTCAAAAGTATCACCGTGTAAATTAATCGACTTTTTATTTTAAACGCGTCATAAGTTTTCATTCTGAAATCTCTGAGAAATTGAGCTAATTAGACACACTTGATTAATATCAACGTCGTAATAATAATTACTTCAATAATTTTGTATTGAGAGTTTATATCTGAAATAAACTCAATAATGTGCGTGGTCCCTTGCAATCACATAGACGCGCTGGAGCTAACAATATTATAAAAAATTGGGCCCCAAAGATAAGTTAGCGAATAGATTAAGTAGAGAGATATACAAGTTTGCACGTATAAGCCTGAAGGGTTTGAGACTAAAATAGACTAAAATAGTTTGAAAAATAGTAAACATTTGACATTTATTTTAAACGCGATAACAATTAGCTCGAATTAAATGTATAAACAATAAACAATGCAAATATATCTGCCGGTCTAAAACGTTAAAGATGACGTTATTAGATTATCAAAACGGGCAAGTCTTAGGGAAATAACTGGATAGAATTTTTTTTTTTTTTAGTTAGAGAGTTATTCGTTTGATAGAACGTTGGTTCATATAAGTATTGGACGCAAAAGTTTGTTTACGGTTGATGAAATAAACACCAACAAGAGAAAATTTGGCAGTACGATTCGACCTGACACACATATGCGGAGCAAAAATAAAACTTTAATTTAAAGTAATAAACAATAATTTGTGTTAAATGAATGGTTCATCGAAATTAGAAATGTCCTTATTCCCAATGTTTCCAAGTCGGGTGCTGCTATAGACAAAGAATGAGAAAAAATATTGTAATTAAAAACTATACTCTGCCTTTTAAAGTGAATGTTACTGTAAACTGTTCCTCGCGTTAAGTACCTACCCACGAACCAACGCCTGTCAACTCAACATATTTACGCTGACAAAAATCATATTAATGTATTATGAGAAGTATAACTTTTCAACGCCCACTCGAGTAAGACATGGGCAGACCACATCAGCTGTTATTTTTTCAAATTTATTATTTTTTCTAATTTATTCAGTCTTTGGTTTGTATCTATTTTTTAGGCTGGGACTCTTTTTCGCGTGTCTTATTGCATTCTCTGGGGTCTTATTCAACTACATTGCGATTAATGGTGCCTGTTCCATCAGCCAATCTTTTGTCATTTTCAATTGGAAGCATCTGTTTCAGCTACCTCGAGATTCAACAAATATATTCCGATGATTCCTCTAACCCTTCTATTCCAAATTTTCCACGCTTTTTATGAACCGGTTCATACTATGGACGCCATAAAATTTGATTAAAATCCGAACTCGAAGGTCCACTCATACATTTTGTTCAAACACACTAATTTCACGGGTCGCTATAAACACTCCTACTAATAATTGCATTAAATTGTCAAAGAGAAAAAAATCGACTCACAGTGTCTCAAGTGTCTGGACAAAATAAAATTTTCACGCTTTTATGTGCTAGCTTTTACCATGGATACTATAAAATAAGATTATAAATTCCTATCCGTATTTCCGTGAACTATCTCCGAAATGGTAAAGTAGTTAAACGCTTATCGTTGGCTCAATCTTTTTTACACGTCGAGTTTTATTCTATGAGCTTAAAACTAGTTTAAAATTAAACGAGAGTTAATGTTTAACTTCATTTATACCAGGAAAGACCATAACCTCTATCATTGATACTCCTGAAAAAAAATGTCAAGGTCCAAACAACAAAAATAAAACAGACGTTAGACCCCAAACAAAATATAATTCACGTGCATAAATGAAGAAAATCAAAACTCCGACATTCATTTACAAACCGGTGCAAAAATTATTTTTGACTCATGAATCGTTACCTATTTTGACTTGTTTTCTCTGTCTTTCACCTTCTAAAAAGCTACAGAGTTTAAAATAGGGAAAACGAAACATTATTTTTTTTCCAAATACTATAAGAATATATAACCTTCTGAGAGTATTTTATTGTTCGAACTTAGACCAAGTTAAAATTGACATTAAAATCATAAATTTCTAAAATTACATAAACCGTTCGTTTGTGTCGTAGGAATTCTTAGTCCATTGAAAAAAACTGAATTAAAAATTCATGTGCAGGATGGAACAATAAAAAGGTCGCCCCAAAGAAAACAATACAAAACTACACTTTTTTAAAAAAAAAGTTTTATTGAAAACAAAAACGAATCATCACAGTTTAATCTGTCAGTTGACAAGTAGATAAAAATCGAGACACAAATATGTACAACAGAGGTTAGTTTTAATCTTGTTAAATTACTATAAAAATAATGACTTCTAAACGGTTCAGAATCTATGGTGACATAATTCCTTACATCTCAAAATTTTACAATCTAATTCCACCTTCATAGCACAATGAGCCAGCTGTTTGCTTGGTGTAAAATACATATAAAATCATAACCAGTCTACATGTGGCGACTCAGAGGTAAGTCGTATGAATAAACAAGCTGCTCACAAGTCCTTCACGTTACAACGTTTCTCATATTTTTAGTTGCCAACTAAAACGTTTGTTCAAGGCACGAAGAGATAAGTGAATATGTATATAGCCGATAAGTTCGCCTTTTAGTCATTATCTGCTTAATTAAAAGAGTAAAAATAAGACTGCGGTCAAATAAATGGCAAGAACCTGCGATTCAAGCGTCTGCAGATAGAATCTTTTAATACTATGACGTTTATGAATTTTTAGATGAGGATTGGTTATTCGTATTCGGATGTGATTTTCACAACGTTTCGGTCGATGTAACCTCTGACCTTCTTCAAGTGTATCTTGTCGAACTCGGGAATTTGGATGAAATTTCGAGCGGAACCCTTTATCTACTTCACGGATATAGCGAGCTTTATTCAGTCAGCCCTGACTGGATAGGTGTCCTAAGTAATTTGTAATTGTATTTTTCGGTCGCCCGCACTGTAAATTGAACCTTGAACCTTCAGGGGAATGTCAAATTTAACAGCTTTTTTTTGGTTAGAGTACTTTGAAAAATCAATTGTTGAAGTGATATCCTGATATCCTCCTAAAGGTTGAAAGTTCCATCCTCAGTGTGCGCGACAAAAAATACAATTGCGAATTATTTAGGCCCTCTATCCAGTCATGGCTTACGGAAAAGGGACACGCTACCCCCATGAAGTAAATAAAGGTTCCGCTCAAAATTCCGTCCAAATTTCCGAGTTCGACAATATACACTTAAAGAAGGTCGGAGGTAACCTCGGTGGAAATCTTGTGCAAATTTCATTCAGGATGAGAACAGTAGTTCGATGAATCCAAATAATACAAATGCCAATACCTCGTTAACATGGCGGCAAGATTTTAAAGAGTAAGATCCGTTTTTTCAGTGGAAAATATAAATGTCAGAGATAACCTCTGGTAAAACTTGAGAAGATCTTAATCAAGAAAACAAACGAAGGCCGGGGAAGATTGTGCCTGTCGAGCAGCTGCCATAGTAAAACGCGTATCTCATTCTCTATCTAGCACGCAGATAATCTAACTCTGCTTTGTGGTTGTGATACTTTCACCAAATTCTGTAAATACTAAGCAACTAGTACCAGTAAGATTTTTTCAACGTGCGTACATAAGTAATTTATATATCAATCGTTGACGCAGCAGACCATTGCGAGGAAGCCATCTGTTGTATCAAACCTGTTGCCTTTTTCGTCAACTACTATGATAAGTAAACGTTTAAACCTACTAGAAATGGTTGGACAATTAATTAGAAGATAATGCATTGGCTCAACCTTTATAGTTTTATTCATTGTCAAGAAAAACTTGCTTTTCACAACATCAAGGTGTAACTGACTTTTGTGGTGCAAAAGGCATGATGGAAGATAATCCACATTTAATATAACAATTCCCCAAGAAGCTTGTTAGCTTAACTAAGCATCAAGGCTGCAGATAGACAGTCATTCATACTTAAATATAAACACGCACTTTTTTGTAAATCATAGTTTTGGATTTAGTGATAGTAAAGGTAATACTACCCGAAAAATTAAAACTTTATTTTGCATTATATTAGAAGAAATAAAATTTCAGCTTGCCAAGTCCATAATTATGTGATTGTGTCATTTACAATGTGCCTTAAATAAGTTTCCACTTATATCTTATGACCAAGTTCATTAAAAGCACACATATGAATCCCTTATTCCCTTCGCAATACTTTCATCGGCCTATAATGCACTTGTAGTGTGCCAACAACTTCTGAAAGACCACAGCAAATCATCTTATGTAAGCGTATCAATGACCCTTGCGATAGATTCTTTCGTTTTATCATTTTTCTCATCACGACAGTCTCTAAAGTTTGTTTTTTTTTTTTTTTTTTTTTTTTTGGGAATAATCAAAAGTCACTGTGAGCAAGGTTTATACTACAGGGAGGGTGAGGAACTGTCTTGATACCCATTTTGATCATAATGACATCTTTCTTGCAGATCTTCTCTGAGCAGCCTTTGGACAAACTTCGCGCAAATCTTCTGAATCTTCCGTTCCTCGAAAATAAGTGTGTACACAGTTTCCACACTGACATCAAACTGCACTTATTTTCTCTATAAAAACACGAGGGTTTTAATCCATGAAATTATTTTATTTGGCCAATCAACTCTATTGATCTTACTTACTTACTCCTCCCAAACTTATCATCATCAAACACAAACTCTTTGGAATTCTTGAATCTTATATGCCACTCTCAAAGACTGATGTACGATTCATGCAAGATTGTCTAAAAGCAGTTGCAAGCATTCCATAACCTTCTGTGGAAATTTCCCAAGTTTAAAGCAAAATAGTTTCGTCATATCCTGCTACTAACGTTTTCTTTACCTCAAGATTGCAGTTTTGACATCCATCAGCTGTAAAAATCAGGATTTAGTAGGATGTATTCCAACTCCTGATATAGATCTGCATTTAAGCCTTAAATAAAATAAAATGTTTAAACATCCCATAAGATGCATAACAATAACCTAGTGGAGTCGAAAGACTCATAGACAATTTAACTACCTGTACAAAAGGAAGTCTGGATACTTATTAAAGGTACCTCGTATATTAATGATTATCGCGTTAGTCTTATTAGGAAATATTAATCCAAAAGTTGTGTATTACTATATAGTTGGCTGCTTAGGTGGCGACAATCTAACACATAGCCAGAATCACATGCTATGAATATTCATATCCTCATGGTGCATTATAAATTAAAAGGTAATTAATAGTATTGCCTAATTTAAGAGTAACCGTTTAAAAATACGTACATTTTCACTCTTGTTCGTTAAAACAAGACTTATTCTTAATTAAACCTAAGTAAAAATTTATTTTCAAACCTGTCTACGAAGGACTATTTGATGAGCTGATTGAGATTTTTTTATTTACATTACATTTAAATTTATGCATGTCAGTACAGTCACAGGGTCAAGAAACATGGGAGGAAATTCCAAAGTATAGTAGTCCGACATAAAAAAAACTATTCAGGTAGAAGGCGTTTCCTTATCTAATGAGTTTTACAGAGAAGAGTGTGGTTTTGCTGATAAACGAGTTTGCCTGGCATAGCTACATCTAGCGGGTACAATGCAACGAGTTTACGACAGCACAATCTGTTTTTTTTACTTGAAAAATAGCACACGAATGCACCATTGCGGTGATGGGGCAAGGTTTAAACTTGGTTGATTTTGCGGACCTATTAGATTTGAGATAGTTTTATTGACCTTGTCTAAAGATGATTCATTATAGTGACTATGCTATCCAAGCTGTAGCTACGATATTCCATGTATGGAAACTATTTGCTTGTAAGATATAAGATACTGTCAGGTCTGAGTAATTTTCATAGCACGGTAGCTGTAACTCAGTTTTTGTGTGAAGCCGTTAAAAGTGTATTCAGTGTGTTTGTTCCATTTTGCTTGGTTATGGCTACATTTAATAGCGAGTCTTCTTTGAATACAGTAGTATTATTATACATTTCGAAGTTAAGTGAACTTATATGAATTTATATTGAAAATTTATTCAAAATTATCAATTGAAAAAGACGGATATGGGAAACATTATACTTATCTTGTTAAGTACGTGATGGACGAAATATGAGTTTAAAAAAACAATATAAGAACATAGAAGCCACAGAAAACATGAGCTCAAACTATTTGTATGGTTTCATATAGAAATGCTAACACACGAGAATAAGTTTGCACAATAATAATATAACAAGACGATTGTCCTTCCGTTTGTCACGTTCGGTCGCATTGTGTTACTTATATAAGATTCGTTTAACTCTCTTTGTAAGTAACATAAATTTTTGCCTTTTTTACTAAGAATATATGTTACATTGGCATAATAAAAAATGTTCAATAAGAGTAAGGACATGGGGACACATTGGAACACATAGTGGCACATAGTATTTCTTGACTTTCTGTTACCCAAGGCGAATTAACTTCACGCATGAAATTACAAAGGGACTTTTTGAAGACTTAAAGGTTTTATTGTGAGTAATTCGTTTAAAAACGGGAGGAAACCGTTGAAACGTTTCCTTATAAAATTTAATTGATTTTTTTTCATTATAACATGTAAACTACTCTCTTAATTACATTATAAAATATAAACTACTTCCGTAAATGTATTACTTAATTAGAATTCATTACTTTCGTAAACTACTTACATGTAACTATTTTCTTAATAAATAGGGCAAGAACAACAGCATTTTCTTTTCAGTGTTTTGACTCTCGAGCGTGTATAAGTTAATATACTTTTGTATAGAGTGATGTGGTCCTCGGTTGATTAACTGTGTCTTACTGTGTTTGATATGTACTCGAGAATCTAACCAATGAAAAGAATAGTCTGTTGTTATAGTTATAGTAATAAGCTGATTCAAGAATTTGTCGAAAAACAACCAGGCTTACCGGGAATTTTTCTTAAGTTTCTCAATTTACAAGTCAGACATATTTTGCCCTCAACAAAAAGAAAATTGTTTCAAACTTCAAATACGTGATCTTAGTTCTTACGGCTTCACCACCTGTGTTTACCAATTTTGTCTATGGAACTGGAAAAAGCAGACGTTGTATGTAGAACAACGTCCACATCTCCCTGTTACAACAGCAAAAATCTTACGCCATCATCTCTCCTGACATGCGACTGGTGAGTGCTTGTTCATGAGATATTCTAATGAAACTTCGGAGCGATTTCGAACCGCTTATGTAAATGTCGCATGCTTATGACTTTACTATTTTTTTTTAATATTTGGCTGATTTAAGTATGGCGTTACTGCAATCTAGCATTACATTTCCAGAAACTGTCTTGATACCCGTTTTGGTCATAACGACATCTTTCCTTCAGATCTTCTTGCGACAAACCTCGCGCAAATCTTCTGAATCTTCATAATAATAATTGTGTATGCAGATTCCACACTGACATCAAACTGTGCACTTATTTTGTCTATAAAAACACGAGCGTCCTTATCCAGGAAATTCTTTTATTTGGCAAATCAACTCTTGTAATCTTACCTACTTACTCCTCCCAAATTTCTCATCATCAATCATAACCTCTTTGTCATTCTTGAATCCTATATGCAACTCTAAAAGACTGATTCTGGATGCATGCAAGATGGTTTAAAACAGTTTTAAGTATTCCCTACCCTTCTGTGGCAATTACCCAAGTTTAAAGCAGAATAGTTTTGTCATATCATGCTTCTAACGTTTTCTTTACATCTAGATTGCAGTTTTGACATTCACCAGCTGTAAAAATCAGGATTTAATAGGACGTATTCAAACTCCTACTATCGCTGTGCATTTAAATCTTTAATAAAAAAAGAAGTCAGTCATCCCATAAGTTGTATAACAATGACATAGTGGATTCGCAAGAGTCTAAGACAGTTTAAACTGCCTGTACAAAAAAGGCTCTGGAAACTTCTGAAAAGTGGCTTGTATATTAATGTTTAACGCGTTAGTCTAATTAGGAAATATAAATCCAAAACCCATGTGTTACTATATATTTGGCTACTTACGAGGCGACAATCTAACACATAGCCAAAATCACATGCTAGGAATTGTCATATCCTCACACTGCATTATAAATTAAAATCTAATTACTTGTATTGCGTACTTTACAGTAATTCACACTGATATCTACTTGTGAGTGAGATATTCTAATGAAACTTTCTGTTTATGGAGCAACTATTTTGATTCGCTTATGTGAATGCCGCATGCGTATAGCTTTACTGTTTTTTTTTTAAGTGTAATATCCGGCAGAATTTAAGTATGGCGTAACTGCTATCTACCACGACATTTTCAGAAAAAAAGACAATGCGTCAAGATTATTTTTTCCATTTCTTCTAGTTATCAGTTTGTTGCAAGTAGCGATCATTCAGTTCTGTGTATTTTTTTTAAAAGTAAAATGCAAATTGCAAGTAAGCGGAAGACACACATTGTTAAACAAATCCGGAGAAAATTTCTCATTTACAAAAACCTCAACTGTAGCTCTCTTTTTTTCTTTAGACAATCAGAAATGCTAATACTTTGTGAAAATTTAAATTACTAAATTAATTCTATAATTTATATAAAGATTAATCCAAATATTGTTGAAAGGTATTTCCATCATTCTGCACGTAAGGTATACTCTAGGTTTTAGATAAATCAACGCAGCTTCAAATAAATTCTCTGGATAAACTTTTGAATGACGTTTTCATTCTTAATACCTTGAATAACTTTTTCATTTCCAAGCATGTTAATAAGATAGACGTAACTTAAGACTATATATTATTGTTCTTAATGTAATGTACTGAATCCATTATCGTCTCAAAGAAAAGAAAATCACGCAGATAAAATGCTGTTTCATTTGTGCTGGGGAATATGAAGAAACCATTCAAGTGTCTATTATGGCTAAGTTTCATAAATTTCTATCGAGTTCTTCCAATTTCGTCTCTTGTTCCGTGTCACCAATGTCTAAATGTAATAAAATAACACACTCTATTTTAACATAGATGTCAATACGAGTGTGTTAGAGTTGTAGTACGATGGTGATTGGTTAGAGTTTAGCAAAACCGAATGCGATATATCTGCTAGAGTACAGGACCGGTGTTATATATATTAATATTTATTAAAATACCGATTATCTCTATATATAAAGTAGTAGCGTTGTGCGCGTGTGTGTGTGTACATGTGGTTGTATGTGTAAACAACTCGTCTATAGCCTGCACTACTGGATAGATCATGACCAAACTTTGCATGATGATAGTTCTCCACATTGGAGATGGTCTACACAATTTTCCAAAGTAAAGATAAAAATCAAAGGTCATAGCCTATGTCTATATACTCTCCTTATGCTCACACAACACGACCAATCATGACCAAACCTAGAATGATTATGGTATACGACCAAGGGATACTACACACTAATTTTCATGGTCATTATCAAAGGTAAAGGTCATACTTAGTAAACACATTTTTAAAAAATTGCTATTACAGCATCTACTTACTGAAAGAGTGATAACAAAGCATCTTCTTACTGAAAGAGTGATAACAAAGAGGGCACCCGAGCGTACAGCAAAGTCCAGGACGAAGTGAGGGTATCTTATGCTAGTATTATATAGAATGGAAAACATATATCCATTCTATTGCTAAGATCGGGAGAAAAATTATATAAGCACACTACGACCCTAGAATGTGTACTACTCTAGATGCAATATATATATATATATATATATATATATATATATATATATATATATATATATATATATATATATATATGTGTGTGTG
>NC_136509.1:43889898-43982398 GCF_053919585.1 Euprymna scolopes
TAACATATTCACCGAATTTCACACTTCAAAACTCAAAAGCGGGATAATTAAACACAATCGAAGTTCTGATATTCAGACGTCAAAATAAGGTATGCAAACAATTTTTTTTTTTAATCTATAATTCTGTCCCTTACAACAACACAATATGTTTTTTTCAGTTTCAGATGATTATTTTAAGCATATTTGTTCCCACTTCAAAACAAGGGGGGTTGTGTAAGCAAAAAAATATATGTATATAAATATCGTTTATGAAAAATAAGTACAATGTTATAAAGTTCATTCTTCTCCTAATAATCGCTGAAAATTTCGTATTGATCGGATAATTACCTGATTTTTGGTAGATTTTTAAAAAGACGGTCCGTCAAAAAGTACTGACCTGCCCCCCCCCCAGTTTTGGCGGTGCCTATATTATTCACTCAAATTAACGGATTGTTTGCGTTAGTTGGGACCCGTCGCTGTGTACCGGGTAGAAGCTACACATGTTCCCTCCACAGTAACTTAGTTCATAATATATTGTAGTTTAGATTTCACTGTAGATAATTTACCGTTTATTTTATAAAAATTATTTTGTTATATAATTGTTTTCATCAAAGTTTAAAATGAAAAAGTTATGTATCATAATGCAATTGTGCTTTAAACATTACATTCATTTAGACGTGCCATGGTCGTATAAAATTATAACGGGTATTGAGGCTCAAGCGATAATAATACTTCTTAAATCCACTTTTGATGTTAAGCTATGTAATATGTAAGGTGTTTACTTCAATGAGAATCGCCTATCTTTCTTTCATCGTATTATTTCAATTATCAATTATCGATATTTGTGGAAAACATTCCGATACGAAACATATCTAAGAATACAGCTAGATATATGAAGTACTTTGTGTGAAATTTCAAAATGATTGGACCAGCCGTTTTCGAGTCAATAAGAAACGAACGCAGACACACACACACACGGTGAAAATGTTGATTTTATCTAATAGGTAAGTACATTTATGTTTGTAATATTGTTTTCTCCCACTGTATGGCTAATGATGTTTTGTTCGACTATTCCTATATACATGTAAATAAAGTATATCTAAGTGTATAATAAATCTATATAACTATCTGTCTACCTATTTATTACTCTCTCTATCTATATATCTATCAATTAATTTACATCTCTTTCTATATACGCGGGCACTCACACAAACACACACACATATGTATATATATGTGTGTGTGTGTGTGTGTGTCCGTGTATATAGAAAAGATGTAAATTAATAGATAGATGTATAGATAGACGTATATATAATAGATAGATATATAGATAGATTTAATGTTTAAATTATTTATTTATTTATTTTTTTTTAAATTTCGAACAGTTCACCGATCTTTGTTAGATAATTTACCGAAATAGATCAAAATGAAAGAACTTGGAAATATTGCAATGCTATCTTATCTCTGCGTCCATTCCTTGCCAACACTTCCGGAGTAGTTCAAATGAATTTTCGTAACCGTTAGTCAAATTTATACGTTGTCTTCTTTTTAATTTTGAATTATGAATTGAAATCCTTAAAAAAAAAGCTAACGCTGCTGTTTCATAAATTGTTAAGGGAATCCACTGGAATCATTTCGAATGTTTCGGCAAGGAATGAATGCAGCCTAGGGAGAAATATTCAATATTCATAACGTCTTTCTATTTTTTATTTATTTCGCTATAGTTTGTAACCAAATGCGGAGGAACACATGAAATAGCAAAATAAATTAGAATGAATTAAAACAGAAAATCAATTTTATTCTACTTATACGTTCGATAAACTTGAAAATAATTCTCTACAAGCATGCGTGCGGTATTATACTGCTTTACCCATTTAAAGGCTACCCCCACACATACACAAACACACACACACACACTCTCTCTCCCACACACACATATGTGTGTGTATGTGTGTATCCTTTAGGTTTGTGCAAAAACAATATCGTCGTTTTCTCACATATGTTTATTTTATATATAATTTCATACATAATTCATTAGCACGAACACATATCTAAACAAATGCCAGAAACATTAGATGAACGACCTCTAATCGGTAGTGGAATGGGGACAAAAATGGATGGTCACCTTCAATGCTGCCAGGACTAAACTTGTTTCCTTCAATAATTACAAGAAATAGCCTATAGCAATGGCCTATGACCTTTTATCTGAAAGTACATGTTTTAAACTCCTCGGCCTAACATCAGTTGGGACAATTACATTGAGAACGTTGCCAGGACCGCTGCGAAGAAGGTGGGTTATCTCTACCGTGCTAGAAAGTTATTAACGCCTGAAAGTATCCTGTACCCCTATAAGGCCACCATTCGCCCATGTATGGAGTATTGTTGTTATATTTGGGCTGGTGCATCTACCACTTGTCTCTCGCTCCTAGACAAGGTTGAAAAGAGAGTCGCCAATCTGATAGGCCTCAACTGTCAGCTAAACTTCAGCCTCTGTCCTATCGACGAAATGTTTCATTCCTCTGCCTGTTCTACAAGTACTTTAACGTGAATGCTGACGAACGGCAAGCACTTGTGCCCTCTCGACGTAAATACCCCCGACAAACCCGACAAGCAGCTAAATCCCTCCCCTTCACAGTAGAGATCCCTAGATGTAAGAGAGCCTTTTACTCCAGTAGTTGCTTCCCCAAAACAGCTAGACTTTGGAATTCCCTTCCGGGCCCCTTCTTCCCCGACTATACTGACAAGCTGAAGTTCAAGTGCAACGTGAACCGACATCTTACGGCCCAACTTCCTACAAAGTACCCCTGCTGCTTATGTCCCTGATAGTAACCCCTTACAACAAAGTAGCAAAGTGCCTTGTTTGCGGTGAAAATGTGATTAAAAAAGTATATATAACAATGTTATATATATATATATATATATATATATATATATATATATATATATATATATATATCCTTGTGTTGATTTTGAAGCGCGATTTTCGCTCTATCGAATCATGTTATTCGTTTCCGTTCTCATTCTCTTTATTCATTTCATGCAGGCTTTTCGACACCATGGGCAAAATTAAAATCCGCACGGTTTTCTTTTTCCAGTTCAAACAAGGCCGAAAATCAGCCGATATATCGAGAGGGAAAGCTCATGACAGCAATAATGAGTTTGGCCCAGGAACCACTAATAAACGTGTGGCACAACTTTCGTAATGGTGACGAGAGCCTCATGATGAAGTGTATCCTCGAAATATGTTTATAAACTTCAATATAAATTTCAAATAAAATAAATATCTGTTTATTTTGTAGCAATGCGTAGTTTTGGCTTTAAACGTATCTAATACGTATTTATTTTATTTTATTCAAACTCAACCAGCGCTGCTATCACGGAACGCAAACTCTGACATTCTGTTTTTTTTCTTTTTTATTTTCCCCTTTAATCTTTATTATATCTCAATTTATTTAGTTTTAACTGTTTCCTCTGTGTTTTATATATTACTAACAACGTTATTACTGTTATTATTAACATATGAAATAATACCGTGTGCTATAATTTGTCTTGCCTTCTATGTTGTTTAATTGTATTTCTTATTTCTGTATGTTTATGTAATATATCAATTCTCACCTACTTATATATTTTTAATTATATTTAGTTCATTTATTTCGTATGGTTTATTAATATATTCATCCTTGTAATCAAATCGATTACTTTACGGATTTTATAAACACATATATCTATTCATACATACGCATATATATATATATATATTTATATATATATATATATATATATATATATATATATATATATATATATATATGTATACATATATAATGTGGTCTAGGTCTGGTGTGGACGTGTGTTAAAAGCACACAGATGTCTTAGCGTCTTACTGTGCTTCTCCGACACACATCAACTCTACGTGCACATCGTGACCACTGCCACGCAGACGAGGATCTGGTGAACGGCGAGTGTTCTGCGCCATATAACTAGACCTCACTGCCTTGTGGGCCAAGGTTCTTTTAAGCCAAGTCTTAGGGTAAGGCATCCCTGACAGAAACCTTCTGAGGAGCTTAGGCCCTGTCAGCTGCGGTATGCATGACCCAACGGCGTGTGGAGTATGCTCTGGTGCCCAGCAACCCAAGTCCCAGTCATGGATCAAATTGCAAGGTTGGTGGAGAGGGCTCCCGTAAGCCGTGGTGAAGGCAACCTGTCTAGGAGAAGGAAAACTCTGATTATATAACTATATAACCTGCTGCGACTGCTGCTTCAAATGATGTTGACTTATACTTGTTTTTGTTTCAATATGGCAGTTGTTTAGAGAGTGGGATTGTCTCGGTACAAAGTTTTTCCTTACTATAAAAAGCCTCAAGCACAGGCATTGTTTGATATAAATTAGATACACTTTTTACCGTCAGTGTGTGTCTCGATAGCAAAAAGGCTGGCTGTAGCCTTAATTGGCAAAACATTCAATGAAGCTGACAAATATAGTTATGAACGTAAATGGCAATAAGGGAACTGGAATTCCCCGGGCCTGGCCCGGCCGGTATCTCAGGGCTCCACAGCCCAGACACGGTCGTCATCATGCTACTGCGCGGAAATCTATGACAATGACCATCGGTTGTTGGAATGTGCGGACGCTGCTTGACTTGCCGTTAGCTTGTATCTGAGGAACTTCATCGTTATGACATGGTCATAGTTGCGCTATCGGAGACTAGGCTGGCTGATAAGGGAGAGTTTTCTGAGTTGTCTGGAGTAGTGGAGCAGATGGATGTAAGCGGGAATCAGGCGTGGATTTTGCTATAAAGGCGCCAATTCTTTCTAGCTTGGAAGAACTTCCCTATGGTGTGAGTGACCGGATCATGACTGTGAGGTTACCTCTGGTAAATGTTGTGACACAACTCGTTTGAGTGTCTATGCACCCAGTATTGATGCAGCAGATGAAAAGCTTGTTTTCTACCTTGCATTGTGCAAAGTAGTTAGACGTATTTTCTCTGCCCACAAGATTTTCATTCTTGGAGATTTTAATGTTATGTTGGGACGACATTTTGAAACCTGGTATGTGCTGGGTAAACACTCAGTGGGCAAATGTAATAGCACTGATCTGGCATTGTTGCAATTTTGTTCAGAGATGGGTTTTAAAATTGGTACCGCCGTGTTTTAGCAGTAGGAAAAATACAAGAGGACCTTCGTGCATTCGGGTCCCAAACAATGGCACCTGATAGACTATGTGTTAGTAAACGTGAGATTGGAGATATCTGTAGTGTCCATGTCATACGTGGGACAGAGTGTTGGACTGACCATCGGTTGGTCCGTGCCAAGGTTTAATGTTTTGTGAAGCCTAAGATGAGGGGACCTGGTGTGGCTATCCTAAAGCGACTTAATTTTGACCGTCTAAGGAATAATATTGTGAGGAAAAAACTAGTTAAAGAGAGGGAAAAGATTGACTTTGAAAACACTTGGCCTGCGTTTAAGGAGTCTGTCTATGAGGTAGGTGAGAGTGTAAGGTTATTGTGAGCGTAAACATCAGGATTGGTTCAATGAGAATGATACTGGAATTCAGGCTCTGCTTGATTTAAAGGTACGGTCATTGCATACTTTTCTCGGGAGTGGTTTGACAGATGGTGAGCAAGATCGATTGAGGGACAATCAAACGTGGGGTGCAGAGGAGGTTGCGAAATATGCAGGATGAATGGTGGAGGCAGAAATCTGAGGAAATACAGCTTGTCTCTAATTCGAACAGCACCAAGGTTTATACAGCCTACTACGTGCGGTTTACAGACCATCCAGATCACCTATCGCTGCTTTGCGCTCGATGGATAGTGGAAATCTTCTTCGAGACCCTACCGACATTCTGCATAGATAGAGGGAGCATTTTGATCAGGAGTTTGTTAGGTCGATTCCTAGCAATCCGAGCAAGGATATCTTGGCAGGGTTCTTTCTTTCCAGGAGATTGAAGTAACAGTCCATAAGCTGAATAATGGAAAATCTCCTGACATAAACCGGTTGCATGCAGAGATATTTAAATGTTCTACACCCAAGATGATGCAACGCTTAGCGGACATGTTGCAGACTGCTTCTTCCACCATGATATCAAGACTGTAATCAACGTTGGAGGAAAACTGGATGATCTTATTTCAGTAGAAAATGGTGTTTAGCAGGATTACATTCCAGCACTTTCATCATATTTCGGATATCATTCGGCAGTTGCTCTGATGGTGTCTCTATTCGCTACCGAACTACTGGGGGTTTGTTTAACATTATCCGTTTCAAGGCAAGTACAAACGTACTCATCAACACGATCTGTGACTTGCTCTATGCGGATGACTGCGATATAGTGGCTCATACGGGGGCTGATATGCGCTGGCGTTGCCTGCAGAGCATTGGGACTGACTATCAATCTGAAACAAATCTGTCAATATATCAGCCAGCGCCAGGCATGCTACACTATGGGCCATCAGTTTTTTGTCTATGGGTCAAATATAGCGATTGTCGCTTAGTTTGTATACTTGGGGAGCACACTAAGTATGTCCGGGTCCTGGATGATGAGGTATTATTACAGATCAGTAGGGCAAGTGATTCCTTTCGAAAGTTGGACAAGCGTTTGTGGAGCTGTCATGGGATCTCGTTGCCAACAAAGAATAAGGTTTATATCGCATATGTTCTCTCTGCTCTTCTCTATGCCTGTGAGACTTGAACAGCATATAGGAAGCATTTGGGACGTCTCGAGCTGTTTCACCACACGTGTATACGGCGAATCTTAGGTGTGGGCTGGAAAATGTATGTCAATTATGTTGAATGGACCCAATGTATAAGCAGTGAATCTGTCATTATCAAACATAGACTGAGGTGAAGTGGTCATGTGGCTACGATGTCAGACAGTCGACTTCCCAAACAACTCCTTTATAGCGAGTTCGACGAGAGAAGACGTCTGGTTCAAAAGCCTAAAATGAGATACACGGATTGTTTGAGGTCCACCATGAAAAACTGTGGGATGGATGAGAGAACCTGGGAGAATCTTGCTTTGGACCGTGGAGTGGAGATGGGCATTGCAGGGAGGTGTAGGAAAGTTTGAGGCTGATTGAACACAGTATGAGCGACTGAAACGTGGTATCCGGAAAAAAGGTGCTAGCGGATGGGCTGGGGCGCGAAATTGGTCTGGAGTGTGAGGTGTGCGGGAGATTATGTCGGAGCAGAGCTGGACTGATAAGCCACCAGACTACTCATAAGCGTAGTGGGCCACTAAACAGTCGTGTGTTTTCAGATCTAACCTGTGTCACTTGCGGGCGGATGTGCAAAACAGCAGGCAGTTTGAAGCAGCATTTGAATATACATAGAAGTAACCACCAAACACGTGCTGCTAGTGGCGCACATGTCTGCACAATGTGTGCCAAAGAATGACAGAGTTTGGCAGGGCTTATAAAGCAACCTTCGTTCGGTCAATCACTGATTTCTTTTCATGTTTCTGGATGTGTATGTTCTATATATGCTATATCAAGTAATGACAATGTTCGAAAACGAATTTGCTGCCATCATACACACATATATATATATATATATATATATATATATATATATATATACAACACGCACACACACACTATATATATATATAAATACAACACGCACACACACTATATATATATATATATATATGTATATATATATATATATATATATATATATATATATATATATATATTAATACATTAATACTGGGATAGTTAACTGGAATCAGGAATCGAAACTGTCCAAAATTTTAAAGTATCCGAAACGGTATCGGAATAGAAAAAATGTGTTTCATTTCCGATTCATAAAACAAATATTTGATAATTTTTTTTACTTGACATTAAAAAGAAATAACACGCACTTTTATTTTATTCATTTACAACAGAAAACTGAAAATATCAAAGACTGCATATATAGAATCTTATTTCTAGATGTAGCATTGACTCCAGAATCTATATTATTTCTTTATTATTGTGAATTACAGCAAAACATAGTAAATATTGGGAGTTCACTTGTCAATTTTATAATTACATTTATTTCTACACTTCTATTTTTTTACATGCGGGTCACCACTTATCAAGGCCCGGAAGTCACTCGGGTATAACGGTTATTACGTGTACAGTAATCAATGGGATACTGTCGTAGTAATCGCTTGATAAAGTGTCATACTTAAGAGGGCGATTCATAAGGAATTTGTTTATGTTGGACTTGAAGACCTCCAAGTTGTAGTTACGTGGGAAACAGGTAAACGGAGGAGAGTTCAACAGGCGCGCACTTCTAAGAAAGGAGCTTTGATCATGGAATTTACGTTTTGATATAGGCACAAATAAAGAGTAGGGAAAATTACTGACAGTGGTTTCAGCTAGACGGGTGTTATTCGTGAGCGTTGGCGAGGTGAGACCAGAGATTGGAGCTCGGACGACCACATGTCATGGAAATTACGATAAAACAAAGATAGGCTCGCAACGTCTTTTCTGTGGGTGAGAGGTTTCAGGGAAGGGAAAAGGGAACTCCCGACTAAGCCACGAAGTCTATTTTGTACTCTATCAATGTAGGAAGCCTGTTTTTAGCAGCTCCAGCCCAGATCTGGAAGCAGTATTCCATCCGTGGACGTACTTGGTTTTATACAGATAGAGAATTGCATCAGTAGTGAGATATCTTCTAGGACGGTAGAAGGATCCTACCATTTTCCAAGCGATCTGGCAACAGACTTGATGTGCGTGTTCCCTTTCAGATCAAGGGTAAATATCAAACCCAGAAACTTGTCAAAACATGGAGCCTCCCCAAGACAAGAGCCATCCATTTCAATAGATGCTAGATGGGGACCAGAGCGTTTATGATGTGAAGATAGGAGTTTGGTTTTAGATGCATTAAAAGTAACCAGCCAGCTCTTTCCCCCCCCTGTACCACTCGCTCAAGATCAGACAAGAGAGAATCAGAAAGAACTTTGTCATTTACGGCCTTAGATGTGCTTCAATAGATGGTCGTGTCATCAGCATAGATGTCAACGAATGGCTTAAGTATGTGTTTTGGGAGATCATTGATGTAAATCAGAAAGAGAGTTGGGCCCAGGATGGACCCTTGAGGGACTCCTCTGATTTCTGCCCATCAACCACTATTCTTATGAGCCTATCAGAGAGAAATGATTTAATAATTGAGAAAACATTTCCAGCTATACGATAGCTGGAAACCTTGTGAAGTAGGCCCTTATGCCATACCTTATCGAAGGCCTTTGATATATCAAGAGCAATTGGCATAGAAAGGAAACCTTTGTCAAGGGATTCACTAATCCTATTAGATATAACCGTTAGCACATCTGCTATAGATTTAGCAAAACGAAAAACGTATTGCATATCACTAAGAAGGTTATTTCTGCTGAGGTGGTTTACTACTTTTTTAGTTAATATGGATTCCAGCAGCTTACTTATGACACAGGAGACGAATAGGTGTGTATTGAGAGGGAGATGACTTATCACCAGAATTCTTAAATACAGGATATACCGATAGGGTTTTCCAGCACCCTTACATGGTCACAAGGATAGACATAGAAACAGAATATTTCCGACATCTCGGGCTATTTCCATTGATTTATTGCCTGCTTTCGTTTCCAAAATTCTAAAAATAAGATTCCTGAATATATATATATATATATATATATATATATATATATTTATTTTTAAAGAGAATTCACTGTAAAAAATAGAATAGATAAGTCAATAACTTAGGAAGACATATCGTAACTCAGACTCCAGGTAACACCACTTGTTTTCCCCAATGAGTGATCATCGGTAATGATTTTCGTGGGAACTTTAAATATGGCATCCCAATTAAGCTTTGCCACACACAAAGACCCAGGAATATATCAGAGACCTTTAGATTTTCAGAAACTGTTAGGAATGAGTAACTAACAGGAAATAAAGAAGAAAAAAACAAAGATGACAAAAAGAGAAACGTTAATATGACCATGAGTTCACCAATTTTTTTAATGGAAATTGCTAAAGACAAAGCATGGAACCATTTGATGTAGTTAACAAGAACAAAGATTATTATCACAAAGACAAGAGATGTTTATAAATCTTAGTTTTGGTAGGAGGAAAATTCAAAGTACGAAAAGAGATCCACAAACCTGCTGTTCTTGGAAAGAAGTTGTATTAGAATGAGGTATTAAAACAGTGAATTGGTGCACACAACTACACCTAGGAGTCAAATGAGTGGAATAAGCAGGTAATAGATCAGAAAATTCTGAAGAACACATGCTATGAAGACCAAGACTAGTAACATTACATCTGTGAGCGACTGATAAGAGGCTCAGGTCACCTTTCCTTCATGGTATTGAGCCACCACTGTGGCACACATATCAATTGGTCGGCCATTGACGCAGCCAATGTTACTACCATTGAGAGCTTGTATTCCTTTACCAGCTCCCATGTGATTTTATAAAATTTGGGGAATTTTTTCCATGTGCACTAATATGAAAAAAAAATGTGGCTGATATGATACCAAGTTTTTAGTTTTTCTGATAGAGTACAATAGAACCCTGGCATATGCGTGTCTTAGGATAATGTTTTTCAGGTTATGATGTGGAATACGATGTTTTCCTGTCCCCTGATTACGGTACTTGCCATACATTACGGTGTTATTTATAATGTTATTTGATTATATACATATATATGATATACTATACTGTATTTTGTTACTTATTTTTAATGCCGTTTCCGGGGGAGTCTACTATCTAAAAATAGTTATTTAAGAATGTAAAGTGTTGGATTAGTTGCACATGTAAATTTGATATAAGATGAACTATTATTTCCGAGACATTCTAGCGTTTGTGAACAATTAATAAATAAAAAAAAAATATTTCCTTCAACGATGAATTATCTGTATGTATTTGCTGTTTACGGAGGTTACTTCTCTAAACGATTACGAATGGTTTAACGGCCGAGCAAATCGCACTAAAGATTTGTTGTAAAACGGCTAAACCAATTGCATTTTTTTCAGAGAAAATGTTCAAAGTGCTTAAACGTAGTCACCTAAAAAAGTAGGAACCAATTTAAAAACAATGACTTGGTTAAAGTGCCAATCAATAAATGTGCCATTATTATTATTATTATTATTATTATTATTATTATTATTATTATTATTGACTCTATTTGGAGTAACCACATAGGCGCTAATCAAACATTTCACTTTGTTAAAAACTTGTGTTTTCTGGAATCTGAGTGATAACACCTTAAGTTAGGGTTCTACTATATAGTTTAAGTTCGATACGTTTTCTTCTGAGTCATTACTTTTCAACTTTCTCTTTTATTTTTTGTTTCTTCGATGGTGTCTGCTTCCGGAACTTCCAAATAATTGTACCTATTATTTTAATCTAGTGCTCTCATCTTCGTTAGGTTCTGTAGTACAATACTTCCCCTTGCTTCCAGTTTTCACATGGTCAACAATACGCACCTTTCTATACTGGAGATTCTTGTTCTGGTTATCAGCGTCTCTTGTTCCATCTTCGTTTTTGCAATAATTTTTAGGTCATCCATGTACATAAGGTGGTTTATACTTTAATCTGCATTAGTGAACTTGTATTCGGCGTGAGCTTTTCTTAGTATAGTGTAAAAAGTTATCATGTCTACGATGAGCAGTACTGGTGATAGGGAATCCCTTTTGAAAGTACACTTTTTAGAATGGCAATATCAGTTATGCATTGTGCGTCAGCAGTCAGTTCATTAGCAGTCAAGTCTCTATGTTCAAAACGAATTTTCTATTAAATTGATAACATTGCCTAGTATTATGTACATTCTCAGGCATTTTATTATTCTTGTTTGCGGAATCCTGTTCACTATTTTCTAAGTAGATTCATGCCATGGCAAAGTTCTTTTTTTCTTTCTTTTTTTTTTTTTACTTTTTATCACTTTCAAATACCTGGTCTATTTATAATGAGTCATGTGTTCTTCGTTTTCCTTTATGGCATCCCAGTAAAATAATCCGCGATATAAATGGGAATCAATTTTTCCCTCAGTTGTGCTGTAAATTATTATTATTATTATTATTATTATTATTATTATTATTATTATTATTATCATCATCATCATCATTATCATTATCATTATTATTATTATTATTGGCGGCTCACACGGAGCTTCCACACAGCTCATCAAGGATCCCTCCTTGAAAAAAGCTTGTGGTGTTTTCGGGAAATTGAGTGTAAACAACAGTCTTCCAGTGCTATCCATTTATTCGGATAACATTTGCAAATGAATTTGCATTATCGCAACAGCATCTATCCATCGGCCATTGGCCTCCACTGGAATTTGTGTGGCAATAAGCCTCCCTATGTTCCTGTTCTAATCGCGCTTGTCCAGCGGAGTTCTAGTCAGTGCTCTCTCCTCGGTCATTCATTCCCCCTTGAATCTTCTCGGTTATTTGGCATCATTTTTTTTTTTTTTTTTGTGTGAGGAGAGGGGTGATTGGCTAATGGGAGAGGATGGGCGGTGGATGGGGGAGTTATTATTATTATTATTATTATTATTATTATTATTATTATTATTATTATTATTATTATTATGATTATTATTATTATTATTATTATTATTATTATTATTATATCTTGCTTGTTTGTTATTATAGTAAAACAAATTAATCGAATAACCGACCAAATCTTTATAATCAGAATAAAATATATTATTTGTTTAAAATTAAAATAAATCTTTAGTTGTCTCAGAATTTTGTATCAATTGCAAGTAAACCATTTTCAAAAATATATTCATTAATGGGTAATGCACTACTTCCATGCAAAGTGTAATTTAATGTTTTCAAAAATAAATGCAGACATTATATCAGTTTTTAAATGTGAAAAAATATCAACAATTCTGTAACTAAATATTTACAACTTTTAAAATAATCGAGGTTGGAATTGTGATGGAATCGGGAATTTCGAAAGGAAGCAGTAATTGTATCGGAAAAATAAAGCATTGTGCCATCACTAATATATATATATATATATATATATATATATATGTGTGTGTGTGTGTGTGTGTGTGTATGCGTGTGTGTGTGTGTGGGTGTGTGTGTATGTTTTATTCAATTTAATGTTGCTTTTATTGCATTGTTATGATGAAATCCTATAAAAATGTTACGTAGAATAAAGGTTTTAATGAACGAATATAAAATACTAGAGACTACACAGCAAGGGGGCATAATTAGACAACACAGTCAACACAAAATACGAGAGTTTTAATATAACGACAATATTGTGTATGCGAGTGTGTGCGAGTAGAAAGCTTATTACTTCAACTTTTTTCAAATGTCACGTTGATGAATAATATAAATTAAAAGTCAGAAATAAAATATATTTCAGATGAAAAGTTGTGTGCCAAGAGTTCATTGCCAACTTTTTTTAGGCATGCCTAGTGAAATTTGGAGTGACATCAGTTGAAAAATGTAAATACTTTAACTTGCTCCTATCTAATGCAAAGGGTAAATGTGTCCTTATTTGGCAGCTATTCAGGATTAGCAATATAACTAAGATTGGCGTGGCACTACGGTTTGGTTTAGCGATGAGAAATTAAGTTTTAATTTTCAATTGAAGTATTTATCAAGACAGTTGCAGTTTCTTGACTTCTAACATTTAATGAGAAATTAACTATTGCTTCGTGATTTTTTTTTAGTTGAGACGTACATTGACTATCGTGCTGTATTATCATTTTAATATTAAATAGATGAACGCTAACTGAATTGCCTTATGCCTCTATCAATTTTCTTAATAAATATTACTAGGCCACTAGGTGTTGTAGAGATGTATTACTTCGCGATATTTTTTTAAGCACGACCATAAGAGAAGGAGGATAGAGGTATTTTTCCGGAGTCTCTTTTTATAAACCTACCAAAAATCAAGTGCTTAGATAATCAATACGAAATATTCACAAATTATTCAGTACAGAATGAACTTAATAGCAACGTACTTTTTTATAATTTATATTTATATCTATTTTTTCCAACAAAATTCTTTTAATAATTTCCTTGTGGTTGCGAATATGCTTAAAATAATCTACCGAAACTGAACAAAATAGATTGCATTCTGGGTAGTTAAAAGAAATATCAGATTTTAAGGTTGAAAATCCGAATTTGAATGTGTTTACTTTCTCATTATTTTTGTTTTGAAAGGTAAAATTCGTTCATATCTTAATAACAATTACTCTTGCTAATAAGAAATAATACACACACACTTATATGTATATATATATATACATATGTGTGTGTGTATTGATTATTTTTACGAAAACACTACTTTTTTAAACTTCGAAAAATAAATTAATACTTTGTTAATAAGTTTAATATTGCTAATATATCATTATATAGGAAATATTTTAAATCGTTAAATAACTGGCAAAAGACACGTAACAATTTGCCGAAAGTAATTATCCTTATTTTACTAAAAATAGGATAATTACTTTCGGAAAATTGTTACGTGTTCTTTTCTTATCTATGGTAGACCGTAAGACCTAAAAAAAGGTCTTAAAACAGAAAGTATCCACCCTCTTTTTCCAAATGACATCCAAATCTACCGCAACACGATGCCACAATTTAGTTGGTTTACTTAATCATCAAAACAAACGTTAAAAATGCATGAAAATTTATAGGGAAGAATGATTTTTTTTTCTTGTTATGTTTACCGTAGTTTCTTTAAAACTAATCATTAAGTTTGGGATTTGTGTATTTCGCCACACGATATCTATTAAATAGAATAAAAAATAGAATTCTTAAAAATTCAGGTACTTATGTTAAAATATTTTTGCATATTCTTATAGGAAATCATCCTAAATTTAATTTAGACAAAAAATAATAATAATTAATTCAAAAACCATTTAAAATTATGTTAGCCCGTGGTACAAAAATGTCAGTGGATTGTGTTTTTTGGGAAAATGTTTAAATTCAAATTCTATGAAAATAGTAGAAAAGTGTTCTATTATTCGGCGTTCCATATGATAAAATTCAGGCTTTTATCTTTCTGGAAAAAAATTGCCCAAAAATAATAGATCTTAATAGATTTTAATCCGTTTAAAACAGAAACCCAACAAATTAGTTTTTATTTATTTTTTTAGCCATGCGAAGATTTTTTTTTTAAATTGTGGCAGGACTAAACAGCCATTACCAACCCTACTTTGTTAAAAATTAAGACAAAAGCAGTGGAACGTTGAATATGAATGGGTGTAACGTAAGTTAGACGTTATATATGCATTGGTCAGGTCATGTCATATGCTACTGGTACCATGTAACCCAGTACTACCTGCCTCATGGTCGGGTCACCGGCGACTAAACTGGTTCCCCCATCAGAGTTGTTTGGTGGAGAGGGCGGCTAGTCTCCCTGAAGGATTAAAAACAAGACCTTTCAAAGGGTGAATGAACCCTATTTCCGGGGTCAACGGCCAACTAGCACCGTGTATATTTGTGTGTATGTATATATGTCTTGGGGTGGACAGGGCTCCTGTAAGCTGTAGTGAAGGCAACCTTTCTAGGAGAAGCAAATCTCTGATATAAAAAAACCATAAAACGGGAGACCAGTACCCGCATTAAGCTGGTCTGCAGTTTGATTTGTTGCTGGCTATCTTGTTCTTGCTTGTTGCTGGATCTCAACATTTTGAACCGAGAGAGAGATTTAGCTGTCGTACAAAGCTAAGCCTCTGTAACACCATCTGTGTATAGATACTCGCTCAGGCATTTGGGCTTATGGACTTTAAGTGTGTGAGGGGGTGGCACTCGTCTGACAAGATGTTGCAATCATCATCATATATGCATTGGAACGTATGTACTCTGGTTAAGCGACGATGAGTGTATAATCTTTATAAAGTCATTGGTAGATTCAAATAAAATAGATATTTTAGAGTGCTCCTAATATAACATATCAAAATTATATAATCGCATAAAGGTGTCTATGCTTAATGGAGAGGCGTGTGTGCAATAGGTAACTAGAATTAGCGAGACGGTATATTCGTCTGCGTATAAGTGTTTATTTCTTTCCCTCCACGCATACGCCAGTCTTTGTATTGAAGTATGGAAGCGCAAAATCGATACAATACTTCCACTATTCTTCAAAACTGCTTACTTATATATTTGGTCAAAATATAAAATTATTATTTGAAAATATATTTTTTAAAACATAGTTACGTGCATTTTAAAATGCACTTTATTTAAATATACGGTTTAAAAAAGTACGTAAGCTTTTTTATCAATTGATTTTGGTATTTTTAATCGCATACGTTTTAAAATAACTATGATGAATTAAGATAATATGCACCATATTTTGTCAAACTGTTTCCATATTTTAAAAATATGAATGAAAAGAAAACAATGAATGTGTCAGATATTTTACTGTTCTAGCCGTTTCAAAAAGGTAAATGTGTAACAGAAAATAGTTTAACAGTTTAAAATTGTGAATATTTCACTTATGTTAGAAAAACATTACATTCATCCAAAAGAATTACGAATCCAGTACATGATATTGCCGAAAGATTTATTATTTTTAAATAGGTGACGATGGTAAAACATTGCGCAGATTTTAATAAATTGTATTAAAAAAAGTGCATTTTAATAAAGTGCATTAAAAAAACTTAACTATATTTAAAAACAAAAAACAAAAAAGCATAACGCAAATATGTTTGAAAAAATATACATTTGCAAAAAATATCTTCATATTAGATAAATACATAAGGTAGTAGTTTTAAAGAATATCGGGATAGCAATTGTGTGCTTCCATATTCAACTGGCAGACTTGTCGATGTGTTTGAAAGTTAGTGCCTGATTTTATGCACAATTACCGATTTTATGCGCCGATAATCTAGGCTACAGTTTTTACGGAAATTTCATTTCATAGGAAAATAATACAGTTTTTACGTAAATTTCATTACATAGGAAAATAATACAGTTTTTATGTAAATTCCTTTGCATAGAAAAATAATTATTTGTTATATTATTTTTTTTCAACAATATGGAATATTTTATTTAATTTTTTCCGGGCTAAATCTATGCACATGTTAACTTATTTTTTTTGTGTGTGTGGGGGTACTTTTGTATATTAGATGCACCTCCACAATTTTCTTTAGAATGATGACTTTTATATGGTTTCGACTATGATGATTAAGAAAAAAACTTATTAAATTTTTTCGAAGAGAAGGACTTATATGGATATAAAGACCTGTATTATTCACTGTAATTCCCTGGCTGTCAGGTTTGTACGCACGCGCAAAAAAAATACTTCTTTTCTACCGACACTGACACCTAAAAATGTATTGTTTTTTTTTTTTTAGCAATTGCGATTGGTCATGATGACAACAACTATTACAATACAATTGGGGGAATTATATACACGCCCCCCCCAAAAAAAAACTGTGGTCTTCTCTGAACGCCGTTCTTTTCATAGCGATATGAGAGCTAACTATTCTGAACGCCGTTCTTAGCATGGCAATACTCACAGAAGTGAAATGAAACAGGTGTAATTGTTTTGTTTTACAATTTAAAAACGGTGAGATAAAAATTGGGCTTTAATTTATTACTATTGATGAAAGAGTTGAAAAGAAGAGGAAGACTTGAACAAGAAACCGAAACAGGTAAGACTGCTACAACTGATTTCGATCACTTTAAACTGAGAATCCTTTATATCAAAAACTACTGTTTTTACATTCCATTATTATTCTTATAGACCATTTTTCGTAATTTTCATAATTCATACTGATTTATGCATTCCCTTTATTGCATTTTTAATCCAAGGAGCACCTGCATGTTATCGCCCCAAACCAGTACTAATCGCCAATAAAAGCCAGATTATTTCATTTCTGCCACAGCCGCGAGTGTACGCAGTTGTTCAGGGACGGCAGTGACCAAAAAACAACAGGCTTAATTTACTTTTTTGCGAAGGGAGGGTAGGCTCTCTACTAGTATTGGCCTTTTGGCCAAGATCAAAGTGTAGTATAAATTCTTCAGATGCTGCACTTCCATTTCTTGTTCTCTGTCGTGGGAGGTGCAGTCATTCATGACTGAGACAATTCTTTTTATTTTTTTACCTTTTCTCCAGGTTAAAAAACGACCCTGCTGTCTAACTCTGTCCCGTAGGGAGGCATTGTAAATAGGTACTAATATATATATATATATATATATATATATATATATATATATATATATATATATATATATATGCATGTATTAAATATGTACTCATATAAAGTTATCTTTTAAATCTATCCACCCGAGTTTAAGTACGCCTACATTTGCTCCGTTAAAAGAACGAATAAAAAAAAACAACACCAAGTATAAAGTAGGAATCGCATGCTGTTACTCGACTGAAGCTACAAGCGGCACACTACCAGTAGACTTTCCATTTATCTTTCAGTCCAATGGACACCTTATTTTCCTGTTTAATAGAAATTGTCGTGAGGAATTCGTCGGGGAATATGTCATCATTGCCTCTGGCAATCTCCTGTCTTCGCGTCAAGTGTATTCGGAAAATGTGTACCAAGGTATACAAGAGTTCTATTTACTCACGTCATTATATTGTGTGCTACTTACATATTAATATACATGCATGTTGTGTAGATTTTTGACTTGCTTGTTCTGATTTACAGAATGTTACCACTTCTATTTAAAATAGACATACTCACACAGAAACCCATACGTATAAAATAGGGTGTATACCTTTATAAATATTTGCTAATATTTTCTCCTCTGAAGAAATGGTAGACATCGACACCCTATAGATAATTGATAAGGAGACAACATTTCTAAAGTATTCCTTGTCTTGCTTAGAATAATAAAATGCTTGTATATGAAACTCAAAGATTTCATTCCACAAAAAGGTTTTTTACATTTATTGAATCACTATAATTTAATATATATATAAATGTATATATATAAATTTATATATATAAATATATGTATATATATATATGTATATGTATATATATATAGATATATACAAATGTATATATAAATATATATAAATAAAATAAATGTATATAAATATATATATGAATATATATATATAATAAATATACATATATATAAATATATATAAATAAATATATATAATTATATATATATAAGTATATCTATAAATATATATATATATATATATAAATATATCTATTTAAATATATATATAATATATATAAATATATATATGTAAATATATATATAGATAAAAATATAGATATATAAATATTTATATAAATATATATAAATGTATATAAATATATATATATATGTAAATATATATAAATATTTATATAAATATATATATGCATCTACATAAATATATATATAAATATATATATATATAAATATATATGTACATATCTATATTTTTATACAAATATATATAAATATATATATATATAAATATATATATAAATATATATATATAAATATAGATATGTATACATATATGTAAATATACATATATATACACATATATATATATATACACATATATATATAGAGACTTATATGTAATATACTGAGTTCATCTAATTCAGTAAATTGTCATATACTAATAGCTTTTAATCCAACAACGTTTGACTTAATGATTAAGCTACAAAATTATCGCATTTCATAATTGAGCATTAATATAATGTGTGTGCAAAATCAAGACTTCAAGACAAGATGTTGATGGCAACGAAAAGTGTATTTCATATATATATACTTAAAAGATAACGCTACTCCAATTTACGTAAACCCTAAGTCCAACCACCCACGATCAATTATAAAACACATTCCTAACTCGATCGTAAGTAGACTCAGTAATAACTCAAGCGATGAAAATGCATTTAACAGGTCAACCAATATCTACGAAACAGCCCTAAAAATAGTTGATACAAAAATATCGATATCAAATATAAGCAACAACACACCAACAACTATGATAAAATCTAAAAAAAAGGAACTATAATTTGGTATACGGCCCCATACAATCAAATGTTAAAAACAAAACTTGGCAAGAAATTTCTAGATCTTATTGAAAAACACCTGCCCGCAACCAACCCCTTACACAAAATCTTCAATAAAAATACCTTGAAGTTATCTTACACTTGTTGCGAAAATTTAGAGATGATAATTACAGCACATAATAACCAAATACTAAATGAAAACAATGTAAACAGCAACAAAATAAACAATAAAAAGTAGACACCACGACAAAAATAAAATCAACACTCACAGAAATAATAATAATAATAATAATAATAATAATAATAATAATAATGATAATAATAATAATAATAACAAACCAACCCCGGACAAAAACAACCATACCATAAATAAAAATACCAATAACGAACAAGATAAATGCAACTGTAGACACCGCACACTTTGCCCAGTTCAAAATAAATGTCTAACAAAAAGCGTAGTTTATCACGCAACAATATTTGCGAAAGAAAACCCGAATAACAAGAAATATTACGTAGGCATGACTTTCTTAGATTACAAAACCCGATACTATGACCACAAAAGTACATTCAAAAATAAAAAAAACACCGTATAAATCAACACTAGCGAATAAATACTGGGAACTCAAAGAAAGCGGGCATTCGCCGGTAGTCGAATGGAAAAAGACAAGCTACCACGTTCAGACATTTAGATGACCCATGTAAATTATGCCTCCATGAAAAATTTGCTATCCTGTACTTTAAAGAACCCCAAATTCTATTAAACTGTAGACGAGAAATAGCAAACAACTGTGTTCACAAAATAAAACTTACTCTACGATAGCGATACAAAATAGCTTTAAAACTAACAAAAACAATAAAAAACAAACAAATAAATAAATTAAATAAACATGATTATACATAAACGATCACACATATATGTATATATATGTGTATGTATGTGTGCATGTATGTGTGTACACATATGTATATTTATATATACATAAAAAAGGAGGAAAACGTCTACTTAAACCACTAACCTAGTTCTAAAACAGATCCGTTGTTTGATAAAATGCATGCCCATTGGCTGATCAGAAGAGGCGCAGTGGATACTAGAATACTGAGTTGCTAACTAAAATCCTCAACATATATAAAAACGACAAACAACCACAGAATTCGCGCATAAGCCTGACGAAACCTATAGTGGACGAAACGCAGAATATTCCGTGTAGCTTAATCGCCATATATATTTTATAAATTACTAACTAGCTCTACCTACGTATTGAGCACTTTTGAAGTAAATACTTAAAGTTTACGCATGAATCTATACTTTCATATATTAATTTTATGTGAGTAAATGAAGCAATTATATATATATATATATATATATATATATATATATATATATATATGATGAGAAGAATGGAAATAGTATTCCGACGTAACAGAGATATGAAAAAGGAACAAACTAAGTTATTTATTCACTACCATTGCATCTATATTTTGAAATATTCTCTGGATGAATTAAATTAAAAAAAAACAAAAAAAACTAAACACCAGTATAAATATTTGAAAATATATTTTTGATGTAATTAAATGTTTGACACTCTATTATTTTCGGAGCGGAAATGTCGTTGGAAACTCAGAATTGGGGTAGTGGCATAGAGTTGTAAAAGAAAGATTGTTTTATAACGTCATATTGCCGTTATTATATTTACAAAGATATGCTGCAATTCGTATTATTTTTCAGAAAAAAATATGTCAGTTATAATTTAAATTTGGATGTGTAACTGAAGCTTAACGAGTTCATTTTGTTTTATAATTTATTGACTGTTCTTTTTGTATTAATCAATATAAGAATGGTTGCTCTGGGGTGAGAGAGTTTACATGTATTTAAAATTATATTATGTTCTTGTAATAGTAGTTTACTTATTAATGGTGATATATTATATAAGCTCTCTCACACGATAGGAAAACCTCGTATAATAATTAATACATATAACTAATCAATAAATTACATAAACAAACATACACTCATTCCATTTCATTTCAGTTACACATCATAATTTGAATTATTGCGGACATATTTGTTTCCAAAACAATATTGATTGCATCATCTGTTTAAATATATTAACGCCTATAACATTTCGGAACAAATATTCTTTTACGAAGCTATGCCTCCCCCAATTTTTGAATTTCCAACGCTTTTTTCCGTTTCTGAAATGCAACAGTGTCATATATTTCATTACATTAAAATATACGTTGCAATATTTGTACTTTTTTAAATTTTATTTTATTCGTCCACAGGAATCTCCAAATAAAGACACACCGTTGAAGGACACATTTAGCCTGTTGATCTTAATTTCGTTCATTCTCTGTCTCTGTCTCTCCCTCTCTCCCTCTCTCTCTCTCTCGATATATATATATATATATATATATATATGATGAGATGAAGACAAAAATGGATTGTGACATTCAATGCTTCCATCAGTAAGCTCGTTTTTTTCAATAATTACAAGAAACCATCTCAACCATCAATAGCTATGGCTAAAAATACACTACCTGAAATTACTTATTTCAAACTCCCAGACTCAACGTTTACAGGGAACATAACAGATACACTGAGAGCACTGCAAAGGCCGCTGCGAGGAAGGTAGGCTGTCTCTACCGTGTTAGAAAGTTATTACCGCCTGAAAATACACTGTACATCTACAAGGGAACCATTTGCCTATGTAGTGATTCTAGTTATCACATTTGGGCTTGTGCTTCTGCTACTCCTCTCTCGCAACTGGACACGGTTCAGTAGAGAGTCGCAAACCTGATAAGTCTTGAAGTGACACTTCGGATTCAGTCTCTGTCCCACGGACAAAATGTTTCATCCCTTTGACTGTTTTATAAGTATTTTAATGGTGGATGCGCTTACGAACTACAAGCACTTGTACCATTTCGAGCGTTGCCAGGTCGTAAAATATGCATATGTCACTGAGACATGTGCATGCGAGTATTGCGGTTTTTTTTTTCTTCTAAACAGCTCACGTTTTATTAGTAAAACAAATAATACTCGAGCTGATATGGATAAAGATAATTAAAAACTCATTGAGTATATGGGGTGAGCGTTTTCTTCACACACATATTCTTACTTTTGTAGATATATAGATTATCCGAGGAAAAGTAGCAAATAGAAAATTTATTCTGAAATCCTGACTAAAATGTGTAGTTGATTTGAAAAGAAGCAGAGTGTGTAAAACAGTTATGGGCTATTGGTGATATCGCTCTGTCGTGGAAGACCGTGTTTCCATGTTCTGTGTGAATACAAGATACACTGGAACAGTAACACACTCTTAACAGTTTAGCAATAATCTGAGGAAAATATCACTCAGGACAATTAATACGATGAACTATTCAGTAGAACGTGGAATTCTGGTTCCGACAATACTGATAATAACTACTATCTATGAAAAGAAAAATAGTTCGAATTAAAACAAGTAATAAATCTGCATATGAATTAATAACGGGACATTATTAAATTATAATTCTGATCCAAACTTAGTGATTGAAAAGATGTATCAGACTGTGTCAACCTAAGAGAGCAAAACAGTGATGTGGGGTAATATGAAAAAAGAGATTTTTCAATGGTTGGTGAAAATTAGATATCAATATGGAAGGAGGATCGTGAGATATAATTATAGTAAAGTAAGAAATAATTGAAGAAAATAATCCATCTTGCGTTTTTTTTTCTCTTTAGTTAAACATCTTACCATAACCCACTCTCTTTTACTGTACGCTTGCTTAAGCACTTCCGTTTTTTTTTTCATTCCTTTCTGATCGCTTATACACCCCACCAGATCATTTCCCTAGTTCTCGTTATTTTATTTATCTCTTCCTTAGAAAATGGTTGGATGTAGATGGCGTTTTGCTGGTGTCAAATTAGAGCCTATGTTAATGTGCAGTCTAACCTGAATATAAAAAAAAACTTTTGATAAAGTGTAACCCTGATATAAGAAACAAAAAGGTGTGGGTGGGGGGGAGATATACGGTGTCTTATATGCGGGTTCTACTGCACTATTTTCAAGTAAGTATGTCTTGTTATTGATAGTTTGCTAGATGATGTTATCATTGTGTGACTTAATACTTACATTTATTTCACTTTGTATATATATATGTATGTATATATATATATATATATATATATATCTGTATAAATATATTTTCTTATTATATATCAATCCTTATAACAGAAGCTCCAAGTGCATACAGAGCAATGTATAGAATAAATGACAAAAAATTATATTCCAAAATTCATAATGTTGACCATCTTAGAATTTATTACTTTAAATCAGTCGATTCATACAATTCTTTACAGGTTCTGTTTCGGAGCGCAAAATTATATATATATAATATATATAATATATATATAAACATATATATATATATATATATAAACATATATATAAACACATATATATAAACATATATATATATAAACATATATATATATAAACATATATATATAAACATATATATATAAACACATATATATATATACACATATATATCGACATATATATATATATAAACATATATATATAAACATATATATATAAACATATATATATATAAACATATATATATATAAACATATATATATATAAACATATATATATATAAACATATATATATATAAACATATATATATATAAACATATATATATATAAACATATATATATAAACATATATATATAAACACATATATATATATACACATATATATCGACATATATATATATATATAAACATATATATATAAACATATATATATATAAACATATATATATATATAAACATATATATATATAAACATATATATATATAAACATATATATATATAAACATATATATATAAACATATATATATATATATAAACATATATATATATATAAACATATATATATAAACATATATATATATATAAACATATATATATATATATATACATACATGGTTAGGGTCATCTTTTTGATTGCGTCACATATTTTGCACTGTTCACATCTCATTTTTTATCGTTGGTGACACAAAAAGATTAAATAATTCAATGTATACGCGAAAAAAAACGAAATCAATAGTAAATATTTCCCTGCAGGGTAACGGTTCGTCTCTATAAAGTATCAGTTTTCAACTTTCCGTGATTTGGTGAACTGCGTCATCCTCTAAGATATCATCCATCTGCTATATGGTAAAAGATTAAAAAAGAAGATATACAAGTAATAGCATCTACAGTGTTTTAATGTATACAGATTTTCTATTTATCAATATCATATAAAAATCTACGACCACACATATTCGTTTTGGTTGAAAGGAAACGTGCCCAACTCTAGGTATCGTTCTGTGCTGTGGTTACAATTTCCTCTTCAGTTCAATTGACACATTAATTTCCTGCTTTGTAGATAGGCTCATCATTTCAGACATATGTAATGATTCGATTCCTTATTTTCCCGAGCATTCGTTCCGAATGCGTCAAGATAATATTTTAAACGAGGTATTTCGTTTTCTGTTTATACGATTTCCGTACACATTAGACCACCACTTATCAAGGTCAAGAACGAATTGCAGATGAGACTTTATGAGAAAACGATGATTCAACGACCAAAAATTAGGAACACAATCGGGCAATCGTACGAATTGCGTTTAATTACTGATCGGCGTGATCGTTAACGAAAATGTGGCACTGTATTTCTAAATAACCGCGTTGTAACAAAAAAAACAAAAAACTGCCCTAGTGTAATGTTAAACAATTAAGAAGCTCTTCCAAAATAACAACAAAATATCTGTAAATCGGTATTTCGTAAGACACAAAGTACATTAAGAGAGTAAAGAGGTGAATTGAAGGAGTTCTTTATGGGATTGTGAAATTTTTAGTTGCTTCTGAACCAAGTGTTTTTAAAATTATTATTTGTATAAACAGGGGATTATGAATTTTAGAATAGTGCTGTTTAGCTTAAGCAACCTATTAAATAATATGGAAACCGTATTATTTTCTCTAAGCTTTACACTTTATAGTGGTACGACTGAATATATTCTCTCGAATTAATGGAGGAACAGTTAAGAAATTTTGAATATATATGTATTTATACACACACACACACATATGTGGATATATATATATATATATATATGTATATATATATATATATACAAACATATATGTATATATATATATATATATATATATATATATATATATATATATATATATACAAACAAATGGTAATATTTAATACAAAAAATACGTGAAGAGGTTATAATAGTTTTTTTATGAACAGATTATTATGAATCTTGGAATATATAAGTTCGGCAATCGGGTCTAAGTTTTGAGTTTCGCCCTCATTTGGCCTCATCAGTTACACACACCTGAACTCCGAATTTGAGGCCTCAATCTCTTGCCTGCGAGGCTAGTAATCTGCCACTTTGTTCAAATGCAGCACACAAAAGAAAAGCTATCTGCTAACACGGATCAAAAAAACCGTGGCTTTGCTTGATTGTGGAAAAAATGTATCATCTCTCACAGTATGAAAAGTCTATTACCCATTGCTCGTTAGTTTAGCATATTGGATGACATCGTCCTAGCGAGTGGTAAATTCCTATATATATATATATATATATATATATATATATATATACTTGTTTATTGTTATATAAACATGCTCACATCCCGCTGCTACAAATATCCACTTGTTTCAATCAAACAACAGATATCATCAGGCAGCGACTTGACTATTAAAAGTTCAATGAATCGTTCATTGAACTTTTGAATAGTCAAGTCGCTGCCTGATGATATCTGTTGTTTGATTGAAACAAGTGGTTATTTGTAGCAGCGGGATGTGAGCATTTTTATATAACAATAAACAAGTATTATCAGCTCTTTTTATTGAGCACTATCTAACAACCTCGTTGAATTCATTAGTCCATTACTTTTGAATATAAAAAAACCCGAGTATATATATATATAATTATATATATATATATATATATATATATATATATATATATATATAATTATATGTACAATTAAATAAAATAAATAAGTCGATTAAAAAAGATCGTTAAAATATACCCAAAGCGCTTTTCGTTCAGACAAACATTTTCAAGGGTCATAAGTCTGAAAATTATTATTTTTTTTAGAATATTTGGTAGTGATATGGAATACGAGCGGAGAGGTTAAGAAAAAAAAAAAAAAAAAAAACCTGACTACCCAAATAATTCTAACTGAAGCCGGAGGTTTCTCTGCTTGCACAAAGTAGGGGGGTTAGCAATGATGGTAAGTGCTTCGAGGACAGACAGATGGAACTTTGTGCGTCCTCGGTGCAAAACAGAAAAACACTCCGGAGAGAAAACAAGACCGCATTCCTTTTTATCGACCAAATGTTGGCCGATGGACGATTCTATCAGTTGGGATTTTCTGGTAGTAGCTTGATGATCCCTGATGAAACGGGGGACATGTTGGGCGATTCTAACCTGAAGACGCTGGGTCGTCTTGCCTATATAGACGGCACCACACCGACATTGAAATTTATAAATAATATTACTAGTTTGAGAGATAGGCAAGACATCCTTACGAAATGAGGGAAAGGCGGTTTTTGTGGAAAAGGCAATACGGAGCGATAGAGCACCAAAATTAGAAGACACCAGAGAGGAAATCTTATCGCAAATAAGTTGGCCTTCAAGTCCAATCCAGGGTAACCTAAGGTATACCGGAAATCTACATGGACCGTATTTTGGTAGCTCAGAAAAGGATTTAATTTTTTTATTAATAACTAAGTTAACTAATGGAGGTGGATATCCATTAGTAATAAAAATCCTTTTAATGTTATCAATTTCCACATCAATAAAAGGTGGGGAACAAATAGCAAGTGCCCGATGGGTTAAGTTTCTAATAAGATTTAGTTTCCTGGTTGTGGGTGCAAAAGAATCCCAACTAAGATAAAGACCAGTAAAAGTGGGTTTTCTATAAATAGATGTCATAAAGGAAAGCCCACGTTTAGAAACTAACACATCAAGGAAAGGAAGGGAGTTATCTTTTTCCACCTCCATCGTAAATTTGAGAGAAGGGTGTAAATTATTTAATAAGTGGAAAAAGGACATAGCTTCATCATGCGTTGCGAAACAAGAAAAAGTGTCGTCAACATAACGCATGTAAAATGCTGGTCTAGGGCACTTGTCAAACAACGTCTGTTCTAAAAAACCCACAAAAATATTGGCCAAAGTTGGGCCAAGGGGTGATCCCATCGATATACCGTCGAACTGGCGATATATCACATCGTTGAAACTAAAGGAAACTGACTTAGTAGCAAGTTCCAAAAGTTCAACGAACACCGCCTCAGGAAAAGAGGGGAGGGGGCCAGGGCCTCTATAAAGAAAATCAGCACATATATCAATGACCTCGTCAAGAGGAACATTGGTAAACAAATTGCTAATATCAAAGGAGACCAAATAACAGTTGTTAGTGGTAAGAGGAAGCTCCTTGATAGTCGATGCGAAATGAAAAGAATCAGGTGTGCAATGTGTTGAATAAAAAGAACAGACTGGTTCAAGAATTAAAACCAGCCATTTAGCCAGATTGTGTTGGGCCGAACCTACCATCGACAAAATTGGTCTCAATGGAGTATCAATTTTGTGTACCTTAGGCAATCCGTAAATCCTGGGGCGTCGAGAGCCCACCGGTCGGATATTATTATAAACTTCCTTAGATAAATATTTAAGTTTATGCCATCGAAGTAGTTTATTTTGAAGCTTGGTTTCAATTGAAGGAGTGTCATCAGAGTCCAGGGAACCTAAACAGATAAATTTGCTATCATTGTTAAGAATAGAAAGCATTTTTGCAATGTAGTCTTGACGGTCAAGGATAACTACACCGTTGCCTTTATCTGGGCGAGAAATGTAAATCTCATTATTGCATTTTAATTGCTTAGCCGCAATGAAATGATTACTTTGCCAAATAAAATGGCGAGAAGAAATATTGCATTGACTGAATTTATTGGCTAATTCAGTCAAGCGAGATTTAACAATATTTAAGTTGTCACCCGAACCATTATTTTTTATTTGTGAAAATAAAATCTCAAATTCACTAAGAGTTTGAGTTACGTCAATCTGGCGAGGAGGGACACAAAATTCAAGTCCCCTAGACAACACAAACGTATCGACTTCTGACAATTTAAATTTAGAGAAATTAAATATATGCTGATCCGAGAATGAAGGTTCGCCAAATTTATTTTTAATCAAAAGGTTTAAGAAATTAGTAAATTTTTGATTATTTGTATGACGACACTTAACATCCTTGGCTGAAAGTAACTTAGAAAATCGAAGTTTATCAAATGGAGACAACGTTTTCCAAGCGAGAGTCCAAACCGAGTAATGTTTACTCTGTAAACTAAGAAGCACATCAGAATAAAATGTTATTTCGTCTTTTAAAAAGGCCACCGTAAGGTTCCAAGAATTCCTACATTTAATCTTGGAAATGCGTCTGCAGATATAGCCCGGTGCAACATGATTAGATAGACATCCACGAAGGAACTTAATTTTACATTTGATGGAGGTGATCTTGTTTCTCAGGTGAATTATATTATTTAACGAATGAATGAAGTTTTTGCCATAATGGTTCAATAAATGGGATATAACTTTATTCGATTGGCAAAATTTTAGAATAATTATAAAAAAGTGAACCATATCGTAAATTCAATCAACTAAAAAATGGAAACCGGGGTGAGGAAAAGAAAAAAAAAATATATATATATAATGGGGCAAGTTATATGTACAATTAAATAAAATAAATAAGTCGATTAAAAAAGATCGTTAAAATATACCCAAAGCGCTTTTCGTTCAGACAAACATTTTCAAGGGTCATAAGTCTGAAAATTATTATTTTTTTTTTTTGTCCTCGAAGCACTTACCATCATTGCTAACCCCCCTACTTTGTGCAAGCAGAGAAACCTCCGGCTTCAGTTAGAATTATTTGGGTAGTCAGGTTTTTTTTTTTTTTTTTTTTTTTTTTTTTTTTTCTTAACCTCTCCGCTCGTATTCCATATCACTACCAAATATTCTAAAAAAAATAATAATTTTCAGACTTATGACCCTTGAAAATGTTTGTCTGAACGAAAAGCGCTTTGGGTATATTTTAACGATCTTTTTTAATCGACTTATTTATTTTATTTAATTGTACATATAACTTGCCCCATTATATATATATATATTTTTTTTTCTTTTCCTCACCCCGGTTTCCATTTTTTAGTTGATTGAATTTACGATATGGTTCACTTTTTTATAATTATTCTAAAATTTTGCCAATCGAATAAAGATATATATATATATATATATATATTACTAATAAGCTATTCATGGGAGTCAGTTAGGTTTCTATTTGTCTCTGTATAATAGAATGGTCTTTCACCTAAACCTGATTATCTATACATATATATATATATATATATATATATATATATATATATATATATATATATATATATATATATATATATATATATACTAACATGGGTACCAGCGTTGCCTGGGTTAACATGAAGTTCTTATTTAAACACGCCTGTATACTAATCATTTTCATCATGGGCAACGTGGATACTGCCACAACATAAATAAAAGAACGGATGAAAACATGTAAATGTAATCGCCCAAAAAAAGAAGTACGTTATACCCTCTCCACAATGTATTTCCGGAGAAGGGCTAGAAAAAGAAGAAATTCCGGATATTGAGCACTGGAAAGACCCCCCCACCTGCAAAGAAAAAATAATTAAAAATGAATTATTACAACTTTTATTTCAATGAAAATAGCAGTGAATGTCCGTGCCATCGAAAAAAAAAGAAAGAAAAAAGATCTACCAAAAATTAATTCCAAAAACAATTGAATGACATTTTTCGTCATTTTATATTGCTAATGTATTCCCCCCTAAAAACTGAATTTGTTATATTTGGGGTTCGTTCTGTTTATAAAATTGTTAGGTGAAAGTACAGAATGGTTTCATACAAATTAATTAAATTTATCGTTTTTTTAGGTTTCAAATGTAATTCCCGCCCCAACTACAATAAAACTAAAAGTTTTTGTATTTGTCATGTTTTGTCCCCTGCCCTCGATCGCCAAACTTGAAAAAATGCTATAGATTATATGTTTGGTTGAACACTTTGTGGCTAAAAAGTGGCTGCTCATTTTACGTTAAATTTATATAGAAAAGTTATCACCCACGCTAAAATGTAAATTTTATTTTTAAAAATGTCTTTTATAGTATTTATAAATACTGCTTAAACGTATTAGGCCACAAAACAACAGGTCTTAATTTTTTTGGTCAAAGTCAAGTTTCTTTTCAACTCCCTCAAAAGCTTTAAATGACGACTTTTAATGGTTTTCCGTGGTGCTGAAAACGAATCTTACGCTTAAATTTGGGGCAGATAAGTAATTTTAATGATATGAAGAAATTCCTTTTCCAAAAAGTGAGGGATCACTTTCCTATATAAAATTAACGTTAAATGAGCACCTCCTTTCTGGTCTCCTAGTAATTTCTTCATATCATAAAACAAATTTTACTGTGATATTCGTTTTCATCACTCCCTAAAATTAGAGTTGTTTCTGTTTTACTAAGAGATGCGTTCATTTTTTCATCTCATAATTTAGGACGCTTATTATGCTGTTAGTAAGTTTACAAAAGCATACTTTTTTCGTTCTTTTTTCATTATAGAACATGTATAGTTGTTAACAGGTGCGTCTGTAGTGTAACATTTCACAAAAAATATGTTTACGCTAGGAGGCGGTTAAGTAAAGTGCAGGATCACCTGGTAAAAACTATACAAATAATATAATTGAATACCTACCCCCCCAAAAAAAATTAGTTTTGTAAACCGCTCGTGCAAGCTTACTGCCAGTATTATTTACGTCATAAATTATGAAGACATAAACGAATCTCTTAGTAAAAAAAAACAGCGCCGGCTTTCAGTGATGCTGAAAACGAATATCACAGTCAAATTTGTTTTATGATAGGAAGAAATAATTAGGTGGTTAGAAAGTGGGTTCTCATTTTACGTTAACTTTATATAGGAAAGTGAACTCCCATTTTTTGAAAAAGTAATTTTTCATGTCATGAAAACTACTTTTCTGACCCAAATTTAAATGTGATATTCGTTTTCAGCACCATCAGAAAACTATTAAAAGGTGTCATTTTCAAGTTTTTTGAGGAGTTGGAAAGAAACTTGACATTGACCATTTTTTTCTAGGGGTTAAACGACGCTGGGTCATGTCGTCAAAATTGAGTATTTTTCATTTAGGATATTAAATGAACTATAAAGAAAATCTGTTTCGCAAGCAATTAAAAACACTTGCCATGGTATAATCATTATAATAAATCCTGGGCAACACCGATTAAATGTTATAGACAAAAAGAGCAGAGGATGATAGATTTTGTTCACACGTGTCTCTGACTTACCCTGCCCTCGCGAGGATGAAAGTAAATGAGGACATTAGTTTTAATTATTTTTCTCTAACAAATAAAAAAATGTTACTTAAAAAATAAGAATAAGCGAAAAAAAATTCTCCCGAATTAAAAATTAAAATAATAATTCAGCTTAGAATAATATTTCGAAATGAAAACAAATATTTAATAACGTGCTCCGTTTCAATAAAACTATCCCAGTTATTCCCCATTTTGGTTTTCTAGTTTTTGGTTTTAAAATAAAACGGTTTCAGATTTCAGATAAAATCAGTTAAATAATATAACTTGAAATTTAAAAAAAAGTAAATATTTTTTTTTTATTATTAGAGCTGAAACAAAGCTATTATGTCGAATAAGTAATGTTCTCGAGGTAATTATTTAAATAGATTTAATCTAATGCGATATGGTAATTACCGTAACTCAATAATGTAAATGTAGTTTGAAGAATGCTATATATTGAAAATCCGTATACAATATAATCTCTCCTTTTACAAAAGTATCCTTACATGGGCATAGAATATTTCTTGACCAGGAGAGGTGTACACATGTATGACCTTTCTATTTCTTGGGCATTAGGGGTTGCACATACATACACACACAGAGAGGCTACTACTTTATATATATATATACATATATATATATATAGATAGATAGATATAATATATAATATATATATATATACATATATTATATATATATATAAGATATACATTATATATGGTATATATATTATATATAATATATATATAATATATATGATATATATATATTATATAATATACATAGATTATATATAATAGTTATATATATATATATATATATATATATATATTATCTACACCCAAAAATAAACTTCACACTAGAACAAATCCCCACATAACTACCTTTCTTAGACATCCTAGTAACAATAAAAACAACATAATCACAGACATCTACCACAAATCCATAGACACTCAACAATACCTCCACTTCAAAAGCCACCATCATAAAAACTGTCTAAAATAATACCCTACTCGCTAGCACGTAGAGTCTGCACATTAGTGACAGACAGACACATCCGTTCAACTAAACTGAATGAACTACAAATAAAACTGCGGACAAGAGGATACTCACTACCACTAATACAGAAAGGTATTGAACTGGCTGAAAAAATTCCAATAGACCAACTAAGAACCCCAAAAGAACACAACAAAGAACAAATTCTAGCATACGTCTCTACACACAACACAAACAACCCAGAACTATTAACACAGATAACAAAAAACCTTATCCTCCTCAATCAAAACGACAAACTAAACAGCATACTTAAAACAACAAAAATAATAAAAAGCAAACGCCAAGCCAAAAACTTAAAACACATCCTAACTACCTCAAGACTCGTCCCACATACTACAAAAGGAGTTACAAAATGCAACAAACCGCGATGTGGAGTATGTGACATAATAATAGAAGGTAACACATACACATTCAAAAACCAGCACAAACATTCAAAATAAAAAAGGATCTAAATTGCACCTCCAGAAATGTAGTATATGCACTAAGATGCACAACATGCAACAAAACCTACATAGGCGCCACCAAAAATTTCAGCAATATAGTGGCCTTACATAAGAGCAACATCAAAATTGTAGATAACAGAAACCTCTATGTTTCAAAACACGTACACACATGCAGTGGGAACAGCTCCAAAATAATGCCAATCTGCCAAACAGACAATTATTTTTATTTACTTACACAGGAAAAAAACTTCATCACCAGATTTACTCCTGAACTGAACAGAACCTAATACCATCACACAAAAACATGAAATGCAAGGTACACTCGCATGCACACCCATACACATACACATATACACACCCACACATAAATCAGAACCGACACATTAAAACACACACACACGTGCGCGCATACAACCACACACAGACATAACACCCCTATCTCTAATACAACACAATGAACAATACCAACCCTACTTAACCTCGAAACCTATAACACTAGGAGACACCTAGAACCATAGTATAATATATGTTCCAACACCTCGCTCCCTCCTCAGTCAGGGGAGGAGAACCCCCCATGACTATCATCCCTTCTATCATCCCCCTCTCATACCTACGCCCCCTCCAATGCCCCCCCTCTGGGGAACAAAATCTTCCCCACACTAGGAACCGATCCTGGGTCTGGCCATACCCACATGGAGAGACAAATAAATAGAAACATTAAAAAATCCCCTATTTTAAATACGCCCCTCTTTCTAAACAAGCATAATATAAGACTAAAACGAAAAATCACAATACTAAAATCCAAGAATCCAAAAAATAAATATCAAAATAGAATGAAACCACCCCTACCCTTACTTCAGAAGAGCCAGTCCCCCCTCCCCACACATACACATTAGTAACGAGCTCGGACCACAGCCGCCTTCCTAAGGAAGCAAATAACCCTAAAAGACTAGAAAACAATATACGCATTCCCAAACCAATAAAAGCAAACATACACACACACACACACACACACACACACACACACACACCCACCCTACCCCACCCTAAAGGAAAAGAAAAAAACATTAGCAGAAAGAGAAAGCTGACTACAGCGCGTCTCCCTGGACAAGCCAAATAAAAAAGCAATTAAAATTCAGCATACCAATATATAATAAAGCCTTACAAGCCTCCACCCCTTGGAAAAACTTCAAACTAACTACGAAAATCGCCATTTTTACACATTTGAAAATAATTTCTGACGAGGACGCATCACAGACCGTCTGAAACGCGCGTAAACGATTTCAATGACTTAAAAACATTATTACAATGATCCAAACATAATTCTCAATGAAAAACCAAGACACGGAATAATAAAATAATGTTAAAAAGTACACATTGTTGGTGACTACTCCCTTATTTAAATATACATATTTCTTTCGTTGGAATTTATTAACCCATTTTATATAAATATATTATATAATATATACATATATATATATAATATATATATATATATATTATTTATATATTATATATATATATATTATTTGCGAATTTTATCTGTATTTTTAATTGCCAGTTAGGGTCATTTTTAAATGAAAACAAGACACATATGTTTACAATTTCAACTACTTTAAAGTGTTTATATATTCTGTAATTGGCTGTTTAATAACATCACAATTACTTAAAATATTTATAAATACTTAGAAGATTATGAAAACAATAGACGTTTAAATCTGTCAAAAACGTGCAAGAATTATAGCCGGTGACTTATGATAAGTGATTTATGACATACTTATAGAGTAATGTATTCATCCGTATTAATTCCTAACTGTGCATCGAACAGACACCCTAATACATAGTTGGCTGCACCTTAGCATAACAACAAAAAAAAACAAAAAAAAATATCAATTAATATTTTTCACTGTGTCTTTGAAATCGAATGAATATAATGACACAGAAATATACATAAATATACTGTCAATATAATAAGGTCTACTATTAAAACAGCTCAGAGAAATCTATCTACATATTTTCATTTTGATATACTTTCACATTTACTCTTGTATTTAAACCTATATATCTATATACACACACCTACACATACATATATACATATAATGATGGCAGATCAATTATTACATGCTTCCAGCATGCCAGGCCTACACGTGTCACAACTTTTCCATGGCTAAGGGAGTATCTATACACAGATGATGTTACAGAGTTTTAGCTTTGTACGAAAGCTAAACCTCTCTCTCAGTTCAAAATGTTTACATCCAGCAACAAGCAAGATCAAGATAGCCAGCAACAAGTCAAACTGCAGACCAGCTTAATGCGGGTACTGGTCTACCGCTTTATGTATTTTTTGTTTTTTTTAATCTAATATTTACTTCTCCTAGAGGGGTTGCTTTCACCACAGCTTACGAGAGCCGTCTCCACGCCACCTACACATGACAATAAACACATGCGTACATACAGATGTACGCCAACATACGCATGCATGTGCACACATATGCAACCATAATAATGTAGAGGCACACATATACGCACACACATAAATATGCCTATACATACGTACACACATATACATTTCATTATTTGTTCATAAGTGTTGTGTTCTTTCCTCGTGAGTTACAACATGCCCACTTGAAGGCTAGACTCCCTGCAGTAAGCTATTTTATGTTATATTGATCTAACGCATCCTGCGATACCACACATATATTCATGTATATACATACATTACCATATACATACATATTTAACAATATATATATGTGTGTGTGTGTGTGTGTGTGTGTGTGTGTGTGCGTATAGTCGGGACTCCGAGGCTAAGGAACGGTGAAGCGTCTTGTTATCGAATATGCTCATTGATCCCATATCAGTTATGTATTTATTAGTATTGATCTAACTACTCAATCGTAGGCTCAATTCAATCATCGACTGAGAATTATCTCTATTATAAATAGATATGCAATACGCATGAATTAAAATATCATATTTAAGCGTATCTTACAAGCGGGCAACGCCGGATCGCCTGTTTGTCTAGTATTGAGAAGAATTTCATCTGGCAAGAAACAACAATGATTTAGCTTGAATAGAAATGGGTATTATTGCCCCCACATGCGAATTGAAGAAACTCTTCCAAAACAGGTTTGAATGACATCTTTAATAACCTTTAACTATCAAAGAGCATAGCAAAATGTTAAGAAAACATTCAATAGATGATACCACAATCTAAGAACATAAAAACGAAGAAACCGATAAGCTCTTAAATAGCAAAGAGTGGATACAAAACTGATTGGCCTGAAATAATTTGTAGTTCGTTAAAAAAAAAATAAACAACACTATTTAACATCTATTTACCTGCGTAGCACGAGTCTCCAACTAGTATGGGTATATATCTTCCGTAAACTTTAAACATATACAACGAATCTATTTGACCAAATAATTGCATATAAACAACCGTAGGCTATTAGTTTTGTATAGAACTAACCAGGAACACTATAGGGATAATTTGTTGTCTCCACCCGGTCTGATCGACATTGTAATTTCCTGTATTATAGAAATGCTCAAGAATGGATTCTAGGCAAAAAGCGAGATTAGTATCGCTCTTACTCGGTTCACCTCGGAGTGAAATGCATAAGATTGCAATTCAGATATTCAACCCATTTTTTGCCGATCGAAATGTTATTTATTCTTGAAAGTTTTCAGCATCAAATTCTTGCCTCGTTTTCATGGTCTCCATGGAGGATTTAATGTCCTTTTCATATGTTCCTCACTAATAAGTTATTTCAAAAAGGAGTGTCTAGGGACACTCTATGGTGCTTCTAGCTGTATTACTCATTTGAGGGATGCCATATGTGCCTAATGGATACCATCAGAGAATCTGGAATTGGATTATGTTAAGCGTTAATAGCATTAATAATTGCATAAGCATATAGTACCACCTTTTAATCAATAACACACATATAAAGCATAAATAATGTATTTAGTTAAATGAACAAATATACGATTGCTAAATCTACTATGTTGACTTTAACATTTTATATATTAATGCCTTGTTTGTTCTATTTGGATTAGCCGATCTACATTTCTTCTGTCGCATGTTATCCTCACTATGCGGTGGCTGTTATAAAATTCAACGTTCTTCAGTCGCTATCAATCTGGTTTATTTTAACCATGGCGGTAGTTTGATCTTGTTGTGTCAGCAATAACCAGGTAGATGGCATGTGTAATTTATAATTCCATATTTAATATGGCCTGTATTAACTATTGTATCTTCGACTCCCATGACAACTGTTAATTGGAATTGATTATAACACATTACATTTATCCATTGCGCCGCCAGTAATTGAGATAAAATTTTATGATAAGAACTATACACAAAGTACTACACATTATTCAAAATATCAATCTTCATCTAAAATATTACGAAATATAATTACATATTAATATTGATGAGAAAGGTGATAATATACAATATCCACGCTGATATGAGTGGAATGGTTACTTGTTTTCAATGCATTATACAAAGAACAAGTATATAACGACCAGTATAACTCCGCAAAGGACATTGTATTAAGGGGTTGTTATGCGGCTACTGTATAAAATTCCAGACTATCTGATCGGCTTCGTCTAGTACAAAATATGCTAGAAATATAGAATCCAATCTTGCACTGATATTGCAAGGGAATATATAATTTCCTATTGTTAACATGGTGAATGGTCTAGTGAAAATTTTATACAATATGTGGTATGTAAATTACACAATGAGCTGTTTGTTTTGGCCAATCAATAATGGAACACTAGAGGCGCGAAAAATAAAGTGCAATACAAAGTAAATATTAGAAAACACAGAACGTCAATAATTCACATCCAGATATTTATTTACTGATGGTAAAATCTATGAGCTATGAAGCTGCAATGGGGTTCGCGAAGTAGAAGTTAAAAGTTGTAAATGTGGATGAAGAGATTTGCATATCTACAGTAATTAATACAACGAATGCAGTCAATATACAGTGCTTATTACTTCTATATTCGTCATACAGTGATTTACGTTAGATCACTGGGGTGAAGACAAGTTGGGGTTTGTCAGTACAAAAATATGTGATCATTTAGGAATTCAGTTGCGGTATGTGTGATACGCTTGTCTCAACATTGGTTTCAATAGTTCTGGATTTCACCTTGCCATTAGAATCAAGCTGTGCCGAAGGAGATAAAGTGCAGTTATGATGGTCACTCTTTGCCTCGCAATTACCAGGTCATTTGCGTGGGAACGTTTACTATCGTTCGAGACTGAGCACAGACCATGATTTACTTGAAAGTAAACGTAGTTAAAGTTTCACTCATAGAAGATATTTAATGTTGAAGATATAACAATTAGATTCTACAGGAAAATAAAAATGATACAAAATATAAATATTTACACATTAATTCAGCAACAACCAAAACATAGAGTGTGATGCTAGAAATATACTACTAGGTGTCTTCTATTGCATGGAAATAACCAATACAACTGCACTGCAGCTCTGAGATTAGTAATAATAATAATAAAATGTTTCTTATAATTGGGGTTGTGATAATTTAATGAGAAGGTTACTGATTCCAAAATGTATGTTCGTATAGTGAGGAAGAAATGTTTTCTTAACTGTGTACGACAAATTAACGCATGGCAAAAGCACGCCAAAGCGCGCGACTCTCTATTCGTGTGATCTGTAGACACATCAATCAAACAACCTAGGAATTTTATGTCAAGAAAAAGAAGTAGCAGCCGATATATAAATATATATGCACTGGCATGCTGTTTTTCTAGCAATATATGTTTATAAAAATAGCACCTTTTCGAGACTTCGGGAAGATATTTAAAAACGTAGGAAACATCAACAGAACCCCCTTCCTTTAAAGCCCTAGTTTTAAACGAACTACTGAATATGCATTATTCAATACATGTTTAATATTTTAGCAGCAATAAATATATATCTTCACAAATGAAATCACGTATTAAAAAAGAACGTAAATCTACCAAGGCAAACCCTTAAGAATATTAGATACCACGTACATACATAATATAGTATCAATGATTTTCTTCTTATATCGCATCATTTATTGGAGTTCTATTATTTACCTCCCTCCATATTTACAAAGTGGTGACCTCTTCCTCTCACGCCGTATATTTCTTTCGTCGTGTCGTTATCGTTAGACGTCACATATTTAATATTGTTCTTCTGTGGAGAAGCATCAGGCTTCAAAATATGTAGGTCTTAAGAGGATATTTATGTTGCACCTCTAACTGATGTACTATCCTATTAAATCAACAACTAAATTTATATGCTTTAGTATGTACTTTATATTGTCGTTTTTATTTTTCTCTTCTACATATATATTTATATCCATACATGTATATAGAGACGTATTTATACACATAATCCTTTGTATATATATATATATATATATATATATATATATATATATATATATATATGCACATATATACATACATATATATATATATAAATATATATATACATATATATATATATATATGTATATATATATATATATTATAATAATTCTTAATATTTACAAACACTACGCTTTCATCTTTTTGGGAAGCATCAGTGGAGGGGAGCCACGATTACGGCCAGGCGGGTGATTCCCACCAGGCCACGAAGTTATCTCTTACACCATTATCCAGGAAAAGAGCAAAAGAGACAACACTTACAGCGAGACATACAGTTGAAATTAAAAATAAAATACTATAAAATATCAATACGTCCCTCATGAGTGCTTAAATGGTTATACCTACACACTTGAGCATAAGTGACCGACTTACATTTACACTTTATAGTACTCAGCAATCATAACTGAGTTCCTTAAGAGGCTGATAAAATTAGTACTTGAATAATGCTTAAATAAATACAGACACTATTGTTCCATCCTTTCGGGTATCCTCTGTGCAAGGAGTCACGATTATAGTAAGTCGGGAAATTCAAATCAGGCCACGACGTCATTTCTAGCTCCATGCCCAAATAACAAACTACACAGCCAATGTTCACCACGAGAAATATTTTTGAAATTTAAACATTTGTTATCAAATATGGATACATCCGTCTGAAGTGATCTAATGATTTGTGCATATGTTGCGTTGTTATCTCTTATAAGGAAGTAGAAGACATGTATATTATAAATGTGTTGTATCATAAAGGAGATCATATGTGATCGTCTATTCAGTGTTAACGTCATGTGTGATCGTCTAGTGGTTCTTCTATTTATTCACATGCTTTTAAGTGTGACTGTGTGTGTGTCATGTCATGCATTTTCAGACATACATTCTGCGTCTCGATGTTGGTCCATCTGGAAATCTCTCGTCTTGGAGGGGAGACCTGGCACCTGTTTTAGACGAATATTCATTCACACCAACACGATGAATTGGTTTCATAGTTTATTTCACTTTCCAGATGTCTCGCAGAGGATGGAAAGTGAATCTCTGGCCTGTGTTGTTTTGTTCTACACACTTAAGCGTCCCCGCCAGTGAAGGGGCTGAGGCGTCTGTGATAGCCGTCTGTCGCCTTCTACGCCCAAACTAAATCTCCACGATTCAGCTAACCTGATAAAGTGACTCACACGCAAACTGATAAGCTGATCCTGACTTCCGATCACTAACACACACACACAAACACACACATATATATATATATATATATATATATATATATATATATATATAGCGAGAAAAAGAGAGATAGATAGACGTCTTCTCAACATGACGTTTACATTCTGGCTGGATTATAAGAGCGAGAAAAAGTTGTGGGCAGAGATTGCCCCTGCACACAAGTGTGTACTTACGAAAAAGTGTCACGTACTCCTTCAGATAGAACATGCTAGTATAACCGAACATATGTTATTATTATGTAAGTCCTATAATTCATAACACTTATAATTAACTATTCAACGTGGGAGATTAAACTGAACAGTAAAACACATGTGCTGCTAAGAAGATAAATTATAAGCAAAAAAGAAATGTAAAGAGTAAGGCGAATTAAAGAAGCAGAGCATATGCTGGTTTACGATCAACTACTAAGCAAAAAAAATGTAGAATTTACCACGATATGTAATCTATTAATTTTAACTAATATATATAAATATATACATACATACACATATATATATATATATATATATATATATATATATATATATATATATATATATATATATATATGCGTTTTATTTTTATAACCGTATTTCTCTGTTAAGTTACATTATATTTCAGCTACCCGGCCGTTTGTTGGCCGTCTGTAGCTTCCTCAGACTTTTACAGAAATGTACATTATGATGGGTGAAAGAGTGAATGATGTCAGAGGAGTGGCGCCAGAAGAGCGGAAAAAAGAGGAAGAGAACCAGGTGGAAAGGTGGGAAGGGGGCTGGGTATATCGGTAATGTTTTAGTTTTGGCGTTTAAGGACCTTAGGTGGTTGTGGGGGAGGGTCTGGGAAGTTCATTTATGGTGTGGCTGAGGACATATGGATACATGAAGGGGGAGAGGCAATGTGTGGGTGTAGGAGAAGGGGTTACTTTAAAATTCGAGTCTTAATGTTTAAGTTTTTTAAGTTAAATCCTTAGAAAATCTAGCACACGTAAATCCCGAAACTCCTCATCCCTCCTCTGCCTAAACGAGAAACTCCTTATCTCCAATTTTAAAGACAGAGACGAATTACTAAACAAAAAAACAGGAAAGCACCATAAATTATAGGCATTACCAATCCCACCTCCTTAGCAACTATACACCTTTCTAAAACATCCCTTAGACAACACCACCCTAAATCCCATAAATTATACATCCAATACAAACATCCGTCACATCTACCATGACATATACTAAACCAAACCCCTTTAACCAATTCCTCCCACACCCACCCCACCTTACCCCCTCCCTCTAAGAATCCCCGTAAATCCAACAAAATAACACATGCCCCCAATCACCACCAACTCTAAACTCCACATAACCTTATCCCACATAACCACCCAATAATAGGCATCAATTCCCCTCCCCTTAGCCAACCTCCTGCCCAACCCCAACACACCCTACATGCAACCTCCACGACTTAACACAGAAATTGTTTACATGTTACTATGTGGATTTACACCTGCACAGGTAAGTACGCATGGAAATATACAACTGAACGATGCCTTATGTGCATAGACGCATACCTTAGAATATGACACCCCAATATAGCTTTCCTCCTAAATTGATCGATAATACCCTAAAGAACCATTACCCCAAATTAGAACAATAACTACAGCAATCAATCCCCACATAAACTACCTCAAACTCCTCCCCAAAATTTATAAGAATGGCAACCTAGGACAACTATCTGGATGTTTATTAATGCGTATGTAAGTATATGTGGATGAAACCTGTGGGCATATTTACGGCATATCACGCTGTATATATGTATGTATATTCGTGCGTAGATATCAGTGCGTAAGAGAGTGTGGGTGTGTATCTTTGCAGATGTATATAATGAGAGCATATGTGTGCATATGTGTATCTGTGTACATGCATACGTGTGGGGACGTGCATCTGCGGGCATATATATATATATATATATATATATTATATATGCGGAGGTGTACGTCGGCTCTCCTGTGTGCACCCACATCTTACCATAAAAAACAAACACTAATGAAAATTAACATATTATGTATATGAGCCTGGGAATGAGTTTATGCTCATATATATGTATAATCATGTCTACATCGAACGAAAGTATTGCGTCTATATACCCGCAAATGAACTTAGATTTACATCTATGTAGACGAATATATCTATACCAATAACTGTCTGTATATCTGGGTGTGTGTATGTGTATACACGCACGTGTGCATCCATGTGTGGGTTCGTGTGTACATGGGGTATCGATGTATATGTGCACGTACCTATGTATACGTGTGTGGATGTGAGAGTATATGTGCTCGCTGCGTGCTGTCCACATACGTGTGTGGGAGCGTGCAGCTATGTATATGTCGATGTATGTATTCACGAGTATTAGTATCTGTATCTGTATGTGCGCATGTAATCGCATGTATGCGTGGGGGTGCAAGTATGTCTGAATAAATATGCGCATGTAGGCCGGCGTATACCCCCCTTGGGGTATGGTGTCGGTGTGTGTGTGTGCATGTGTATGAGCGCATCCATGCTTACGTACAGGTACTGAATTTAGCACTTTAAGGAAAATTTGACGTCAACGGGAGCGGCGCGAGGGTGTATGCGCGCATGCGCGCAAATGTGTATGTATTTGCACGCCAGGGCAGAGATGTATCTGTGCATGTGAACGTTTCTTTAAGTATATAGCGTGTAGATACGCATGGGTGTGCTCGCCCGCACGGCCGCTAGTCAACCCTCTCCAAGCACTTAACAACAAATAAAAACCAAATAAATAAATCGAATCATAGCCGTCCTCCGCCTGCGAACCTATGCGGACACCATCAAGACATACTCATCAAGAAATCATCTCATCAACGAGACGACAAAATCTTTAAAATTAAGACTCGAATTTTTAAGTAACCCCCTCCTACTACCCCCACATATTCCCCTCCCCCTTCCATGTATCCCTAGGCCCTCAGCCACACCAGAAATGAACTTCCCAGACCCTACCCCACAACTACCTAAGGTCCTTAAACTCCAGAACTAAAACATTACCGACATTCCCACCTTTCGCCTTTGTTCCCTTCCTCCTTTTTCCGCTCTTCCCGCGCCTCTCCTCTGACATAATTCACTCTTTCATCCCATCATAATGAACATTTCTGTAAAAGTCTGAGGAAGCTACAGACGGCCAAAACAACGGTCGGGTAGCTGAAACAATAATGTAACTTAACAGAGAAATACGGTAATAAAAATAAAACACATATTTGCTCTACAACAGTATTGAGCACTTTCTTCAGGTTTTTATTAATTACCATTTCTACTATATATATATATATATATATATATATATATATATATATATATATATATATATATATATAAAGTGATGATTTTGTCGTTCCAACGAGAGAAAAAAATGTACGTTTAATTGTGGGGGTTTCAGCCTTTTAGCATTTTTGTATTTTAAAATATTTTTATAACGCGTTTCAAGCTTTATAGAGTTCTCTTCAGATGTATTTTATATAAAGGTTTTTTAAGTGAAGGGTTGGAATGTTATTCTGGAGAACATTTTACATATAATGACTTTGAGTGTCTTTTTCAGAGAACTGTAAGTTTCAGAGTGTTTCTAGCCAATGGGCAGTGTTTTTTGGGGTACAATCAGAGTTAAGTTTATTTGGAGGGGAGGGGGCGTTTTGGTCCATTTGGTAAAGAGTTTTATCATTTTTTTTTAATGATTTTCTTTTTTGATACATACGTACACACACACATACACAATAATACACACATACATACATACCACACACACATACATATGTACATATATGTGTGTATATATGCACCTACACACTCACACGAATACACATGTAGGCACATACATACATAAAAAAACAAAACAAATTTATGTATACACACACATGCATATCTCCCCACTAACACACCAGCCACATATATTGGTTAAAGTTTTCTTTGTCTTTTTCAATCAAAATACCCATGCATACATATACTTAGTCCCATAAACATAATCATACGCACACACACATACAAGATGGATTATACGTAACAGATGATATATACACATTCACACACGCACACACACAATAATGTACACACATGTACGTATACATATACACACTTATGCATACCTATATATATATATATATATATGCATACACACATGCATACGCATGCAGGTACGTGTACACGTATGAACACACACGTCTACATAGAGAGACATATGCAGGGGTGCATATATATATACACACACATTCATATGCACACAATTACATACGCATACATCCACCCATATATATATATATATACACACAAAAATACACACACATATACAAACGCGCATACATCCACCCATATATATATATATATATATATATATATATATATATATATATATATATATGCACCCACAATCACACACACACATACATATACATACACCCCCCACATACAAATCGGTTAAAGTTTTGTTTGTATTTTCCAATCGCAGCACATAGTAACATGTGCACTCACTCACCCAAACATAAGTACACGCACACACACACATGCAGATAGCCGTCTTTTGACAAAAAAGTTCCGCGTTCTACAGGGTAAACCTAAAGAAGGTCGGACGCTACATCAGCCGAGATCTTGTGAAAATAAACTCGAAGATAAGAAGAGTTTTCCAAATTATCCAAATGACACGGATCATCATTACTAAGCAAAAAAAAAAAGTTCAGAAACGTAAAATGAAAACGTTAATATATTAAAAATTAATCATCGCATGCACTGAAAGAAGAAAAATAATTTATTTTTTAGAGATACCAGCAAATATGCGTTTCTCCCGATCTCTTTATCGCAGCTCGACGAACAAATAAATAATACATTTTCCACGAAAGGAGCAGGTAATGTCTACGAAGCAATATCATGACGAAGTGACACATAATATAATGCTTACCATAAATGGAGGTAAATACTGGATCATTAATTTATGATTAACAGAGAAACACTACATAGCACTCAAAGCAAAACGTAATTTTGAGATCAGGATATGGCGAACAAAAATAAACTGGCGTCTTTCAAAGGGGGAAGTAACACTTACGAGTATAGTATCATAACGATCGAACATATATTACATTGTTATTAATAGAAAATTTAACACCCGGGATTATAGCATAATTAGGAATATGCATACTAATGCGTGGAGGATGATCTTAAGGCGACGAAATAAATAATGCACTATCTCCCACCCACTTCAAAATATAGGGGATGTAGTGCCTAGGAAAATTGTAACAGGACTTTGACGCAGATGTCTCCACTGAATTTAATACTAAAAAATAATACAATAGTGAAATTAATAGGATAATCACGGCTCTGTTTAGTCTTGGGATAAAATAAGTACACATATAGAGAGTATACACTTGTAATTGTCAAACGATATTGCCGCATCAAAGACCACCTCTCAGCTGAGTCGACATTATTTTATTGCAGTAGCATGAAGAAATCAATGACGACTAGAAACAAAGCAGAGATAAGCAGGTCTTCTTGATAATCCATTTTAGTTTAGATTAGGTTCAACTTGCTTTACTCCAGTGGTCAAACTGAAACCGGTGTGTCAACACGATTATTATGCGGTATATTACTAAAACAAAGATAGAAAAATACCAAAATCCATTTTAAAGAGATGTTACTTGGTATAGGCTTGTTCTAGACCAATCTAAATGTATTTGTTTTGATAAGGCATCTGCCAAGTAAAGTAGAAAGTAAAGTAGAAATGAAATTATAAAGTAAAGTATAAACGAAATTTTGCCAATTCCCAACCAGTCAATGGCAGACTCCTTAGCTTGCTGCCTTCCATAATTTGAATATACAAATCAGTAAGAATTCGATAATCACGACTATCTTTCACTGACAATGTATTAACATATCATTTTTAATTTGAAAAAACATTGTACAAATATGCCTAAAATTCTTATGTAATTAATAAATAGTTCTGTAGGTGTAATTAACGTACATTAAAGGAGTTAAACTATATAACAATACGCATGTTAGCATTTACATTCAATGCACCAAATGAGATCGTTGATTATGTAGTGATTACCAGGAAGAATAATTCGGTTAAAAACAAATAGGAATACATTAGGTGGTAAACGTAATTGCACTTTATAATCACTATTTTATATAAGCCAAACACGATAAGTTCACTGTTAGTGTAACGGCCTTTTTATAATAACAAAAAATAATCAGTTTGCTAATTTTATTCTCATTGCAGTAAGGTTAAAGTCAGTTTCACGCGCGAAGATCTACACTTTCTGTTGTGGTGGCAACCACTTATTTGCATATGCGAATAACATAACACTATAAATGGCAAGCCTCAAATGCCACTAGAAGTGACGCCGAAGAGCGTACACATCCTCCCACCAAGACTCTCTGACTCGACACCGTCATTTGTACATATTGTAAATATACCTTTTCTTTAATACACTTATTATTGCGTTATCTTGTTGTTTGCGTCTTCATTGTATTTCCTTACTAATAATTGTTCAACCTTGCAACCACAACAGTTGGCGACGAGATATGAAGCGTCAAATATAACAGTTTGACGAAGAACTATTTTAAAAAAAAGTACAACGCAAAGGTTGACCATTTTTTAAGGAATGCAAAGTGTTGACGAGCAAACGGATTTTACGCTAAAGAGAAGTTTCATCTCAAGTGAAAAAAAAAACTCTAACGTGGCAAAAGCAACAATTTACGCCGTTTTCTGGGAATCCGAGTTGCAAACGAATGTAAAAGTGAATTTTTGTTTTGTCGCTACACGACAAATCTTACTAAAGGACCAACTTGCAAACGAAAAGCGAACTTTGTTCTGTCGGAAAAACGACAGGTCAGACCCGTATTACGAAAAGCAAGGACGTAACCTACGAAAAAATTTCACCAGTGGATTCTAATTACTGTTCTCCGTAAACAAAACAACAACTAAAGGACTTTTTCATTAATGTTTGGTTGACGTCGGTACTAAAAGGAAATACCACAGCTAAAACTAAAATTCAAGGAAAGGATTTTTTTGTTCTTGAAGTTGTCACTGAATAACGGATAATACAGTAAAACGTCACGGGGAAAAAAGGTAATCTCAATTTAAGTAATATTTTAATTACTAAAATACTAGAAAAAAAACTCAAATAACTAAATGTACTGCATACATTTATTCAATTGTGACTCGATAAAAAAAAACCCAAACTTTTATTTTGTGGAAAGAGTTACTTATTAGTAAGTGCCTAAAAACGGAAAGTCAATTCCATTTCGTGATTCCAGATAAACCTGTTTTATTTTTTTTACAGCGTGACTCGCAAAAAGAATATATTATTGCAAGCAGCGATATTATTATTGAAAACAGGAGCTTACAGCAATTTGCTTTTTTTGTTGTAACCCAAACCGGTGTATATGGTACATGGTACATGGTACAATATTTTTTTTAACTACACACTAAAAAAAACAAAAAAAACAAAAAAACATGGAAGACTTATCAAAAATGTTCATGCAATTTTTACAAGCACAAGCTACACAAAACGAGCTTTTGCAAACACAAATACAGGCACAGGCTGACCGCAAGGAAAAGAGAGAGGACAGATTATTGAAATGGCAGCAGGAACAAGAAGAAAAGCAGAAAATGGCGCAATTGGAACAGGAAGAAAGACAAGAGGAACGTTTTGCTAAAACACTGGAACTACTAAAGTGTAATCGAGAAAATGTCGATAGTGTTAATTTCTCCCATACAACTATTTTTAATAGCATGGACACATTTCATTATGTGCCTGAGGAAGAGAAGAATTTTGAAGCATACTACACAAGATACGAGGATGTTTTTCAACTGGGCTGTAAAAATTGGCCAAATAGTCAGAAAGTGAGCCTCTTACTCAGAAAATTGTGTACATCAGAACACAGCAAATTCGTAGATTACATATTACCTAAAAAAACTGCGGAATTAGAGTTCATGGAAGCTGTAAAATTACTAAAAGAATTATTTAATCACAATATATCTCTTTTTCATAAAAGATGGGTGTGCATCTAAGAAAGATGGACAACCAAGATTATTTGACATACGCATCAGTTGTCAATAAAAACTGCGATAATTTTAAGCTTGCAGAACTAACGGTAGAAGATTTTAAATGTCTAATCTTAGCTCAAGGGTTAGTTTCCACGAAAAATGCAGAAATACGCAGACGAGTGTTGTCTAAGCTGGAATCTGAGCAAGATTTAACCCTCCAGAAACTAGCAGAGGACTGTGAAAGGGTCATTACACTAAAAAAGGATTAAAAAAATATAGAAGAATCCGGAGTGGCATATGTAAGAAAAGTTAGAAAACCATACGCACCAACCAAGAACTTTACAAAGAAAAGCAATGGAACGGGATATTCCAAAGATAATAACCATAAATATAGTACAGAATATAACAAGCCTCTTCCTAGATATAACTGTAAGAGATGTGCAGAAAAGCATTGGGAATCAGATTGTCCTTATAAGAAGAAAAAATGCTACATTTGTAAGAAGGTGGGACACAAAAGCGATTGCTGCAGATATAAAGATTACACCAGAAAGAGTACAGCAAACAATCAAATACAAAATTAGACAAAGATCGGCGAAAATACGTAAAAGTGGAAATATTTAAAACATCAATAAAGTTACAACTCGACTCCGGCTCCGATGTTTCTATAATAATCCTGAATACGTGGAAAAAGTTGGGAAAACCGGCCATGATGAAAACTAGTAAAGCAGCCCGGACGGTAACTGGTGGTGGTATAAAATTTGAAGGAGAAGTTGTCCTCCCGATAAAATTGAAAGGGATTTCGAAGAAATTAAAAATATTCGTACTAAAAAAATAGTGAAAATCTGTTTGGAATAGGTTTAATTGAGAAATTTGGACTATGGGATAAGCCAATCAATACATTCTGTAAAAAATTAGAATGTTCTTCTCCAACAACAGTAAATAGAAAAGACGATTTAAAAGAATTATTTCCTGAGGCATTCACGACTAACTTAGGTCGCTGCAATAAATTCAAGGTCTCGTTTGAACTTAAAGAAAACGCCAGCCCAATTTTTAGAAAAAAGCGAAATGTTCCGTTCGCTGGGTTGGAAAAGATTGATAAAGAATTAAATAGATTGGAACAGACGGGAATTCTAGCAAAAATAGAACACAGCGAGTGGGCAGCCCTCACCGTATACGTAAAGAAAAAGATATTGAAATCTGTGTGACTTCAAATCTTGGGAGGGAGTATTGTGGTGGCAACCACTTATTTGCATATGCGAATAACATAACACTATAAATGGCAAGCCTAGGTTGGCCTTGGTGTGTCTTACTCAAATGCCACCAGAAGTGACGCCGAAGAGCGTACATGTCCTCCCACCAAGACTCTCTGACTCGACACCGTCATTTGTACATATTGTAAATATACCTTTTCTTTAATACACTTATTATCGCGTTATCTTGTTGTTTGCGTCTTCATTGTATTTCCTTACTAATTATTGTTCAACCTTGCAACCACAACAATTTCCAAATAGAAACACGCATGAGTCGTGCATAATATGTAGAAATACATAAATACTCGGTATGTCAGTTTCAGGGGACAGGTTATAAATTGTTTTCAAATGGATGAAGAATGCTCAGAAAAATTCTATCAAATATGCATACTCATCAACATTGAACGAATTTCTCCACAACCTTTTTATCTGATACGTTTCAGAAAGATTACATCCGGTATTGTAAACATCTATAATTGAAGTGGAGTTGGAGATTATACAAAATGTGAACTTTGCGTGCACATTTCCCTTGCTCACATCGAAGTCTTCCACAGTACAACCACCTCCTTTTTTATTTGTTTACGTAATATATATATATATATATATATATATATATATATATATATAAGAGAGAGAGAGAGAGATAGATAGACAGATATTATAGAAATGAAGCCCCTAATTCACAAGAAAAATATGTGACACAACATTGTTATATCCATTATATCCATCATTTAAATATTTATTACAGATGCTATACGTTTCTAGCAATGTTGAATTTAAATGATATTTTTTTTCGAAATTAGAATACTGTTTGAAGAAGTAATTTTACATTTATATTAAAATACTTTCTTTAATTTTTTTATCGAATAAACACAATAAAACTGATGGGCACGCGGGGGAACTTCATTCCTAGAAGACGCTCATCTAGCGGGGTTTGGAGGTGTGTGTTGGTGGGGGGTAGATTAAAACATCCCTGTTAAAAAAATAAACGTTGGCCGGTTGTTTGGAGTTGTAAAAGAAAAAAAATAGTTTTAGTATAAAGGTAAGCTTGAACCCCGAACGTTTGACGCGGAGGTGGAAAGTAAATGGAAAAAAAAACCTTCGACCTAACCATCTCGACCACGGGACCAGATGAATTGACAAGTGTGTTAAGTTGACGTTTATAAACCGAAATTAGCAGGTGCGACAACGTCAAGTTGCGGGAGCCAGTTTCTGTTTTCCCCGCTACGCGGCGGTCAAACAATAAAAAAAAAACATGAAAAAAATGAAAACAGAAAAACGAATACGTGAAAAATAGCTTAAATAAGCCTGTTTCGATATTAAAATTTTAAAAATCGGCGGGTACCCGGGTGTTTTTGCGTGTCGCTAAGAATAAGCGAAGTAAAAAAAAAAGCAGAAAAAACTAATGTTACGTGAAAAATAGGTTAATAACATTGGTTCAATATTTAAATTAAAAATTCGAAAAAAACCCATCTCACACCACGAACCCAAAACGTTCAGATAATGAACCAAGGCCTTAACCAACTGAGCTAACGCGACATACATGAAATTGGTCGGTTTTTCAACTATTTAAAGTAAATCAGGTCACGATGTCATCTGACGCATGCGTAGAATCGGTCATTTTCACGAGAGGACCGTTTTTGTTGACTACACCCCCTGTCGAAAATTGTCGATGTCGGGGTGAAAAGTTAACGTTTTTTGGCCAATTTGTCGATATTTATCGTGCAAAGGATGGAGCTTCGATGTGATACGGAGTTTTTGAATTTTCGTTTCGTCTGTCGAAAGATTTTAGCAGACACACAAACATACATACATACATTTTCGCTTTTATATATAGAGAGTAAAATACTTTCTTTAATTTTTTATCGAATAAACACAATAAAACAGATGGAAACGTTGGGGAAACTTCATTTCTCGAGGACGCTCATCAGGACTAAAAACCATATCATCGATTGATAACTGCACTCGAAGGTTAAAAAAATACGTTTCTCCTAATCAGGAAGGTACGATATTTACTCAACACTTTATAGAGGCTACGAATTTTTCAGAAAAAAACAAATAAAATTGTAAAATCCACAGGTGAAGTTGTCTGATGGAACAGAGACAAGTTTGGTCTAATGTACGCAGTCTGTCGAATCAAGGCATTATCCCCTTCAGTATCGACACTTTCTTTTTAGTTGTTTACTTTGCGGTTCCTCTCTGGAAATAAAGATTTGAATTTTCTAAACACATATGTCATACGGTATTTAGTACATATATTTTACAATTCACCATAGAGTGTTTGAATATTTCTTTTTTCTGGCAATGTTAAATTGAAATAATTCTGTTCGTAATTAAAATAACATCTAGCAGAGTTGTTAATTTGTATCAAATTTCTGCTTGATTTTTTTAAACACAACAAAATAGATGCGAACTTGGGAAGAAGCTCAACAGCGATTGCAATTTTCCATTTTATTTGATTTTTAACGAAGCAACGTGGAAGGCCATTACTGAAGTATTTTATAAGTGAACAGAGAAAGTAATGATTTAAAGCCGTAATTACATTAATGAATAGGCAAACGTAAAAACGTTTTCATTTTCAATTGCTGAACAAAAAAGAAAAGATGGGAACATTGAGAAATTTTGTAATGTAATGCCTGGTGTTCGCATGCTTTTAATTAGAAGAACGCGAGGCATTCATTTCCCATCATATGCAGCATTATCGCCATATTTTCGTTATTTTATATCAGTCTTCGTCATGAACGAAGAGGGTTTCCATATTGCTACAACTTTGTGACCTTTTCATGAGTTTGACTATGAATGCGTACTTCTTTATTTAGTACTAGACGTCTGATATCTACTAGACTTATTTTTGTTTTAAATCTTAAACATAAACAAAAAACTAATTACAAAGGTTAACGTATATCGGTTAAGTTTCTTTTTTTTAAGGCACGCTGATCTTCCCTTTATTATTTGCAATGAAGATTTTTTTTACATAAGAATTAAAACTTATAAAGGTTCAGAGACCACTCGTGATAAGGGTTAAGAGTGTACAGTAGTCAATTGGACAATATAGTAATTGTTAGTAATCGAAATTCGGAAAAATTTGTAAACTTAAGTGGAACGGCTCATCAAGAACTTGTTTCCGTTTTACTTCAAGACAATCATATTGTAGTCTGCTGGAAAGCAGGATAACGGAAGACATTTCCACAGGCGTTAACTTCTAAGAAAGTAGCTTTGTTCATGGAATCTACGTTTAGGTTTAGGCACAGATAAAGAGTGGAGGGAATTATTGATGGTGTTTTCAGCTAGACGAGGGTTTCTTGTGAAAGTTTGGGGAGGGGGACCATAGATTGAAACTCAGTCGAGCACTTGCATGAAAATAACGATAACACAGAGACAAACTCGCAACATTTCTTCTGTGATATAGAGGTTGCAGGGAAGAGAAAAGGACATCTCCAACGAGGCTACGAAGTCTATTTTGAAGCATATCAAGGCAGGACAAGTCCTTTCTAGCAACTCCTGCCCAGATGTCGCAAAAGTACTCCATACTTGGACGTACCTGGATCTTATATACATAGAGAATTGTATTAGCAGTGAGATATCTACTTGATACTCTTAAATACAGGGTATACTGATGAGATTTTCCAGGGTGATGGGAAGCAATTCTTCTTAAAGCATCGTTTAAATAGTTCTGTAAGCATGGGCGCTAGTTCTGGTTGAAGTTTTCTGAGTACTATAATTGGAATACCGTCAGGACCGGTTAGTTTAATGGAATCAAGATTTTTGATTAGTTTGACAACATCACATACAGATATTTTTATATCACATAGCGTGTTTTCTGATACAGGAGGAAATATTAGGGGTTGCCTGCCTTGGCCGCAAAGGGTAGAATTAGGTGCAAAGTTCTTGGCAAAGAGTTTGGCTTTGTCTGAAGCTGAAGAGATTACCTCAGGTCCATTGATGATAATTAGGATAGAGCACACGCTTCTATTCAGGATTTTGTTTGCTATTTGTCAAAACTGGCGAGAACCAAGCCGCTTCTCAGCTACTTTGGATTTGACGGACTGACCATACAACTCTTTTGCGTTATTTATTACTTTCTCACAATGCTTGCTGGCAGTCCTGAAAGCGGCTTTAGTCTTCATATATATATATATTACGTTGGAAGCAATGGACAAATTATTTCTGTGTGTAATGGCAGCAGCACATTTTGGAGAGAACCATAGCTGGCTGTTAAGTTTTTTCCTGGAACTTTTCAAAGGTATGGAACGGTCTATACCTGCAATTAACTATTCCGTCAGGTATGATACTATAAATGCCACACTTTTTAAACATGGAACAAAGTAGATATGATATAAATGTACGGAAGCTATCCCAGTCAGCCATAGTTTATCGATATACTGTACGATGTCGAGGTACGTCTGAAGACTTATTACATTTCATTTTTACCTTAACTGATACAACAGACTGGTCGGAAGATCCAATAGGAGACAGAACGAAAATTGAACATAGTTTCGGGGCAAGTTGTGAGAAAAAGGTCTAGGATACTCGCTTACTGACCGTTAGTGTCGGGCACACGGGTGGGTTCGTGAACAATCTGAGTGAGGTCATAAGCAATGGAGAAATCATAACAGAACCTCCGTCATCATCGGTTTTGTTTGAATGGGTTACTTTGTGATTTGTTCTTTGTATTTGAAAATATAAATATTGACACAGTCTGATAAAATACTTGTTTCTTACATCTAAACTATTAGAAAACCCTCACGTTTAAGCAAACTTAAATACAGTGTAACCAGGATATAAGAAACCCGAATACAAGAAAAAGATTATAAAAGAGATTTACCCTCGTTCTAAATTAGAACCTGTGTTAATGTACAGTGTAACTCGGATACTAGAATTCAAAATATCAGTTAAACCCTGATAAAAGAGAGCTGTAGTGATCTAATGAGAAATATCTTACACCCGGGTTATACTGTAATAGTAACAAATAACATTAGATTAGGAATGTTCAGTTTGTAATTTAATTCTCATACTACAACATAATAATTGGATTAAACGTTCAAAAATATTATTATAGAGAGAAAATAATTCACGCACTTTACGATATAAATTCCTTTAAAAGAAATACCGTTGGAATACTCGTAAATAAATAATTTTATTTAGGTACAAATCTTTAACATAGTAAAGTTAGAATAAGTATTGCCATTTAACAGACTTAACAAACATGCCAATTCCGCACATTTATATTTAGACAATTAATAACGTAAACGTACATTGCTATTTTACTTAGGTTCTGGGTATGTAATTACTTCACTTAAAATGCTTTTTACTTCAATTAAATATTAAATATTTATTTTAACACGGATAGGTAATAGATGTTTAGGTAAGGTAAATGAAAATGTTCTCCAATGATTTTTCAAACTGCATTTTATTTTTAAATATTGATGTTTGTAAAATGAACGATTATGGAGAAATAATAACTTCTTAAGTAAACAAAATTAACACATATTATGGAAAAGTAAAAAAAAAAAAAATAAATCCCTTGCCACGTCATGAAAATATAGCAAGTTACTTAATATTATGTTGTATTTTTGTTCCTTTTTCCACTTAACTAAAAATTGAAAATGTGACGCGATGGCGATATTTTAACCAAACTATCTGTATTCCCATAAGTAATAAGGACCATAAACGTATCCAATCGAAAACCAAATATATTATCACAAAAAAATGGTGCCCTACTGTCTCGCCAGCTGAATCTCTCGCTCCCTCTCCCTCTCTTTCTCAATCTCTTACTCCCCGCCTTCGCCCCCTTTCTCTTTCTTCCTTCTCTTTGTTTCTGTCATTGATTAGGGCGATATATTTTCTTTTCATGATTCTTAGATGCAATGATTGCTCACCCAAAATGTTTAGCGTTCGTATTTAAACGGCTTTCTAAACCCTGACTCAATTTTCAACAAATTGTGGTCTAAATTGCAGGTCGGTTCAACTATCTGATAAACTGATTTCAGATAAACTGATTTATTTACTTTTATATTTATTACTGCATTATTTAAGTGATAAATATTACTAAATTCAAATTGCAAAATTTGTGCACCTTTAGTTTTGGATATATTTTTTAAAAATGCAAAAATAATGGTGATTTTATCAGATATATATGTTAAAAAACGATATTATTTTTGCGGAAACCTATGAAATAAATTTGCAAGTATGTTTCTATGAGTCAATTTACAAAACATAACAATAAACTAATAAATTATTGATTTATTTAGAAATAAAAATGAGATTAAGGAATTAAAAAAAAAATTTTTGAAGTAAAAAAAACTAAAATGCACTTGTTAGTAAATTCTTGTGTTCTTTATTCATGCAAATTATTTTATTAATAAAAAAATAAATGCGATTTAAAACATAAAAAATGCTGCAACTGACCCTGTTCTTTTGACTGCTAGAATTAGTGATAATAGGAGCAAGGCCTTTTTATGGTAAACGTTTATCATTAATATCGTCTCACTTCTAGAAGATAGAACGTTTATATCATTACTTACCTCTCCCCGCATAGCGTACAAACGGGTTGAGTGCGCTTTTTATCCTGGGTGCCGAACTGCTTGTATGTATATTTTTTTTTTACTTACATTTTATTAGTTGGTTAAATCCTCATTGTGTACGGCTTTTTATTTGGGATTAGAAGCTACCCTTTTTTAAATAAGAGATGCGTCCCCGTTCGCAACTTGAGGCACGTGATGGATAGCGCGAGGAAACATCAATTCATGTTTTTGAAGATTTGGTCAGGGTTTATTTCCGCTTCTAATTATCCTCATGTAAGTACATCTAACAAACCCGAGTACAAAAGGGCACGCGCGGATAATATCTAGTAAGCATTTAAATGTGCATATATTTCTGTCCACCCAATCATAATAGAACTTATGTAAAAGCAATGAACGGCACATAGTAGAAGGAGGGAAAACAGATGAAGATCATTCTGTTGTACACCATATATATTCAAGTTTAAATTTGGAATTTGCATGTTGTCTTACCATATTTTTGTTGGCAATAACATATATACCTGCATCCATTCATATATATATATATATATATATATATATATATATATATGTATATATATATATTTATATATATATATAGAGAGAGAGAGAGTGGTATAATAATTCTTCAATTTCCAAATATCAAATTTTCTGCTTATCGCAAGTTTTCTCAGTTGTTTTTTTTTTAAAGGTATCCGTTACAATATTGTTTCGTATTGCGACTGACAAACCCACAAAATTAGGTTATTGTTAAATATTTAGCCACGTACACATCCGATGTGTACCTTAAAAAAAACTCATGATAAAACACGATTTAGGACAACTTACATGGTTCTAAACTATCAAAAAATGAACAACTTTTTTTGTAAAAATGAATAATACTATATCCAGGCATTAGCTCGGACAGGATATAAAGGACAAATTAATTAATTAAATGATACGAATAATGACAGAGGTAACGAAGTTAAAAGAAAAAATAGGTCTATCATATAAGCTGGCAATGAAAGGATATAAAAGAAAATACAAAGAAGTATTAAAGATAAAGAAATAAAAGAACAAAATAGCAAGACAAAACCAGCGTTTTATTAAAAAGTAAAGAAATGACGAAGAAAAACGCTGAGATGACCCAAATCATGTTAAATCCCCCTTTTAGCGAACATATAAAAAAACATTAAGAATTTTACCTAATTACTGAAAAAGGGACCCCCCCGTGAAGCAAATATAGGAAAATTAACAACAAAGACCAATTAATGTGTTCTAAATAAAACCTTAACTAAAACAATAATAAGCGCCAACAAGAGAGCGTGTAATAAAATTGGCGATAACGAAAATAATTAAAACAGGAATGCAAGAGAAAAAATGTAACTGTAGAAATTCTGAGGCATGCCTACTTAATAAAACTTGCTCAACCTCTGATATTGTATGCACATGTAAGGTAATTACAATGAATTATAAAAAAAAATGTCTAGAATTGAAACAGGCAACCAAAGATGAACTCAACAATAATGAAGAAAACAATGGAATCAGCAGGAATAATAAAAAGAAAAAAAAGAAAAATTCAACTGCCCTAAAGTAAAACTGAATATAAATAATACTGGATTAAATATGATAATTTAAGACAAACGATTATAGGGGAGCAATTAATTAGGATCGGATTATATCATAAACTCAATCCATAACAACTAAATAAATTATACATGAATGGAAAACAGATAACTATGTTTAAACAGAGATACCTAATTTTAAGCACATCATAATCTACAGAGATAAATATTACTACACACACGCATATATACGTATAAAAGGAGACGTTATTATAAAAGAATTCGTAGCTCGAAATTTACGAGATGTTTTAACACGATTATGTGTTTACGCTATGTGGCAGAACTATTCGTTTCATCTGATCAAGTGAAGATAATGTGCGGAAGAAATGGATGCGGCTATTTAAAAAATATACACATTGAATGCCTTCAAAATTTAAGGCATAAGCGCATCCTATAATGATGCAACACAGTCAAGCTGAAAAACAAGATTATTTTATTATTTATTATGTTGTACATTTTATATAGTCCTTTAACCTTCTTTATATAATTTACACAACTGATCTACTATATAAGCGCGTGTGTGTGAAATAAATTTATTATATCTTCTTATAAATATATACATTAAAAGGAAATAAATGCATATATTTATACGAAAATGTCGATATTATATTGTTATATATACTATAGATATGTACCTATATTCGTATACATATATATTATTTACTTATATGCATATCTTTATATCTATAAAATGAACCTGTATGTGTGTGTGTATGTGTGTATTTCCCTACGCAATAATTATTTCATTTTTTGGTCTACAGACTGGAAATTTGATATACATGGTACTGAGATTTGTGAACACCTTTGGGATCGATTTTCGGCCAGAAATGTGGCTTGCAAGGGGCCACAGTTCAATGATTTGACCTTTGAGAACTCTACCAACCTCCTCCGACAATTTTGGGTCTAATCACCTGAAATTTTAGATATAGGTTTCTTAGGAATGGGTCTAATTTAATAATTTTATTTGAGCGCAAAACAATAAATGTTAAGGGGTTATAATAGGGGGTCAAAGTAAAAAAATAACATTTACCTCTGTTGTCTCTACCAAATTATATAGATAATTTCTGGTCTAAACATTTGAAATTTGGCATAAAGGGTATTCAGAGACAGGGCAAGCGTTTTAATGGGTTTGGGTCGAAAATCTTTAGTTACCAACATATAAATGTATGTATGCATATATGTTTGCATGTGTGCCTAAAATTTTTGACAGAGGCAACGGATTTTACCAAGATAAGTATCTTTTAAAGTCCGACCGTTCAGACGACAAATATCGAAAAATTGGCTAAACACATTAATATCTTAACCTTCAACTGGGAACTTTTTTATAGGGGTGGTCGCTTTTTTCGCCGATATTTTTTTAAGTCATCCTCTTTTTTCAATTGTCTAGCCTTAATTTAAAAAAAAATGTCACTTCCGGTTTGCCGGTGGTCGTAACAGCATAGACGTAAAGTTTTTCCCCGTTCTTTTCCTTCTTCGCGGTACGGGTTCCAGCTAGCCTTCCTACTAGCACTTTTCGTTTTTTGCTCAACAGACACATCCAAACATACGGGCAACGCCGGGCTGAAATGCTAGTGTATCTATATATTTATAAAAGTGAACGTGGGTGTGTGTCTGTCTGTGTATCTGTGTGTCTGTCTGTCTGTGTACATTTTCCTACGCAATAACTCTGTCATTTTTTTTTTGTATACAGACTGGAAATTTGATATATGGGGTACTGAGATTTGGGAAAGTCTTTGTGATCGGTTTCCGGCCAGACATTTGGCTGTTAAGAGGTCAAAGTTCAACGATTTGACCTTTGAGAACTCTACCAACTCCTCCGACAATTTTGGGTCTGAACACTTGAAATTTTAGATATAGGTTCCGTGAAAATGGATCTAACTTAATAACTCGATTTGAGCCCTAAACAATAAATATTAAAGGGTCATAATAGGGGTCAATTGTTTTAAAAAAATTGACCTTTTTTTGTTTTGTTTTATTTGCTCAGCATACCTCTCCAAACACCCGGGCAACGCCAAGCTGAAATGCTAGCACATATATATTATTTACTCATATGCATATATATATATATATATATATATATATATATATATATATATATATATATATATATATATGCGAATATGCGATCTGACAAAACTGACGACTGGGAATAATATAGATGAGTAGTCTAGTCTGTGTGTGTATCAGTAAATAGATAATAATCTGTTTCTATTTATCTAATTAAAATCTCATTTTGATCGTAATTATGTCTACTTATTTACTTATCAACGCCAGTCAATTTGTCGGTGTCTCTTCTTATTTTGATTACTTTTGGTAATAGCAATCATAACTCTGCTTAGCCATGTTTATACTAGTCGTTTTCCTCTCTCTCATTCTCTCTTTCCCATCTCTTTCACTAGAAAGAGGGAGAGATAGAGGCGAGAGCGGCGGAGTTTATATAGAAATATGTAGAAAGATTAAAGTTAAAAACAAGCAGAAGGCGAATTCGAATGCAAGACGCAATAAACGCCATTATCCGAATTACAAATCTATAACCACAAGAAAGGTCGCCTTTCAACGCTCGAAAAAACATGACAATCATGTATTTCATAATATGATACAAAATGGCAATTTTTCTTAACATAATTTACACTTTTTTAACCAATACTCCTCAAAATCACATTAAGATAGCGTCATTAAAAAGATATTACAAGAGACTTTACCGGAAGTTTGGATTTAATGGGATAAGAAACAAGCAGACAACTTATATCTTATTGTATTTTTACATATATAAATATAAATATTCTCATTAATTGCTCGTTATCTGATTATATTTCTGTTAATTACAGAACAATTTTTACATTTCCAGAATAGTGATAATTCATCTAAATGGTTCACAATATATCCACATTTTTATCATTATGTTATATGTCATGAATCTTTGTTCGTAAATCCGATTTTAATTGCAAATAAGTATTTGTTTTCTTGATTTAGTTATATGTGACATGAACACCAAAAAAGGGGGGTGCATTTTTCGGGATAAAAATCTATCCAACATTTAAAAACGGACATTGATATAAGAAAATCTTTAAATGTTTTACTATTTAGAAAAATTAAATTCCCTGAATATTAGTTCACTGCAATCTACTACTGTTTCCAATATTTTACTCAAATTCTAATTTTCAAACGGGGAGGGGGTCTGTATTACACGCCCTGAAATTGCTTGAAATACAAGAAAGAAATCGATTATTTGGAAACATTTTTATGTTATGTCAAATTCCACGAAAATCAGAGATATTTTAATTTTAACGTAGACCTTCTGTCCCGATATTACATATTAATGCGTCTACCTTCGAAGGAATTTATATAGCTAATGTGCATTTTAACAAGATTGGCAAAACAAAATCGCAGAGTTGAAGGAAGTTGAGCGACAGTTCAAAGGCAACGAACCACACGAGAACGAGGAAAAATGAAACGATGATAAATGATTTCAAATTTCGACCGAGAAAATAATTTCTTTCGGAAAGATTTTCCAGCGAAGCCACGAAAACAAGGCAGTCAAATAATGCAGAATAATTTAAGCTGAATATAGTAATATGCAGCCCTAAGTCTACGACCGTCTACGTCAATCGTTTTTTTAAGTGATGAAGTTAAGTATTGGCAATTATATAATTATTTAGTCACTCTCTCCTAAATCTATTTGCTCAAAATAAAACCTTGAATAAAACAAATCAAAGTACTTCCTTTATTTAATAAACAAATTACACAAAAAAGGCGAAGTTAAGATTGTGAAACAGCGAGGAAAAAGAAGCAACGATATAAAGTATAAAATACACCGAACATGCATTTATGAAGACGTTTGTTTACTTTATCGATCCATTATTAATGAAAATCTTACACCAACTTTGCCTTGCTTTTGTTAATTAAAATATTACTTACATTATATAAACATAGCGTATCATCTCCCGTAAAATAATCATATTCATTATTATAAAATAGTTTTGGAATCATTGTTATCGAGATAGATGAAAATATATGCACATGCCGCGTCTTTGTATAAATAGAAATACTACATTTAACATGAATATTGCATTTATCGCTCCTCACTAAAATTGAAATTTGAGCAGCGGCAATAAGGTGTATGGTTATTGTTATTATGGGCAATCAGTTTAGTATAAAAATAAACATAGATCAAGTCTAGTTATAAAAATCCTCTAAATCTATATATCTATAAAAGTGAAAGTGTCTGTATGTCTGTCGGTGTACATTTACCTACACAATAACTCTGCCAATTTTCAGTCTACAGGCTCCAAATTTGATATACAGTGTACTGAGATTTGGAACAATCTTCTTAATCCGTTTTCAGCCAGATATTTGGCTATTAAGGGGTAAAAGTTTAACGGTTTGACCTTTGAGAACTCTACCAAACTCTTCCGCGTAATTTGGGTCTAAACACTTGCAATTTTAGATATAGGTTCCTTGGGCATGTATCTAACGTAATAACTTGATTTGAACCCAACACAATAAATGGTAAGGGGTTATAACAGGGGTCAAATTAAAAAAAAATTGACCTCTGCGGTATCTACCAAATTACTTAGACAATTTCTGGTCTACACATTTGAAATTTTACATAAACGATATTCAGAGATACGGCAAGCTTTTTAATCCGTTTGGGTCGAAAATTTGCGCTACCAATATATAAATATATGTGTGTATGTTTGCATGTCTGCCTAAAACTTTTGACGTAGGCGACGGATATTTACAAGAGCTTTGAAGCTCGACTCTTCAGACGATAAATACCGAAAAATTGGCCAAAAACAATTTATTCACCTTAAACTGAGCACTTTTCTACAGGGAGGGGTCGCTTTTTTGCCGATATTTTCGAAAGTGATCCCAACTTTTCGATTGTCTAGCTTTAATTTACACCTACGTCACTTCCGGTTTGGCGATAGTCGTAATAGGAAAGACATCAAGTTTTTCCCCTGTTCTTTTCCTCCTTCGCGGTACGGGTTTGAGCTTGCCTTCTAGCTATCACTTTTATTTTATTTTGCTCAACACACATATCCAAACACTTGGGCAACGCCGGCCACCCCTGCTAGTAAGAAATAAAATGTAAACACTTAATATTTCAAAGATATCTGATGTTCAATTCCAATGAATTTTAACATTAATTAGATTGTTTATTTGAGGCCACTTAAGAAGGGATTTTCCAGTGTTGTTTTTGGCTGGAAATTTAAATGTTTACACAGAATTTATGCTTCCGAAATCACATATTACAAATAAATGAATTATTGTTTGGAATAAATACAGAAGATGCATGTAACATGTCGGTTCGACCATTATCATTGATTGAAAATGTAATTAAAACAACAGTGTCGTTGGTAACTATAATAATTCATGAGAAACGAATTACTTCCCTTTAAACTCACTAATTTTCAAAACAAAAAAAAACGTCAGTATTTTTACGGTTTCAAATTGGCTATAATATCTAATCATTTAAAAAATATAGGCGACTAACTCCCTTTCTCCCTATGTAAGCAATATTTTTGTTGGTTTTTTAGAATAATAAAGTTAAAATTTCATCAGGGTTCGTTTCAAATTCGTCGTTTTTTGTTTCATAGTTTTATTCATTTGGTAAAACTTGAAGAGAAAACTCTATTTTACGGATGTTTTAAAAATAGAATGGAAATTTAAATTTCTTTCCGTCTTAATCTTTTTTTAATTGCGCATGAACCCAAAAAACAAAAAAAAACATATAAAAGTTGACATGTTGAATATAAACGGTCAGTTGGATGAAATGTAAAAATGTACCAAGATAAAAACAAAACGTATTTTATATCTCCGTTCCATTTTTAAAACAACCGTAAAACAGAACGTTCTCCGAAAGTTTCCCCATTGAGTTTATTTTTGTTTAATTTAAAAATAAAACATTTTCTTTTATTGTATTGTATGAACATTGGAGTGTATAAATAGCACAAAAATAAATAAAAACGAAGACGTTTATTATAAAACTTCTGAAGTAAGGTAACAGTGAATACCTGTTTCTTGTGGAGTGGTTGTGTGTGGGAGGTGATATTTACCAAAAAAAAAAATATTGCGTTTAATCATGATAACCTCTTAGCAGTCGAAAATAAAAAAATAAAAAAAATAATGACGGCGAGTGGGGACAGAGCGAACTTATCCCGAAGTAAAAAAAATCGAAAAAAAATACTAGCTAACGAACTAAATAAATAATAATTGAATTAATAAAAATAATATTAATAATAATAATAGTAGTAGTAGTAGTAGTAGTAGTAGTAATGACGCTAAGAGAAAGAGGTTAAAATTCGTAAATCAAGAAAAACAATAATGATTGATGGAAGGGCAGACCGATCCAAAATTATCAAAAAAATCATTTCCAAACAAAAATTACACATTAGAACAAGAACACATTTTTATGATTATTATAGTTGGTATTTTTATGCAAAAAGGAAACATTAAAAAATATAGAAAATTTTAATCTTGATGTTTTTTTTTTACAGCGTTAAATTATTAAAATATTGACTTTCAAATTCATTTATTAAAAATTTACACAATAATGAACCCTCTAAACAATAATTCGAAACTTAACAATAATAAACTTCATTAGTTTTTTTTATATGAGATAAATCAATTTGTTTCATCAATTAAGATGGAATATTTCTTCTCAATTTACACATCATTTGTATTGAATTTTGTGTCATTAATTAAACAAATATTTATTATTCATATATATCTACACCGTTTATTAATTATTCAATTCAATATTGCTTTAATTTAAAAAAAAACAGTTTTTTCTACGTCAGTAAATAATTAAGTATAGTATTATATCTTAAAATTTATGATTATTTTTTTTTCTTTTATTACAGGTAAGACAGGCATGTACTGGTATTTCTATTAGCATATGTTATTGAATTTCAAAAAAGAGGGGCATTACACTGCTATACGATCATAGGGCTATGAGATCAGAATAGGGTCAGACAAGTTCAACATATTGATGCAATTGTGTCAGCAGAGATGCTAGTACCGGAGGTACATAGCTTCGTGATTTAGTTAATTTTTTAATGATGCATGGTCCAACCTAATTGTAATTGTTTGATTACGTGATGAGAAGTATCTTGGTGATGTGTGTTTTTAAAATATTACACTACGGAGAAATTTCTACGGACTCCGCTAGTCCTAATTAATTTACAAATCAATAGCATAAAAAATAAAAGTCTTCGGCGAAAAGTAGCATATCTGAAACCTGTTTAGTAAAGTAACTAAAGTGTAATACTAATAAATGTAATCAGTAATTTCGTTTGGTTTTAACAATGTATATACATTTATAGACAAACATGTTTCTATTATGAAGTAAAATTTTAATTGGTACTATGTATTGGAGTCAGTAATTTGATATGTATATATGTATAAATATATATGTATATATATATATATATATGTATATATATATGTGTGGGCGTGTGGGTGGATGTGTGCATATATGAATATTAAATAAATTGTATAGGTATATAATTGCATATATATATATATATCTGTATAAAACTACATCAATTATATATATATGTATATATATATATATATATAAATTTTACAATAATGTAAATTCTCTAAGTATGTATATAAATTGTGTATGTGCGTAACTGTATATATATACATATATATGTCTATATACATAAATATATACATATATATATATGCATATATATATATATATATATATATATATATATATATATATATACAGTGACACGCAAAAGTATTGGATACATTACATTTTCCTTCATAACTTTAATTAAGGTTCAGGATTTTACCTAAAATGTGTTCAGGATATTTTATTACTATTCTAAATTATTTTTATAGTAGTAATTACAAAAAAAAAGGTTAGAAAGTTTATATTTAAGAAAAAATATTAATTAACAAACGCAAAATATTGAATACACTTTTGCTTGGCCTGTTGCAATAATGCAAACGAGTTATCACTGAACAATCAGAGAGCTTTATATTAAAATGATTTTATAAAATTCTTCCAGTTTGGACTCACTCCTTCAAAATAAACCAGTTCATTTATAAAAATGCCTAAAACCAAAGTGTTGTCAATAGACACATACTAAAAAAATCATTGATTATCACAAAGAAGGAAAAGGGTATCGAATAATATCAAGGGCACTTAATCTGCCACTTAGTACAGTTGGAAACGTTATTAGAAAGTTTGAACCCCTGGTGCAGCTGTTGGAAATATTCCAAGATGTGGTCGGCCAAGGAAATTCCATGAAAAAAATCAAGGTGGGTAAGCAGAAAGGTACAAAACCTCCTTTTCTTACTCGTGGTGAAATTCAAATGACCTCAGAGAAACTGAGATTAATGTGAGCAAGGATACAATCAGTAGAGTTCTAAATCGTGTAGGGTTTGTATCAAGGTCCACAAGAAAATTTCAATTATTGAAGCTTAAACATGTCAGATTACGTTTGTATTATGTTAAAACATATGGGGAATGACCCCAAAAATTTTGGAACAAGGTAATTTGGTCTGACGAAACGAAAATCAAAATCTTTGGAAGAAACACAGTACAACATGTATGGCGTAAATATGTCAACACCTATAACAAAAGGAATACGTTTCCTACGGCAGTTCGAGTATAGTTATAACGGTGTTTTCATCCAAATGGACTGGTGAACAAGAATTCATTAATGGTAGAATCAATGGACGCATGCACAGAGAGATTTTGGAGAAAAACCTTCGGAAATCTGCTGATTTGTTCGGATATAATAGCAATTTCGTGTTTCATCAGGGCGATGATCCCAACATACTACCAAAAAAAAAAAAAACAAAGAATGCCGTAGAAATGAAGAAATCGACGTTCTTATGTGGCCCACTACGGCTCCAGACCTCAACCCAATTGGAAATTTGTGGGAAATATTGAGGATCAATGTTCACAAAAGGAATCCATAAAATATTCAACAACTAGAACAGTTCTGCAAAGGAGAATTGCGAAAATACCAGCATATCTTTGCAGAAAACATGTGTGCAAATATAGAAAGAGATTAGAAGCTGATGAACGCAATAAAGGCTATGCAGCCCAATATTAAATCAATATATCCAAAACTTTTGCGTTAATGGATTTATATTTTCCTTTAATTTCTAGTTTCTAAACTTTAATTTTGTAATTACTACCCCAGATATTAGTTAGAATAGTAATAGGAATATACTGACGAAATTTAAGGTAAAATCTTGAACCCTAATAAAAGTTAAAGAAAAATGTAATGTATCCAATACTTTTATGTGGCACTGTATATATACATATATATATATACACACATATTTATATATACATATATATATACGTATATATGAATAGACATGTATACATATATATATGTATATATATATATATATACCTATATATACCTATCTATACATATTTTATATACATATATATATTAATATTTATATACATATATGCATATATATACATATATATACATACATATACACATATATATATATACATACATACATACATATATATATACATATACATATGGTTGTTGGCTTGTTTTTATATGGCATATCAACGCTTTTCAGGTTATTTGATGCCTAATCCAAAGATTTTTCTAGTCCGTTTCTATTTTACCCACAGTCAGGACCCTAACAGGTACTACCACTCCGGATAAGAGTGGGGTTGGGAGCAATGGCAAGTAAAGCGTGGATTCACACTCCCCAAAGCCCCCAGCTGAGGCTTCAAAACTGGATATAGTTTAAGGTAATATCAAGGACTTTTGTACATATATACACACACACACACATATATATATACATATATATATATATATATATATATATAATTTAAAGGAGATTAGAATAATAGTCTAAAGAGCTAAGTGTATTTTAATGTAATAGTGAAATTACTAGTTTAATTAAAATACAGGAAATGCTCGTTGTAATTTAGATATATAATAAGCTCGTTAAAACTTTTAAATTATAAATCACATTACTTAATATATATATATATATATATATATATATATATATATACGGCATAATCACGTTGACACACTAATTATCATTAGATCACCGAGGAAACGTCGATCATAGCATGTACCAGATGGCTGATTGGCATTTCTAGGAACTGAATATTCTTCCGCTTATCTTGTCATCGTTGTCATTCGTCTCTGATATTCAATAATGTTGACACAAGAGAGGTGGGGGTTCGAGATTGCGTTGCTCTAAACCCGAAAAATTTACACGGCTACTCCCTTACAGTTGCTATCCATAGTCTTTCAAGACTGAAAGAAGCTGATATATATATATATATATATATATATATATATATATATATATATATATATATATATTTATATATATATATATATATACACAATTTAACCCTAATACATATACCTCTTAGTCTCAACACTATGTTAAAGACCATATACAATCTTATATATCATACTATATATAACAAGCTTCTCCTTATTTATTTATAATCTAATAAAGCTTCCCCCATTATCATATTATTGCTCTTAATCCTTTCCGTCCCTAATGAACCTCACGCTAGACGCCGCATCTTCCCCATGCTTACTAGCACCTTCTCTACTCTTCTCTTGAGACGCATTAGGCTTCGAAATGCCTAAGGATAAAGAGTCCCTTCTATTCCCCAGAGTTTGTCTGTATTCCATTATTCAATAAATGATCCATTCTATATCTACCAATACATAATTTTGTTGTCTTCATTTCATACTCTTGTTGTCCTATTATATATATGTATATACATTAATGATCTACATTAATGATCTTCCAAATCACATCCTTACATCATTTGTAGACATTTATGCTGACGACACTACCATTTATGGTAGCACATCTAAGACAGTAAACGACCAAGTTCTCTCCAATTCTCTCTCCTCTGATCTTGAGCATGTAGTACAATGGGGAAAGGAGTGGCTGGTTACTTTTAATGCATCTAAAACCAAGCTTCTCTCTTTACATCATCAACATTCTGATCCCCATCTTGCATCAATTGAAATGAATGGCTCTCGTCTTCAGGAGACCTCAAGTTTTGACAAGCTTCTGGGCTTGACCATTACTCCTGATCTTAAATGGAACACGTACATCAAATCTGTTTCCAAGGCCGCTGGAAAAATGGTGGGATCTTTCTATCGATCCAGTAGATATCTCACTGCTTATGTAATTCTCTATCTATATAAGAGCCAGGTACGTCCAAGGATGGAATACTGTTGCCATATCTGGGCAGTAGCTGCTAGAAAGGACTTGTCCTGCCTTGATAGAGTTCAAAATAGACTTCGTAGCCTCGTAGGAGATGTCCTTTTCTCTTCCTTGCATCCTCTATCTCACAGAAGAGATGTTGCGAGTTTGTCTCTGATGTATCGTTATTTTCATGGAAAGTGTTCGACTGAGCTTCAATCTATGGTTCCCCCTCGCCAAACTTTCACAAGAAACACTCGTCTAGCTGTAAACACTATCAATAATTCCCCCCACTCTTTATCTGTGCCTAAACCTAAACGTAGATTCCATGAACAAAGCTGTTTTATTAGAACTGCACGCCTGTGGAATTGTCTTCCGTTTTCCTGCTTTCCGGCTGACTACAATATGGTTGTCTTCAAGTCTAACGTAAATAAGTTCTTGGTGAGCCGTTCCATATAAGTTATCAAATTTAACAAATTTTCATTACTAATGATTATTATATTGTCCAATTTCTACTGTACACTCTTTAACCCTTATCCTTGAGTGACCTCTTGGCCTTGATAATGTGTTGATACCTATAAAAAAAGAAAAAGTCCAATGTGAACAAGTTCTAATTGAATCGTCCCCCTAAGTAATCCAAGTTACAAAATTCCCACTGTTTACTATGCTAAAATCACAATGACTAATGTATACCTATTAACCCTTATCCTCGAGTGGCCACTGGACCTTGATAAGTGGTGACACCCATGTTAATATATATATATATATATATATGTATATATATATATATATATGGTCCCCGTGAAGATGTAATATGATGCAAGCATAAGGAAACACGCCATATCTTTATATCTTTGTCTATAAGTAAAATGTTTAAACTATTTTATGTGCTTCTTACTTAAATGCACTATTGGCGAATATAATTAACCGTACACAGTTGCTGTGAGTGTCAACATAGCTTCTAAGCCTGACAGGGAGTCCTAGCACGTAGTCTCTACGGGTTTTCTCGAGAGACGCCTGAAGACTCGATTTATAATGGCAATCAGTTTGTTTTGGGATTACATGGGATATGTTCGCATTTTTCCTTACAATACCCTACTTGACTTTAAAAGAAAGTGATATTAGTAATGTAATAATGCCAGATATCGGAACAGCTTGATCTGTGGAAGTTTATAAACAACACTATATGTGTTTTTTATGATGTTTGGCACATGACTGAGTTTTACAACTACACACGAGGCCTTCCCTCAATCACTGCATAATATAGATATAAGTCTGGTGATTTTAAAGATTTTTATAATAAAATGATAGTGGAATTTAATCTGCTTTGGATCGTTATAAAAATTATTACATGTGTTTAAGTAAAGTTATAAAACTTTACGTTGGGTTTAAGAGTTTTCAACAAGAACAAAAGCAACAACAACAACAGATCATTATTGTCGACTAAGTAAATACAAGGAAGACGTACGCATTTATTATAAGGACATGTCTAGAGAGGAATTGTCGATGCAATCCATTTTTAAAATTTGTCAGATTCAACGACTACGATAGTAGTTGGATAACGACGTGGCAGAATGCCTTCCGGTCAAACTCATTTCTGTTGAACGGTTGAAATCTGCCAACAGCCATTTTCAAATTCGGCAAAGTTCCAATTCATTGGAGGTGAAACGAACTCGCCAAACTCGTGCCGTCTCCACCGCCATGTTTACGGGCCACGAACCTTCAAGCAGAGCCTATTTAAGAATGTCTATTTAAAAGAACCCCAGCCACAAATAAATCTGAGTCGATCGTAATAATGGACGTCAGTAGGAACAACAAAAACGAACTGTTTTGTTTATTTTATTTGTTTGCTTTATAAAGCAAATTTATATTATTGCGTTGTTGAAACAAACACATTTGCTTTGTTCTGTATTTGTAAAATTTTAACATTAACTTAGGTATAATTACTACTGCTAATTTATTTTAAGCAACATTATAGACGGTAGTATTTAAAATCATAAATAATTTTACTTGTTGATCAAAATAGTACTAATCTAACAATATTATACTAGAACTTTGTTGTTTGTTATTATTATTTGTTTGTCTCGGAGCTCAATTCATGATATCATAGCAAAATCATGATTACGTTTTCTGCAACAGATATACGAAATAACCGAGCCGAGTGAATAACCTCATAAAATGTTCTAATAAAATATGTGTTAGTGTATATATATATATATATATATATATATATATATATATATATATATATATATATATATATATATATGGGTTTTTTATTAGCGATACTTTTTAAATGAGTTCATTTATTTATACGAAAGTGCATGTTTACGTAAATGCGAGTTCGGAATAATTTTCCCTTTGACCAATTAGATAACCCCTAAATGGGGGGGGGGGCGAAATATATATTATTTTTTTAAATATAATTATCCACTAAAACGTGGTTCGTCGTCTATGACTCATCAGAGTGGCTAAATCTATCTCCCTCTCCCCCTCTCTCTCTCTCTCTCTCTATATATATATATATATATATATATATATATATATATGTGTGTGTGTGTGTGTGTGTGTGTCTGTATATATATATATATATATATATTTATACTCATATATGGAATGATACATAGATAGAAATATAGATTACTTACAAGGTAAATAACGCCATGAAATAATTATTTAGATACGCTAAAAGAATTACTCCTATATTTGTATACGATATAGCTTTTATTGATTCCGAACCTGATTTTCAACATTAGACAAGAAATTGACACTAAGTTCAAAGTTACACCCACACAAGCACGCACAAACACACTCACATGACTAATCTTGTTTGAATAAACAGAGATATATATGAACATATATATATATATATATACAAGAAAAAAAAGCATTGGAAATGCAAAAGGATATAGGGATGGTATGCCAAAAAGTATACAAACAAGATAGCTATGAATGGCTAGGCACATGGAAATAGAATTGCATCCAATGTATAGCCCTATAGCTTTTCTCCAATCTTAATTCCGTGCCATCATTACGGTTGTAAAAAGCTATAGGGCTATACTTTGGATGCAATTCTATTTCCATGTGCCTAGCCATTCATAGCCATCTTGTTTGTATACTTTTTGGCATACGATCCCTATATCCTTTTGCATTTGCAATGCTTTTTTTATTCTTGTTAATTAGTGTTTTTACTTACAGTCTTATTTTTAAACTTACATTCATGATAGTATTGTCTTTTAGTAGCAGGTCGCTTCCTGCTGGGTTTTAGGTCTTTGGGTTTTGGGCCTTAGGAGTTGCCTCTTGGTCCTCCATCGGTTCTATATTACATAGAGAGTGCTACCGCCTCTCTGATAAAACAGTTAGAGTATTATAAAGTTCTAAAATGTGCATACCTTCACTATTAAATTTTTCTTGGTTAATTATTTGGCGTTTTGGCAAAGATTTGGCAGTTTTTGATATCTATATTTATAATAGTTTGTGCATGAGGCAGCTTTTTCCCCCTCGGGATCCCTGTTATACCGTGCTTTTGAGTCAGCACGTGAGGCAGCCTTCTTTGCCTCAGGATTTGCATGATACTTAATTTTTATTATTTCAGCATTTATCTGATAGTATTCTTTTTGCTCAGATAATACCTCGACTTTGTTTTTTTCATAGTCTATATTTCTCTGAGCTTTTTTACTACGTGCTGACTTTAGCATTTTTTATTAAATGTAAACATATAACACTTATGTGTATCTTACTATAATATCACTTATCTTATAGCAAGACAACTCTCGTAGAATTGAGATACTGCCCCGTCACCAATAGTTAAAGTGTGGAACGGTATATACAATAATAGTGTAGTTGTTATCTTTATATGAATTCCTAATCAGTGACAGTGTGAGGTTACTTGGTTAATTTATTGTAGTTTATTTTAGAAAACTTACTTGGTTTTATTAGTAGATTGTGTATAGTAGCCACAATATCTAGTTATTTTTGTGGCTAGGACTTGGATTTTGATTCTTTTTGGCCAGCTTCCAGTGAGTTCTTAGAACTTTCTTGCAGTTTCTTTTGCGGTTAATTTAACTTATTTCCATTGGGTTTTGGTGAGTTCTTAGAAGAACTGGTCTGATCTACTTTTCTTAGCGAGCGAAGAGATTCAGCTGCATTTAACAATGGTTGCTATAGTGTATTTTTGCGCATGCGTGAGAATTTCAAGTTTCCTCCTTATTTTTCAATAGTTTGACAGTAGTCATGTGTCTTTCTTCCAAGAGCGACAGACGTTCCTACACAATACCCCTGATGTTTATGCCCCTGATAGTAGCCTCCTACAACAAAGTGGCAATGTGCCTTGTTTGGAGCGAAAATGCAATAAAATATATATAAGACTCAATAATGTTGATTTTTATGCTTTTAAAACAATAGATATATGTGTGTGTTTCCTGTGACTATATATATATATATATATATATATATATATATATATATATATGTGTGTGTGTGGGGGGTGTTTATGAGTGTGTGTGTAACACAAATATATCTATTGTTTTAAAAGAATAAAAATCAACATTATTGAGCCTTAGCACTATAATTTATTTGATCAAATCTAGGCTCATTTATTGCCTGTGATTTTCTTTGTATCTATATAAATTAAACAGTAGATTTGTGTGTGCGTGTGTATGTGTGTCTGTGTGCCTCTCTGTGTGTAAATATTTATCGTTATACTTTTAAATTACTGGTCACGTAACACTGAAAATTATGGGAAATAGTAGTCATACACCAACGATTGTTTATACTGACTAAAATCGTTGGTAAATACATTACGCGTATAGACATATACCGGCTAGTTAAAATACAAATTATGTGTTCCAACTTACTGACATATATTTATTTCTATTTGCACATTCCAAAGTTAAATCCATTTTTTTAAACGAGTTCTCTTAAATCATAATCGAAGTCTTGATAACAACATCAGTAGGAGACTCAGCTGTAGTGTAAATGTTTTGGCTTCGATTCTAACTGACGGTGCCCAAATCATTTAAATATACCTTCTAAAATTACTACTATGTAAGGTACTATATAATATTCAATAGAGAATTGGCTGTATAATATCAAATTCAAAATCGGCGTAAATTCATATATATATATATGTGTGTGTGTGTGTGTGTGTGTATGTTTGTGGGTGGGTGGGTTGTTGGGTGTGTGTGGGTGTGTTTGTGTAAGCATATTCACAACCGGGCAAGATTACGTGTTTCTTCCTAGTATACAAATATATAAACAAAAAAGCAATATATATATATATATATATATATATATATATATATATATATATGTTAATATTGCGACAATTAGCGGACTCGAGAATAATTAAAAATATAGTATCGTAGTCGTTGCCCCATTCGAAAAAAAAATGATCATTTTCTCTATGATATATAATTATTTTTTAAAAGATTATTTTAGTTTTACAAACTCTATTTTTTATGGATTCGAGTGATAAAACGATAAATATTAAAGTTTGGGAAAAAACTAATAGTCCGCTGATTTTTTAATGACAACCCGAACGAAAATCAAATCTACATCTAAATATTTAATGATTAAAAATAGTAATTGGAGTCAGTTATTGTATCAAAATTGAGAAAAGTATTAAGATCATCAAACACTAATATATATATATATATATATATATATATATATATATATATACATATATATATATAGCCGCCTTCAGTCTTTAACAGACTATAGATATCCACGTAGGGGTGCCTGAGCGTGAAATTTTTGTGGCAGAAGGTGCGCAAATCCAACCACACCTCTGCTGAGATGATATTGTTAAATATCCGTGGCAAGTGGAGTTAATGTACAAGAGGACTGGTAAAAAATGCTGATATATGCGGAGAGAATATACAGCTCCTAGAATTCCCAAATTCCCAAATGGACACCCGTCTGGAATTAACCACGCTCAACGTTGCTTAACTTCGGTGATCTGACGAGAACCTGTGTGTCAACGCTATTATGCCGTAATATATGTATATATTCTCTGTGAATATCTCGTAATATACATATGCATATATATACTTATATATATATATATATATATATATATATATATATATATATATATATATATCAGCTTATATATGGGTGTGTGTGTGCGTGTGAATATGTCCTCTTTGAATATCTCGTAATATATATATATATATATATATATATAATTATGAATATATTCTCTGTGAAAATCTCGTAATGTATGTATATATACATACATATATATATATATATATATATATATATATATATATATATATCAGACTAAGCTGAAGATCGTTCACCGTTTACCTACATGGGTGTACCATCATATCAGATACCAAACTCGACAGAGAAATAGACAACAGACTGGCCAAGGCAAACAGCGTTTTGGCAGATTGTACAACAGAGTCTGGAAAACCAGACACTTAAAAATTGGACAAGAAATCAGTGTTACAGAGCTGTAGTACTTTCCACCCTCCTGTACAGCTCTGAGTCCGGGGCAATTTATTGCCACCAATTACGACTCCTCGAGCGATTTAATCAGCGCTGACTCCGCAGCATTCTTAACGTCAACTGGAGTGACTATGTCACCAATGTTGAGGTCATCGAGCGGGCGGAAATCCACAGAACCGAGGTCATGCTGCTGAAGTCACAGCTATGCTGGGTCGGGCACGTCTCCAGAATCGAGGATCATCGCCTGAGCAAGTTACTTCTATATGGTGAACTCTCTAATGACCCTCGTGACGGGCACCGAAGAAAAGATATAAAGCTCTCTGAAGAAGTCCCTCGGTGACTGCCACATTGACCACCTCCAGTGGTCTACTCTCGCTGCTGACCGTGTTACCTGGCCACGTACTGTCCGCCACGCTGTCGCCTCCTTTGAGATATCCCGCAAAGAGAGTTTGAGGGAGAAGCGCTGCTGGAGAAAGACTCGTGAAGCCTCAGCAGTCATACCTGACGTGACTTTTGACTGCAGCCGCTGTAGCCGAACCTGCTTGCCCCGTATCGGGCTCGTAAGCGACCAGCGTGCCTGCAGTCAGCGTGGAAAACCCCCTTCATAGAATCTTGGTTTGGGAAATACTGCCAAGATTATATATAAATATATATATATATATATATATATATATATATATATATATATATATATATATATATATAAATGCTATAATAATTATTAAATACCTACAGAAACTAGTGTTTTATCCGTTCGGCAATCATAACTGATATATATATATATATATATATATATATATATATATATATATATATGGGTGTCTGTGTGTGTGTATATAAAAAAGCCTCTCGTTAAAGGTAGTTAGAACTTGGTATTTCCCGGTCCAATATTATATGCACACCCGTTGAACATTAAATGTTCAGATCGTATAGGACGTTTTTTAGAGATTACTATGAGGTTTTGTTTTTTTCCAGAAAAATTCTCGCAGTGATGAAAATTATATTTTGTGAAAAACATAAACGTTTTATTTTAAAAAAAATCGAATTCAAATTTAAATTTTGGTCATGAAAGAACGCAACCATATATTTCTTACTCAGAGGTATTCACATTCATCCTAACTTTTATTCCTTTCATTCCTCTAACGTTTTAAGTTTTTAGAAACCCTGTTAACTTATATCAAACATGGTTTTTCACACACACACACACACACGCACGCACACATATATATATGTGTGTGTATGTGTGTGGGTGTGTTCGTGGGTGTACTAATCAAAAATGGATATAGATTACTATTAGTTTATTGTTCGTGTAGAGATTAAGAAAATAACATTAATTGAGTTTGGTGGTCGCAAGGTAAGTTTTTTTTTAATCGCCATGGAACACGTGGCCAAAAATAACTTCAATGAAACGATGAATAGATTAATATGACTGTGGAATGAAAGATAGATATGTAGGTTGAGATTATTAGAGTTCGGAACTGGAATTTGGGATTTGATGAAACAGCTCGTATTCTAGTTATTAAATGATGATATTATTCGTGGTTTGATAAAACATTATGTACGCTTTAAGATTTACTATTTATTCATTCCAACTAGATTAAAAATAGAAAAAAATCTTATATTATAAAATAAAATAAATAAAACTCGTTATAAATACATAAACAGGTTGCCATAAACGATTAGATATATGCTAAAAAAAGGGCGGTAAGCCTGGCCGCCTTTCGAAACGATAGACAGAAAGTGACGTACAATTTTATCGATATTTGCCAAAAGTCTATTAGCTGAAATAATCATTTTATTCTCCCTTCTAATTTGTCGTTGGCGTCTTTTGGTAAACTCTATAATTGCTTGCCCTAGAATTCACGCCCTGTATAAATTCCTCTGATTTATTATATTATCGACCACCTGGAGCACCATTTTATTTTTACTCTATTTTATAGCCAACTATTAACAGCCCGGTTTCTTGCTCGTCTCATCAACGATAAAAATTATTTTACGTAATAATTAAGGAAAAATCAATTTACTTCTTCAAAATAATTGATTTTAAAAATTAATGTGTTTTCATTATTTGCTCATTTTAAGATACACTTTAAAAAAATATATATTTTATTGGTTTATTTCGTTTGAGAAGACCTAGAATTACGAACCAGATCCAAACAAGAAACAGTAAACCTGTTACTGATGTCAAATATAATATTATACAAAACCAAGATTATTGTAGCATATATTTAAACACTACAATAGAGATTTTGTAAAGAAAATATTATTAAAAACAAAACAAAAAAGAAAGGTGTTACATTCGAAAACGATAGGAACAGAACCCCTTATTGCAATAAGCAACTTCGCAAGAAATAATTAGAGTCAAAACAGACAGGTGTTATGCTGCAGTATTTAATTAGATAAATATAATAGCCATATTTCTATTTTGTCGTATTTACGTCCGAATTTAAAAAAAAGGCAAAATAATTATTATGTAAATAGCCTAACTCTTAAATAAATTAATTAACCAGTCGAGAGCTCTTAAAATATTAATCATGACATTTAAACAACCTAAAAAAAATGTAATTTCCAATAAAAGGGGATTTTCTCTCTCGTAAATATTGTTTCCAATTTTATTAAAAATACGTAATCGCTAATTTTTTATGTTATAAATATATTTAAATATTTATAATGTTACGTATCAAACAAAAATACGAAATTCTCAAGATTTACCCCTATTAAATCACTTAAATTACTATAGGGACCTGTGGAAATTCCACAGGGGAATCATTCATATGTAATATATTGATGTTGACATTCTGTAGATGTTTAGCGTAAATAAAGACACTCTGATATAATTGTAGCTCTTTTGTTAAAACTGCAAAAGTAGTTATCTAAGCTAGCAGGGACACCCGGCGTCGCCCAGTCTTAAAATGCGCTTAAATATGATATTTAGATTCTAGCAGATTTCGTATATATTATTATAGAGTTAAGGATATATCTATTTTTATATATTATAAAGTTGCGATTTCAAAAACAAAAACATATCTATATGACTTGTATTTATCAGCTTGAATCAAGACCGAATCACAACGTTATGAATATATATATATATATATATATATATATATATATATATATATATAAAGTGGTAGCGTTCGAATGTGTCTGTGTGTACAACTACCGATGGCCAAAGAAATATAAAGGTCATGTGTGCGTACATCTCTCCTTGTGTTTAAACATTAATGCCCATGTTAGTATACTTCTGTTACCGGAAACATTATATTCTATATGCACTTTCAATATAGGATTCTTCAAAGCACTTTTACATTATTGAATTTCTGTCATTTATATATCACATTAAATGGAATCTATTTAAATAATTACCTCGACGACATTACTTATTCGACATAATAGCTTTGTGTCAACTGCACTAATTAAAACATTTTTCATTATAAAGTTTATTTAAATTTAAAGTTATATTTGATTTACCTTATTATATCTGAAATCTGAAACCTTTTTATTTTCAAAGCAAAATCCAGAAAACCAAAAGTGGAAATAACTGTGATAGTTGAATTGAAAAATTGCGTTATTAAATATTTCCTGTTTTTATTTTCATTTCGAAATATTATTCTAAGCTTAATTATTAATTTCAGTCGCGTGCAAGCGATTCTATAAGTCACTCCGTCGATCGGGCGGTCGGTCGGTGTGTCGGTCTGTCCGTAACACTTTTGCGCTCGGCCTTCTTGGTTAAGACCAAAGGCATGTTGTTAATAGATGTTGTTCTTAGCTATTTAAGTGTAGTATCTGTTCTTATTATATGCTGTACTTATGTTTGTAACTTTGTGATATAAGTGGGGGATCACTTTTCTGTATTAATTTAATGTAAAACGATCACTCAATTTACAACCAGTCATTCTCCAGATCATTCAAGTTGTTTTTGAAGGATTCAATTTATTTTAAGTATTCAAGTCATTCTTAAGATCATTCCATTTATCCTAAAGTCCATTAAAGCCATTCTAAGTCATTTACTTTTGATTTATTTCAGTCATTCCAGCCCATTTTTCGGGCATTTTAGTTTATATTTAAGAATTTCATGTCAACCATACATTCATTACACGAGAGCGCACGACTTATGGCTATCAACCTTGTTATTTTTAATTCAGAGGATTTTTTTCGCTTATTCTTAATTTTTAAGTCAACTTTTTTTTATTTGTTAGAGAAAAATAAAACTAATGGCTTTATTTATTTGCATCCTCACGAGGGCAGAATAAGTCAGAGTAAATATGAAAAAAATCCATCATCCCCTGCTCTTTGTTTTGTTTATAAAATTTAATCGGTGTTACCCAGAATTTATTATAATAATTATACCATAGCAAGTGTGTTTAATTGCTTGCGAAATACATTTTCTTTATAATTTATTTAATATCTTAAATTAAAAATGCTCAATTTTTACGACGTTACCCACCGTCCTTTAACCCCTAGAAAAATGGTCAATATAAAGTTTTTTTCTAACGTCTCCAAAAATTTGAAAATGACAACTTTTAATATTATCACATTTAAATTTGGGGCAGAAAAGTAGTTTTCATGATATTAAAAATTACTTTTTCAAAAAGTCGGTATCACTTTCCTATAATAATTTAACGTAAAATGGGCACCCACTTTTTAAGCACCTTATAATTTCTTCATATCATAAAACAAATTTAACTGTGATATTCGTTTTCAGCAGCACCGAAAATCGGTACTGTTTTTTTTTACTAAGAGATGCGTTTATGTTTTAATAATTTAGAACGTAAATAATCCTGTCAGTAAGCTTACAGGAGCGGTTTACAAAAAAATATATTTTTTAGGTTGGTTTTCAATTAGATTATTTGTATAGTTTTTACCAGGTGCTTTACTTAACTGCCTCCTAATGTAAACAGATTTTGTGTGAAATGTTAAACTACGGACGCACCTTTTAACAACTATACATGTTCTATAATGAAGAAAGAACGACAATCAGAAGCATGCTTATGTAAACTTACTAACAACATAATTAGCTTCCTTAATTATGAGATGAAAAAATGAACGCATCTCTTAGTATAAAAGAAACAGCGCTAATTTTAAGAAACACTGAAAACGAATACCACAGTTAAATTGTTTTAATATATGAAGAAATTACTAGGTGACCAGAACGTGGGTGTTTATTATACGTTAAATTTATATAAGAAAGTGATCCCCAACTTTTTGAATAAGTCATTTCTTCAAATCACGAAAACTACTTATCTGTCGCAAATTTAAACGTAATATTCGTTTTCAGCACCATCAAAAACCATTAAAAGTCGACATTTTAAAGTTTTTGAGGGAGTTGGAAAGAAACTTGACATTGACCCAAAAAATCAAGACCTGTTTTTTTGTGGCCTATTACGTTTAATATGAAAGAAGAAATTTTGAGAAAAAAAAAATAACATCTTAGCGTAAGGGAAAACTTTACTATATAAATTTAACGTAAAATGAGAACCCACTGTTTGGCCACAAAGCGTTCAACTAGACATGTCGTCTCTAGCATTTTTTTTTCAAGTTGGCCGATCGATGGGGGGGGGGCAAAACCTGAGGAATACAAAAATGTTTAGTTTTTTTGTGGTGGGGGCGGGGATTACATTTTAAACATAAAATAACGATAAATTTAATTATTTTTATGAAACCATTCTGTACTTTCATCTAACAATTTTATAAGGAGAAGGAACCCAAAAATATGACAAATTCATTTTTGGAGGGGGGCAGGGGAGTATTACATTAGAAAAATAAAATGACGAAAAATTTGGTTAAATTGTTTTTGGGATTACTTTTTGGTAGAACATATTTTTTCTTTTTTTTTTGCGGTCGCACGGGCATTCACTGCTATTTTTGTAAATTTGTAATGAGCTATTTTTTTATAATCTTTTCTTTTTTTTTGGGGGGGGGAGGTCTTTCCAGTGCTCAATATGCGGAGAACAGTTTCTTCTCTTTGTAGCCCTTCTGCCGAAATATCTGGTAGAGAGGATATCACATATTTCTATTTTGAGGCGATTATATTTACATATTTTCATCCGTTCTTTTATTTTTGTTGCCCATGATGAAATACCGGTACGTTTCAAACAGAACTTCACGTCAACCCAGGCAACGCTGGGTACCCATGCTATATATATATATATATATATATATATATATATATATGTATATATGTATATATATATAACTTTAGTTCCTTAAGCTATAATCGAAATCGAAACTAAAACTTATGAAGAATTGTTGATATCATTATTCAGAATAAAAGATATTACTATGGTGGCATTAGCTTCAATCGAAACCGAACCGAAAATCTATGAAGAATCCTTGATAAAATTCTTTTTTTTTAAATTGACTATTAGGTACCATTAGTTATAATCGAAACCGAAACCCAAACTTATGGGTAATTCTTGGTAAAATTATTCATTAAAAAAGTAGATGACTAAAGTGCCATCAAATACAACCGAAACCGAAACCAAAATTATGAATTATGAAGACTTCTTAGTAAAATTATTCATAAAAAAAGTAAATAACTGAAACGGAAACCAAAATTTATGAACAATTCTTGGTAAAAGTATTTATTACAAGAACAGGATGTACATAACAATCAAACGACCCGGATATAAACGTGACACGGACAATAACACATACGGTTTCGTATTAATATAAAGATTACAAATCTAATTTTGTATATTTGTTTTTTTAGAAAATATATAAAAACATTTCTTTTTCCATTATTTCCAATTATTTTTCTGTAAAAAATACATTTACCGGGACTTTTTTTTTCGAATTCTTCAATGTTATACACGTCTTCATACCTTCTAAATTACGGGGCGAAAGCCCTGTCTACGTCTGCAGCGTAAACGAAATTGTAAATAGCATTCCAGGTTGTGCTTTCTGAGAATTATGTTATTTTCCGGTTTATAGTAATAAGTCGGTGTTCTCTTGTTGCGCTAGTAGCATCATTTATTTATTTTTTAATTTTAGTAGCAGTTTTTTTTCTTCCACTTTCTTGTTTATACGGGTATTTTCTAATCCAGCATGTTTTTCGGCATTTTTTGTGTTTGTTACACTAGAATTTCTTAAATTTGATATTTTTACAGTTTTGACATAAATGTTTCTTATTTTTTTCCGTTTTTTAAAAGATTGAAGAAAAGGATGATTTACAAATTGAACTTACGAAATAATAATTTACCATGTAGGCTTTCTTTCGTTAACGGTTAAAACAACTCAGATGTCGCAGTTGAACGAAAAAATTACACCATTCTCCGATTAAAGTTCACATATTTTCAGTGCAGTAAAATTGCTAAACTCACTTTCTTTTTGTCATGCAAATAATTTTCTTTTTAGCTCCTTGAAAAATCAAATACCATATTTTAATTAAACATATTACTTTCAGAGTTGCATTCCTAATTTTATTGTCAGTTTGTTCAGTAACTTGAAATTTGTGAAACTTTCACATATTCTGTGGAGAATTGAGTATTCGGTGCAACTTTAAAAATTACTTGATTTCCTAAAAACGATGTCGTTCAGCTTATACTGGGTAGGAACCCTGTATAGCTCATTGTTTGTGTTTTTGAACACTATCTGGATCGTTCAAATATGTTATCCCAAGGCCTATGTTGTATTAGAAGATCCTTTGTATACCAGGCTTTCAATTCGAATAGCTTGACGCCAGTTGTTGTTGACCACAAAGATATTAGAGTTTCGAATTTTTTACATACATTTTAAATACTTGTCGCTAGGTGTTGTAGCATAGATAAGGCTATAAAGCTAGGCGCGCACGACAGGCAGAGTGAATATATTGCATATGAACGTGAGTACAAAGAAATATTTTCTGTATATCAATATGTTAAGTAAAACTATCTGTAGTCTCGCTTTGTATCGCGATCATTATCCACGAAAGTATTAAACTCCGTAGATTTTATAATGAAAAGAATCTTTTAGGAGTCAATGTTAAAAGCCACTAGAAAACTTAAGTATTATTACATGTAATAAACCCGCTAATATATATATATATATATATATACATATATATATATATATATATATATATATATATATATATATATATTGTATATCGCGTCAAGCTACAATCGTAATTCCCTGAACGGATGATCCCCGAAAGGAGGAAGCACTAGGATCTGTAAATAGAACAACTACTTATATAAGTAATTATGTCAGTCTCTTTAAGAAATTAGTTTTTATTGTTGAGCACTCTAAGTTGAAATTAAAATTGGTCAATTAAGCGCGCATGCGAAGATAATGATGTTACAGACATAAGATCACACTAACCGTCGCGACATTCTTATAGACTAATAACTTCAACTGTATTTATCGCGGTTAACGTTAGCCGTATTATTTGTTTCTTGCTAATTGTGTCAAAGATAACTTCCTGGCCGGGTTTCAATCACTTGACTAACTGTAATCATAATTCACACTGATGATTGCCTAAAAGATAAAACATTAGTGTCTGTAGGTATTAATAATTATTATAATGATAATTATATATATATATATATATATACATATATATGTATATATATCTGTGTGTATATATATGTATGTGTATATATACATATATATATATATATATATTAAAATGAAATATATATATATATATTAACTGAAATCGCAGTACTCACAAATATAACAGCTACAGATATCTGTGTCATCATAATAAATATGAGATGATTAGTTTTTCATAAATGTCATATAAGGAATGCTGAAAATGTTCGTGAGCTTAAAAAGTTAGAGGCTAGGAGAACTGGCGAAAACATTACTGGACCCAAAAGAGAGAAACACAGAATACAACTTCTGTTTTGAATTATATTTCTTATTTTAATAGCGAATTATAACATAGTTCATATCAAAACAGCAATTGCTACACATGAGTGACATAAAAAAATTAGGCAATGTTGTCGACGATAAAATATATACTGTTACATATGGAAGTAACCAGATCCCAATAATAAGGTAAAACAGTAAATAAGTTTGAAAATAATATTTAATAAATGGAAAAGGCTAGTACTGAACCCAGTAATCAAAAGTTTAAAGTGAATACATATGCCTATTTAGATACGATTTTAAGAATTTAGAGCATTGTCTATTGTGTTTAAAAATAACGATACAACTAGTGAGAGCCGATATCGGAAAATTTGAATATAGGGATGTCCTTGTTTTGTCAAAAACGTGTTGGGCATATTAGTACGTAATTCCAAACGAGGGAAGTAACGTGGCTGAAGCAAAATTTTATGTAACAAAGAAAGATAATTTACAATATATTCAGATGTCAGTCAGACCAGAGTGTCAGTTCAGTGAAGGCAGTCAGAAAGTTGAGAAACACAGCTGGGATTTACAGATAGTAAACTAAGGAGAGTTGAGTTAGCTGAAACCTTTTGGAAGCGATCAGAAAGGCAAACAAAAAATGTGACTCTGAAAGGCAATCTTTTTACATAGGATTCACAACTTATCAAGTCCCAGGGGGCACTCGAGGATAATGGTTAAAGAATGCACAGTAGTCAATTGGACAATATTGTAATTGTTAGTAATGGAAATTCAGTAAATTTCTTAACTTAAAAGGAACGGCTTATCAAGAAGTTGTTTACATTGGGCTTGAAGGCAACAATATTTCAGCCAACTGGAAAGCAGGAAAATAGAAGACAGTTCAATAGGCGTGCAGTTCTAAAAGAGAAGCTTTGTACATGGAATCTACGTTTATGTTTTGGCAAAGATAAAGAGTGTGGGGAATTATTGATAGTGTTTTCAGCTAGACGTGTGTTTCTTGTGGAAGGTAGGCGAGGGGAACCGTAGATTGAAGCTCAGTCGAGCACTTGCCATAAAAATAAGGATAAAGTAAAAGCAAACTCGCTACATCGCTTCTGTGAGAAAGAGGTTGCAGGAAAGAAAAAAATGACGTCTATGAGGCTACGAAGTCTATTTTGAACTCTATCAAGGCAGGACAAGTCCTTTCTAGCAGCTCCTGCCCAGATGTGACAACAATACTTAATCCTTGAACGAACTTGGCTCTTAAATAAATAGAGAATTGCATCAGCAGTGATATATCTACTGGATATATAGAAGAATGCCACCATTTTTCCAGCAGCTTTGGCAACAGATTTTATGTACGTGTTCGATTCCAGATTAGTAGTAAAGGTCAAGCCAGAAGCTTGTCAAAACAGGAGACTTCCCCAAGACGGGAGCCATTCATTTCAATTGATGGCAGATGGGAATTTAGAGCGTGGATGATGTAAAGATAGATGCATTAAAAGTAACCAGTCACTCCTTTCCCCATTGCGCCACGTGCTCAAGATCAGAAGACAGAGAATCAGAGAGAACTTGGTCGTTTACGGTCTTAGATGTGCTACTATAGATAGTAGTGTCATCAGCATAAATTTCGACGACTGATGAAAGATCATTAATGTAACCCAGGAAGAAGCATGGAAACAGAAAATTTCCGACATCCCTGGCGGCTGTTCGCGCAAAATATTAGAATGCAAGAACCTAGAATACAGCTTTTTCTTCTCTCTTTGTCAGAAAAATCACCCAATCAAAATGAGGACCGATGGACAAATAAAGAGAAGCGAGAGTAACAGGAGCTGTCGATAATGCATCCACAATGCATTCTCTACACTCCATTAATAAATTGAAAAATAAAAAATAAAAAATATTAAATATTGTATTTATAAAAGTCCAACTGACTTTTTAAGGGAAACTACAGAAATAGATTCCCCTCTCACTAAGTGAAAATAAATAGAAGTGTATTAACTATTTCTGCTGTAAAAAGAAAAAAATCAACTTGCAAGGTATCAGGATATCTTTGGACGAGAACATCTATTATTAAATAAAACAAATCCAAGAAATGAAAAACTTAAATAAATCCGTAAATATTAGCATTTGCAGTTAACGATACCATTAAATAGTACAACACACTTATCTGCCAAAGTCTTCCGTCTATTCTGCAAATTATTAAAGACGCACTATTTCCAATACGCGCAGCGTTCTAAACATTTAAAAAAATAAACCGTCAGAATGTGATTGCAGTCCCAAGAGTGTTATTAGTAACGTATAAGGCAACAGGAAATGGGGGTGTAAAGAGAATAGAATTATCGAATATTTATTCAATATTAAAAATCAACTTGCTAGATATCAGGACAGGAACTTGTGCTCATCATATAATCCAACTGGAAGAATAAATTTCATCATGTAATTGTAAGTCTTCGTTGTCGTTTTTCAACCTGAAAATTAATGTGATTTTTGTCTATCGTATGTGTAGAAACATTGTATGAACCACCCTCCCAAAGTGTAACTGAATCCTCCTTCATAAATACTGAATCTCCGCTGTGTTAAAAGAACTGTCTACTTCTCTCTTTATATTAAGCTCTTATCATAAATATGAACTTTGTGTAATCGATTATAAATGTCTCATCTTCCGTTATATGTATGTCCTCGAGATATGTACACCTTGCAATTCAACAATACTACAATATACATATCAGATTAAGACAGATTAATGTCTTTAACGGTGGTACAGATTAATCTGTTTCACAGTTTTACTTTAAGTTGATAACATGTTTCTAAGGTATATATATATATATATATATATATATATATATATATATATATATATATATAGAGAGAGAGAGAGAGAGAGAATAAAAAGGAACCCACCGTATTATATGTTAATCAACGTTTCGTCTTTATTTCGGAAGCGATGAAGTCTCGAAATACAGACGAAACGTTGATGAACACATAATACGGTTTGTTCCTTTTTATTTTCTCTATTTTGTCGGAATACTATTTCCATCATTTTCATCATATATATATATATATATATATATATATATATATATATATATATATATATATATATATACTGGACTACCCGTGACCCGTTCGGTCAGTATGTTAGATTAGCTATGGAATTAATGCATGAGCGTAACACTTCTGACGTAAAGAAAATAGTTTTTGTGACATAACAGAAACATTTCTATGAAAGTATATTAAATGAAAAAAGTTTATAGATAGATTTATATGAGTCGATCTGTTTATAATTATTTACTTCTGAAAAAATAAATTTGCAGCCATTGAATTATAAGTGGTTAGCCATACTTATAGGTAAATGTCCACTGAACAGATACAGTAACACTTCAAGTAAATTTTAATATATATTTTTAAATAAAATTGTTAGTTGAAAGTACAGAATTGTTAAAAAACACTCTCCCCATGTTAAGAATGGCTTTTAAATAGAAAATAGAAATAAAATTAACCTTTTTTTCATTTATTTTAAACAAACATTGATGACACATGGATCAAATATTTAATTTATGCTAATAATAAGGTCAATAAAACTAATTAAGACAATGTGGAAATGAATGATGTAAAAAAACGAAACTATTACCAATTGTTTTTTTTTTTTTGATAATTTAAACACGAAAAATAAAACAATTGGAACGCTGAAAAAATATTCAGTAAAACATATGTTTTATTGTCTTGATTATTTATTTGTAAAAAAACAAACATTTTCGGGTTTATTTATGTTGGTAGTTTACAAGAAAATGTATGAATATTTTTAAGAAAGGTGTATTAAAAATGGATAATAAATTTAAAAAAAGGAAGATCGTGGGTAAATCGCCGTAGTAAAATTGTCTTATAGTTGTCAACGGGCCAAAGTTGATTTATTTGTAAGAAAATTGCGACAATATAGTTGTAATACAGAATAATTCCAAAACATCCCCACCCTTCTCATGTTAAATAATAATTTCTTAATAAATACGCTAATATTTCAATCTGCAGGTCAAATTCTGTAAATGAAGCAATTTGTGTTTATTTGTTTACGCTGTTATAGGTTTATGTTTTTGTACACATTCGCAACCGGAAGTCGTAAACCGGATGTGTGGTTACAACACTAATTACAAGGTCATTTGTGTTTTATAATTATATATATATATATATATATATATATATATATATACATATCATATGTATATATATGTAGAGATAACAGTAAGAGTAGAAAATGAATTCTAAAAAAATACAAACAACCAATTTATAGTTTGTTAATTTTTTTTATGAATTTATTTTCCACTCTTATTGTCTTCTATAAATCTTGAAAAAATGGTTCAGCTTTACTCTTGTCTGCTTCCTCACTATGTTATATATATATATATATATATATATATATATATATATATATATATATATATATATATATATATGGGACAAAAATATACAATCTGCAATGATGGTACAACGTTACCTCTCCCTGCTTTTTAAGGTTAGAGTAATCACAACACTATTCTGTAATTACTCCAGAATTATTCAATTATATTTATACATCGACAAAAGCAGCACATGATCTGTGTTGGAATAAACCACCCATTATGTGATACTTATTGAATGCAGGTACTGGCAAATAGTACACGTACACAATATATATATATATCATATTTTCACATTTTTAATAGACAAATATATAGACATATACAATGCTAAACCTTGTAAATTCTTCGTTCTTAACTTTTCTCTTTTGCATATTAAACATTTACTCAAAGTAAATTGCATTAGACTAATGATAACTGTGTACCAATTTACACATTCTGTATTTATTTGGTTACATGAAACAAATAAATTACGTAAATACTCATTAGGCGTTATTGATTTGTAATATAATGGCTGTCCATGTGTCGGATAAAAGTCCATAAGCTAGTGTTTATCTTGGCAAGTTTCGAAATTAGTGCAAATTAAAGTGACCCTATGTTTGTTAACGAAGCACATTACCAGAAATTATAGCAACAAGACGGACTGAAAATTACATATGAAGTTCCGCATGTCAATGCAATTATATAAGCAAAAAACCTTAGTCGGCATATAATGACTTCAAGTATATCAAGGTATACGGAGAAATGAAAGTTTTAGAGCCATCTGTCTATGTGAGTCACCCAAGAGAAAGCGTAAATGATTATGTGAGGACGCTTTGCAGATACTAAGAGCGAAATGCCGCGTTGTGATCGTTGTTCGTTATGTACGCTCATTTATCCTTAATAGTATTAACTTAAAGGAATACTGACTGCACTTTGTTATATTTGAGTGATTTCAGCCAGGAATAAACGCAATGCTAAACTCATAACGAACATATGTGGTCTTTGTGCGCATGTTAACACTTTTATTTGACTAGCTCGACTGCAGATTAATAATAAACCACCTACAGAGTTTTAAATAAATAGTAAAGTTACAATACCATAAAATTGGTGAAAGCAGATTAAGAAAAAAGGGTCGAATCACTTTTTTTCACTTAGTGTTTACTTGGCGAGCAGAAGAGCCGTTTCTCTTCCACAACTCATTCGATTCTTCATTTAAACAGCCGTCGTAATGTTTTCGTCTTCTTTCCTCTTCTTCCCAACTGACGATGGATCCGCGAGCACATGATAATGCCTCTACAAGGGACAAAACATTTTTTTATGCTGGCACACCGAAGCACGATAGCGCATCTGTTCCTGACCAAATTTCGTAATACAGTGAATCTCTGTTCTATTTATCTAAATCCTATTTCCAACTTGTAGGAATTATGCTCATGGGCTGTTGAATGTGGTATAACATCAACTCTCTTCTCCCGGACATTGTAACTGTAAATGGCATTGGCTTGTGCGGTCAATAAAGATACGCGATCTTTTTCTGGTTACATTCCACAGTATACAGCCGCTGTTATATAACAGCGTATTCTGACCGCAATCCCTTTCACAGTTCGATAGTACCGGTAAATTATGCCATTCCCAGACAGTATATATGTAAATGAAAACCTCAGGTTCAACCCCATCTGTATCGGAATATCATGAATTCCTGGCTACGCAATGCTGTATTATTATCCCTGAGTAGTTTTTGTGGTGAGATATGTTTACAAAAGACCACTTCTTGTTCACGAATCATGATCGATGGGTTTTGTCATGGAAACTCCCTCCACACTAAAAACATCGACAGGCTAAATTCTGTAATACTTTACAACCATGCTAAGGTTGTTCCTGGCAGGAATGACATGCTATTACTGGGGAGACTCACAGCTGCAGATACATCTTGGTTCCTAATCGACGTCAGCATTATTAGATCCCTCAAAGTAAAAGTGCTGCTTATTTGTGCCTGCTTGAATTCGATTCAGATAGCATCAGGGAACCCCGTAACAAACTATTTTTACAAGACTCTCAAATCAGACTCGAAGCCAACCAATATGATAAACTTTTGTTGTTTACGTCAATATGCACGTGCGCCATTTCCATTTACTGAGGTCAACTTTCTATAAGCTGTAGACGCACCATCTTTGAATGCTTCATTAATCTAAATTCTATTTTCTTGCCGTCCAATTAATCACTTTCCTACATTTACGATGGGAAAGATAATTCCTATGCCATTCTGGCGAAAGATTCGATTGTTTACTTTATTGTAATTCAATCTCATACATTCTTTTCATCTAATCATAGCATGCGTTTAATCATCATGGAAAACTCTTTATTCCAATGGATGGTTATAAATTAAGCCAATGCGTCTCCTTCCAGATACAATGGCAGTACACTATTTACCGTGTGACTTAACGTTGTTTACGTTTCGCGCTTAAACCAAGCGACAACAACGAATATAAACAGTTACCGAAACAAGATGTATCTCCTCTTCTGGAGGCTTTGACCTCTCATTACATTATTATGAAAAAGAAGAAAAAAATAATCGGACAAACATCTCCTTGATAAAGTCAGGTTATTGGCGAAAATTCGGAATTTACTAACACCAAAAAAAATAAATAAATAAAAATGATTTTTATATGTCACAACATCTCAGGTTTTAACTCCCAGTATACGCCCTTATGTTTAAATCATATAAATAAGCTTATATACCTGTTCAATCGACTGTTAATTTCACTATGTATCGACATATAACAAAA
>NC_136509.1:43987398-44074898 GCF_053919585.1 Euprymna scolopes
TGTGTCATCTATTATTTCAGATTCTGTGTGTATATTTCTATTAATATCATTTTCGACCGGTGTAGAGCGTTTCTTGCACTCTATCATTCCAAATTTGTATATTATTTTGTCGATGTATCTCGATTGATTCATCGTAACAAGTCCTTTGCTTTGAGTAAATTATATCCCCAAAAAAATAAGATATTTTGCCAAGATCATTTTGAATCTTTTACTTAATTTGTTCTGAACATCGGTTAACATTATGTCACAATTTAATGCGATTAAAATATCATTGACCCACAAAACAAAAATCAGTAGTTTATCGTTATTGTGCTGAGTATATAACCAGGGGTCTACAGCGCATTGTCTGAATTGTTGTTTAATAATAAAATCATGAAATATTGTATTCTAACACAGACCACTCTGCTTTAGACCATATAATGACTTGTTAAGTCGCCACAAGCTATTTTTATTTTCCATTTAGCATCAAATCTAGCTTTGTACTGTTCTACGCCTTATGATGTAGTCTTTTTTGTAAAGACCCATCTTTTAGAAATAGCATATTTATCTTTTGGGAGACACTACCGTATAGGCATCATTTTCGGTTAAGGCACATATTTTTTTTCATGGCAATTTTCTATTCATCACAATGTTCTGAAGTAATTGCTTCGTTAAAGCTTTTTGGCGCATTTTCCATTGAATAGCAATAGTCGATTTGATAATATTTTATATTGTCGACCACAAGAAAAATCGGGTCGCCTTTTTTTCTTTTGGGATATCTTTCGCCTTCATCATCATCATCATCATCATCATCATCATCATCATCATCATCATCATCATCATCATCATGTATACTCTTGTCTCCGTCATTTTTATTGTCTTCGTTTGTTTTAATAATTTGAGGAAATATAACTTCATCTTCATATGACGGGTTTTCTTCTGTAAAATTAAACGTGTATGTGAATTTTACACATCAGATTCTTTTTATTTTATTTTTCTCTGGAAAAAATTCTAATTTGGCTGTACTGTTTTTATCGTATCCAAGAAATATACCTCTGGTGGTTTTAATATTCAATTTACTCTTTTTTTATCTATATATGCGAAGAAAATTGAACCAAATATATGCATTCAGCTTAAGTTTTTTTTTATCACAGAAAGATTTATATGGAGTTTTATAAAGTGGTTTGTTAAAGCACCTGTTGCGTATATAGGCTATGAATACGTACGTTCAGAGGTTTTGGGGGGGGTTGATTGAATGAGTAGGCATCTTACCATTTCAAAAAGTGTCCGCCACGCTCTTTCAGCTGTCCCGTTTTGGTGTGGCGATCTAGGAGCTAATTTTTCATTATTGATATGATGGTTAATTAGTAAAAGTTCAAAGTCTTTATTGGTTAATTCCGTACTGTTGTCAGAGCGAATACACTTGACTTCACCGTAGGAGCCATGTCGGCTAAATATTTTTTAGTTGCTAGCAGGGTATCAGATTTGTTCTTTAAAAAGTAAACCATTATTAAATCTGAATGGTCATCTACGAAATTCAACACATATCTATAATGTTCTCTGGCAATCGGTTGCATGGGACCATTCAAGTCGCAATGCACCATTGATAGGATTTTTTTGACCTTCTTGTCTGATATCTTGCTTTGATAGTTTGTCATTTTCCCTTGAATACAGACGTCGCAGTTGAAGGTTTTGATGTTTGTATTTTCATTCCATCAACTACAGTCGGCCACTTTTTGATATCAGGCATATTGCAATGTCCACGAATTTTATTGTATGTCTGTAGATCATAGCAGACAATTTTCGATGGGACTACGCTATTTAAATAGATAGTCTTCCATTTTCTTTAATGTCGAATAAAGTTCCATTCGGTTGTACCAGTTTTTATTTATTGGGGCTAAAGTTTATATTTGCGCCTTGTTTAGTGGCAGCTTGTACAGAAAATGTATTTTGTTTAAATTTTGTGATTAGAAGAGCGTTTTCTAGAATACAGAAACATAGTTCACCTTTATTGTTCCTTAGCGAGATTTTAGCATCGCTTAATTTCCAAACGATATAATTTACTCGACTCCCATTAGCTAGTTCTACAAAATTATTTTAAAGTTGGTGTCAAAATTGATAAAATCAGATTTCTTTGTAATCACATGTGCCATGGCCCCACAATCGACAAGAAAATTATTATTGTTTGTTGAAGCATTAAACGTACACGAAAACAAAGATATATGTTCGCTAACAGAGCTCTTCACATTTTTAATGGAATCGCCATTTTGAGTCATGTATCTACATTGGAAACTCCTGTGATTATGTCGTCCACAATTATACCAAATAATTTTTGTACTTTTCGTAGGAGAAAAATTGTTTTTGGCGAAGTTGCAGTTTTTATTCCTGACATGGGTATGCCATCGTCTAGGGCTTCTCTCATTACCAGTGATAGACTTCGGTCATCTAAACACGGTATTAATTCCGCAAAGACAATTCCGTTCTTTTCAATAAAGTCGGGGTCGTTTCAGTTTTCAGGTTGTGTTTGAAGCACTTTGTGAAGTTTTGTGATTCGTAGATATCTTAGAAATGTAACTTGCCACTTTGATTCGGATCCATCGAAACAGGACGTACGCTGGGCTCATAACCTCTAGAAGTGTAAGCCATATTTAGTTTCAGAACAGTTTCCGATGGTTCGTTGTTCCACACAAGTCTTGAGAGGTGACTGGTTTGCAGTAGACAGAACAGTTTCTGATGGTTCGTTGTTCCACACACGTCTTGATGTGGACAGCTAATAAATCCTCTATCCATTATATTTCGGTATGATAGGATGTATCTCTTAGCGGCTTCGGCTGCAGGGAGACAGGGTAGGCGTACTCGTCAATAATCCGTTCTTAACACTCAGCCGAACAGGTGAGGGACCGGGAACCGGCCCAGCACCTGTTGGACTGAGGTACACCGCCTGGGTAATACCTAGGAGGTCCACTCTCCTAGGACTTGCCACTCGGCTTTCAGGTGGAGTAAGTTCATCGCTTACTGCCTGACGCGCCCCGACCGGGGAATGCCGACGGGGTTACTCAGGCAATGCTTGTAATTGCAGGAGTGCCCCTCATTTAGGGAAGTCTGCTTATTTCCCCACTTTCCCGGCCTTGTGCCAAATATTGCTGATTTGGGCAGCAATTTTTATAACTACTCCATTATATTTCCAAATTATTGTAACAACAGGGTTGCAGGCTCTTTGTACAACTAAACGGAAAATCTGCCTTTCTTCATAATTCCACACTAGCTTATTGTTTAATAATAAATTATTTGCTGTAGCTTACAGAACAGTAGAGTTACAAAACACTCTCCCCTCGTCAATGTAAAAAATAAAAAAATTAAAAAAGTTATAATTTCAGCACGATACGAAAAATGCAAAATAAACTGTACTTTCACCTAACAATTTGCAGTTTTAGTAATAAAAATAGAATTTTGGGTACTTATATATTTTTGTTACTGTTCTGAAATAATAATGTTAATATTTTGAAAGACATTCCTAACATAAGAAGGATAGTAAAAATAAGAAAATAAAAAGACACCGCGAAAGTTTAATCTAACAAAAAAAACTATGTAAAAATAGCGTGATATCAAAAATGCATAAGCACCAAAATGTGGTTTTATTTTACAGGAGATATTGTTCCCGGGTGCATACGATTGCAGATGTAAACCGTACTATGTTTACATATATTGTTTTTAATAACTAATAAATGTAAGGTTGAGGCACAAAATAGTTAGAAAACACCCTCATCTACTCCGTAAGAATGGTTTTCCAAATAATAACGATATATTTCAGCACGGCACCAAAACTACATAAGTAAATGTAACTTGGAATGCGCACCCACTTTGTGGCCACATGAGAGGGCAGCATTTTTTGTGTGTTTATTTTTGTTTTATTTCCTTTGCATGGTAAAAACCCCTGGATTCTGGGACTATTTTTCATTTCACAGCCCTAGCCATCTTTTACGCTACGCGCGAGCATAAACGAAGGCTGGTAAATATGCATTCGCGTACCAAACGTCCTTGTCAAAAAAGCCGCATATGCAATAAACGCGAAAGAAAATGGCCCCGCTTTCGGGTGGCCAGAATGTGAGTGCTCATGTTAAGTTAAATTTACATGGAAAATTGATCACCAAGTTTTCGGAAAAGTAAATTCCTCATATCATGTAAAATAATTTTTGCGACGGAAATGGTTTATAGTTTCCTTTTTAGAACACCGAAATCTACAAAAATAATGTTTTGTTATAGACGAACGTGAGACGGGTCTTCGGGGGAGAATAGTTTGTAAACAGATATTGAAATAGTGTAAATCGGAAGTCATCAACTCACGGTGCATGGGTAAAAATAGTTCCGCATTTAATGAAAATATTTTTATTTTATTTAATAATAATTTCTGTGTTACTATTTTAACGATTAAAAAAAAAATGTGTATTATTGTCAGACTCGTTATATTTCGTCATTTCAAAATTGTAAACCGGAAGTATATCCGCTAATCGGCTCGAATAAAAACGGAAATTTTCCCCGACGAATAAGTTGTTTTTTTTAATATTTAAAAACACAGTTAGATGATATAGATTCACTGTAAAAAAATGTCACAGAAAACGGGATTGTAAATTTCTAGTTTATCGATTTTGAATAAATCAGACGTTCCATTTATATATATATATATATATATATATATATATATATATATATATATATATATATATATATTGAGTAAAAGGATTAATAATTGTAAATTATGAATCAGTTTCAAAAGGAAGACAAACAAAATCAACTGGAGTGTACGATCGTTTCAGAAACGATATTAATTTTTTTTTTAAATTGGCACTAATTATTATATATAAACTAGTAGGATGAATTGTAGCAGTTGAAGCAATATACGTCCGGGGCAAGCCATGAGATAGAAAATATGAAGCCGACGAAGAGTAAATAATAAGATAATAATAAAAGTGCTACAGTATCTCGAAGAAAAGAAAAGAAAAGAAAAGAAAACTAAGGAAACAGAAATCCAACAGAAAGGATGAACAATATTTACCAAATGTAATGATGGTAAAAATGGTACGCAAACAATAAAAATGGTACGCAAACAATAAAAAACGCAAAAAATATCATGGCGCAACCGTTCTTTCTTAATTTCGAACGCGCCTCTGTAACATCAGAGAACCTGTTGATGATTTTACATGTCAAACCCTTTGGCTTATGTGGAAATAAAACTTTCCAAATGCTCTTGTCATGGTAGGCTGTGTAAATTGTTAACCTTAGTCAAAGTAGCATGTTCCATCTGTCATCGATTTTTGTTTTAAATTATCGATTATCGATACATATTTTAGAGATTCAAATACAAAATCTATCTCCGAACACTGCCAGGCAGTTCAAATACATTCCTGTGAAATTTTATTTAAAAAAAAAAACCTGCCCAGCCGTTTTATAGTATATAGGCAAGGATGTTACCCACAAAACACACAGTTCCTTTTATACAATTGTAGAAAATATCATTCTTCGCGGTTTAAGTATTTCTCGTTCCTTCTCTTTCTTGACATCCATTTTCTTTATTTCCTTATCATTTGTCTGCCTTTACATTCTTCTTGCTGTCTGTTGCATGCTTGTTCTTCCTCATTTTCTATGTTCTAGTCTCAGCCTAAGTCCTCTTCATCTTTTCTACTCGTTCGCTAGGTAAATAAGTGTGTTTCCTTGGTTACATAGAAGACTGCGATACGGTGCTACCATGCCAATATTCATTCTCAGAATTTGCCTCAAATTATCTAGAAGATGTTCACAAAATTCACGTGTTATCACTTGTGCGAACATGATTTTCATTAACCAACCTAAAAATAACATATGCAAACAGCTGGATGGAGTTTAATCATATAACGCATTGTTTTTTTTTAATAAAAATATGTAAAATAAAGAAAACGATTTGTCATTTTATCCTGTTATTTAACAAAAAATTAACACAAAATGAATGATTCTAGATTTTACGAATTAGAATTAAATCTTAGAGTTTGATAAATATTTAATAATATCTTGATTTTGAAAATAAATATGTTCCAGAAGATACGCGGATATTTCATATATATATATATATATATATATATATATATATATATATATATATATATATATATGTGTGTGTGTGTGTGTGTGTGTGCGTTGCGTGTGGGTGTGGGTGTGGGTGTGTGTGAGCATATTGCTGTCTTATCCTTATGGTTTATTGCTATTTTAAAAAGTTGCGCTAATTTGTGTGCGCAAATGAAAAATCTATATAATTTAAGTTAACGTACGTATATGCGTCTTCCTTTAAAAAAAGCACACATGCAAGTATACGTTATCAAAAGAGAAGTAGAAGCCTTATGTTATAAAAATAATAAGATAAAATCACAGTATATAAATGCATGCAAATTTCATTTCATGAGCAGAGAACGAAAAATCTTGATTTTAATAATGATTGAAAATAAAAAAAGGACGAGATCGGCATGCACGCATATTTAATTTATGAGAAGTGAACAAAAGACTGAATCTTAATAAATGATAACGGTAAAAAATAAAACATTCAAATGATTGTTGAGAATAGACTAAATAAAAATAACACATTTTAAACCATTTGTGAAATATAAGTGAAGGGATGTATTTCCAACTCGCTTTGATCATCTCGAATATGAAATTAATTTTTACCAAATAAGCGGAGCCAATCGAATTGGGTAGATCTAAAGAAACCTCAGTCTAGAAGGATTCCTCTTATAGTGATCGAGGACAGATCCGATACAACATTATGATCCCAATCATTAACCCTATAAAATGTGCATTATTTACTTTTTCTGCAATGGTAGACATGTGGTCGTTTTTTGTCTAAAGAGAATCTCGATAATTAAAAATTGTCATCCTGTATAACCCAAATTAAAAATTAGTTTCAGTTATAAATGATATATTCTTAACTAACAAAGCAAATGACAGATAAGTTTTAATATCAGAACATGTACTAGAATTGGCGTGTATGTAAAAGTCGAAGACTGAACAAGTAAACAAGCTTAAATAATATTATTAATTTAATTTTTTTCAATTAGCATAGCCAATACTGTTACTAATTATCGGGTTTATATGTATACCTTTTATAGACATCGATTTCTTTTTTTTTATTCATTTTTGTAACAACATTTAACTGGACGAAATAACATTTTACTCGGCGCATCTTTATTAATCTTATGTCCTTTCTTTCTGTATTAATTTATTACTGTGAAACGAAAATTGTTATTCTTTGCTTTAATTGTCGAAATAACCGATTTCATTACCTCAAAACGACGCTGTCGGTAAAAACATTATTAAAGTTTTATTTGTCCTATCCGTGTCTCTAATCATAGAGATTGCTGGCCTAATAAAAGACTGGCTTAATTGATCCTGAATGGCAAGAGACAAAATAACAAAGGAGATAGAAATGGTGCGCTTCATGCTATAAACTTAAATCAAATAGGCGTTGCCGCTTCGTCTGTTGGGTCGAAACACAGCCGGTCATTTAAGTGCTCTAATTATACAGGGAACCCGGGAGGGTTGGGAATTTGGGTAAGGTGCAATATTGCATCAAGTCATTGAAAGGAAAACAAGACGCTGTTAAAACGGAGATAATATACAAGTGAAAATGATGGGGATAGTAACAGAAAATGATTAGAGAAAAAAAAACTTTACAAAAAGTGCAATTGAACATTTAAATGAAAAGGCGTCAACTAAATAACGACAAACGATCTGCTCTATTCCACGAGGTTGACGTTGCGTGGGTTCTTAAAAGTTGTACGCCTAAATAAGTAAATTAGTGACTTAAGTGTAAAAATTATAGATGAAATTTGTTAAAGAAATAAGGTTTGTCGATATAAGGCTTATGTAATTTATTACTATTCGAAAGTTAAATGAAGTAGTAATATATATATATATATATATATATATGTATATATATATATTTATATGTATGTATGTATATATATATATATATATATATATATATATATATATATAGCTGCATCCTATTATCTAGGAGAAGTAATCATCCCATATCAGCCTATTATTTATTTATTTTCAATTTATTTATAAAATGGAACAATAACAACATTGTGATTCTTTTAGTGTGTTTGTTTTTTTTTTTGCATTTTCTGAAATACAAAAATACAAATTATTAATAATAGTGTGAAATAATTTTTTATGGTAGGATGTAAAAGGTTATTATATACGCTCGGAAGATGGGGCCATCTTTATTTAGCTTATTATTTGGAAAGTTTAATCGATCATATATATATATATATATATATATATATATATATATATATATATAAATTGCAATAAGTGTACCAAGGTAATGAAAATGGTAAGCTTAAAATATATTATAAATATTAAAGAGTTTATATTTACGAGTGAAGTAATCTCAACCAGATGTAAAAGCTTAATAAAACCGAAAAGGTAATGGAGCTTATAATATGAACAAATGATTAATAAACATGTTAAAAAAACATCTTGAAAAAGAGTTAAAACATATATATATATATATATATATATATATATATATATATATATACATATACATACATATATGCGTGTACAGAGAAGAGAAATAAAAGAAATAATAATATAATTTGTTATATTCTAAGTGATATTCTGATCGCGCAGGCGTAAATAAAGTGTTTTATTTTATTTTATGTTATACATGAGTATGAAAAGTAACGACCGGGAATCATTTAGCCAGGACAGAAATATATAAGTAAATAGGCAGAAAATAACGACCCCTTATACACTTTTATAGCACATGTAAGCAAACAATCATTTTATACCCAAGGGTACTGTATGATGTATATATAGCAATCTGTGAAAAAAAAAAACATCTGAAATAATCAGTTGAAAAATTAAATTAATTGAATAATATAAATAGCTGATGCACCTATACAAAGAACGGTTCAAATGGAGAAGTGACGATGTAGAAACACTATCATTAATTCATATATATCTCTATCGTTGACTTGCAATCTACCAAAATTGCAGAGACTTTATTTATAAAACTTTATTCGTTTAATGATTTATTTTTAAAATGTTACAATACCAGTGTTAGATTAGAAGAGTTTATTTCATACTAAAGTATTACCCGATCGAGGCGAGGTAAAAGTAATTTGCTGAACATACGGGCTTCCAGAAGTATTTGTTCCAATAAAATGATTAAAGCAAATTACAATGTCACTAAAGTTTGTGTCTTGCTTGCTTATTCTCCCAGCAACACAATGTTGTGGGTAACTGAATTTAAAAGTATAAAAGTTGAAGTTAATTATTATTAAAACATTTTTCTGTTATTTCTAATTGAATCGAGTACCGACAAGGGATTATAGATTACGGTCCATGCATCTTATGTATTAAACAAAATGTACATCTTTAGTAAAAGCCTTGTGAATAGGCATACTTAAAATATATAAACCCAATAATGTTTGGGTGTGATAAAAGATTTGTAAACATTACGAATGGGGGGGCGTAATTAAAAGAGAATGAAGTTTAAAGAAAAAAAAATACCAAAACTAGAAGTTAACAAAAAAGTTAAATGAAAAATAACCAGTGAAGCATGCATGGTTCCCATGCGCCCAAAATGAATGAAACATAAAAACTGATTAAGTTCAGCATTTGCCCCCTCCTAAATGTTAGCCACAAAAGTCCCCTGAGGACGTCAAATCCTGGTGAAATTAACAAACAGTGCAGTTTTAAACCTTAACATATATAAATTTGAGTTCTGCACCATGCAAGAAAAGAAATGAATAAGGCCATCATTTGCTTCCAAAAGTCACCGAGGCCTTAACATATTTAAACTTGTGTTAAGCACCATGCAGCACTGCTAAATAGATATATACAGAAATGTTTAAACAAATATGGTAAAACAGTCTCAAAAATGGAGTATTTGTTATGAGCCTCCAAAGATCCCTGGGGCACACCCAAGAGTCATAGCGAAGCATCGACAAGCAACATTATATAGAAATCATTTACAACTTTTCAGAAAGTTTTATAAAAATATAAGGCATCATCATTTTATTTTAATAAGCACAAAATGTCAATTTTAGTCATTTTAACCCGAAAGGCATCTCTAGGGCGGAGGACAACCGGAGTTTTCCCGGAAAATCCGTTCTGTTTATTTTTAACTCCTATAATGGTTAATGTTTGTGCAAAATTTCCAAAAATTCCAAGACGTAGTCATTCAGATAAGTGCGGACGAACGAACGGACGAGGGTGAATTTGCAGGTCTACCATCCTTTTGTAGATGGGAGCATAAAAAAGAAAAACATTAAAATAAATAAAGTGAGAAAAAGTAGGATGAGCTGAAGATAAAAAACGCGCACTCAATACGAAAAGAAACACACACACACACGGATATATATATATATATATATATATATATATATATATATATATATATATAATGCAATCATGAAAGGGAGACGAAATTTCATGATTAGAACGTTAAAATAAAGTCAACGTTAAAAATATATTCAACGTTAAAAATAAAGTTAACGGGGGTAAAGAGAATAAAGGGGGGAAACGAAAATGGGGAGTCAGCTGACCGGGTTCGCCCTCGCTTTATCAAAGATATATCGAGGGATTTGAGTGAATAAAAAACAGACACAAATGGGAAACGAAATTATGTACAGATAAAATAAATTTGCGTTTAGTTATGTATGGAAAAATAGGGAAAGCAATTGAAATACAACCGTATATTACTCGAAGACTCTACAGACCAATCACGCTCAAACCTAAGAGACATTCATTTTGCTTGTAGAGGGAAGCTCTTCTAAATCGACTGTAAAAAGTCTCCAAGATCTTTAAATGGAATAATGACTGAGCACGACTAAAGATTGTAAACGAATTTGTGCTAAAGGTCGCTGCACAAGACGGGTTTTTTATAAGGTGATCAGTAATTAAAATCCCGTATGTATTGGCAATTACACCTGTTGTTTGGTATGTTCCATTTCTGATGTCGGTAGGTACGTGTTGTTGGACTCTTCCATCCAATCTTAATGTTGTTCGACCCACATAGTTGACACTGCAACTATATTCAAAATTGTAAAGTACATTATCATTATGATGGAGGAGGTAGAACATCTTTTCGAGAGCATCTTATTGTACTTTGGTCAATTTCGGTTCGTTTAATATATTGCAATATTACAATTCATAAAAAAGATTCTTAAATTCAACGGAAAATTGCAACATTTAATGCACAAGAAGTTTTGATGTACTATCAATTCCAATATTGGGTAGAACGCCCTGAATGTATCTTCCCATGATCCTTCTGCCTCTGAATTATTAATACTTGATCAGGGTTTAGATTTTTGCATGCCATCACCGAGTGTCAAATGCCCAAGCAGAAAAAAAAACTTTCACCAGTCTCTTAAATTAAAGTAATGGATTTGAAAGCAATATCAAAAGACCTGGCCCATGGCTATGCAAGTACATGAATTAACCATTCCGAGTTTAAATGTCGCAAAGATAATTATTCAGTTATTAAAACTTTGCGAAAAAGTAAATCGTTAGCTATTACTAGACCAGATAAAGTTGTCTACCATATTGCATTGCATGGATAAATTTATAAAAATGGGCCTTACCGCAACTCATGATCGTATTACTTTAGAATCTAAATTTCAAAAGAGATTAGTTAAGTGGGTTTAGAGAGGTGTAATTTCATCGGACATAGCTAATGAGATAAGACCCTCAGCATCGATCCACCCTAGATTGTATGGTTTACCGAAAACTCATAAAGTAGGTATTCCCTTAAGGCCCATTTTGTCTATGGTAGGTCATCACAGCATGAAGTTGCAAAATGGATCTTAAATATTTTGCAACCAGTATTAAAATATTACAGTAAATACTGTGTGAAAGATTCATTTTATTTTGCAGACTTTATTCAGAGGTCTAAGTTTGTTAATAAATTTATGTGTTCTTACGACATTAGCAACTTGTTTACTTGCGTCCCGATTTCAAATAATATAGATATCTGTACAGATTTTTTTATATCGTAGTCAGATATCGCCCCCTCCAATTTCTGAAAGCACATTCGTTGAACTGATGAAATTTGCCAATACATCTGTTGAATTCAGCTTCAACGATGTAATATATCGGCAAATGGAAGGTTTGTCGATGGGCTCAGTTTTGGGCCCGATAATGGGGAATATTTTCGTGATTTTCCATGAAGAGCAAATGATCTCTGGACCCATCAAACCATTGATCTATTTTCGTTATGTGGACGACAACTTTTGCCTCTTCGATAAATAAAGAGATACAAATAATTTTTCTACTTACTTAATAAGATGCATCCAGCGTTACAGTACACTTATGAAGGAGAGTTTAATTCGCCCATAGCTTTCCTTGATGTATTGGTAATGAAAACACCATCCAATTACCTCACATCAATATACCGTAAACCTACTTTCACGGGACTGTATACACGTTCGGATTCATTTTGCCCCCGAAAACGCAAGATAAATTTAATTTGGAACTAACACATCGTGCGCTTATGATCTGCTCAAAATCAAAATTGGATGAGGAATTAAAAATAATTACTGACACCTCTCCAAAAATGGGTGCCAGTTGGATGTGATTAGGTCAGTTATACAGAGGAAAATATCAGAGTCCTCTGTAACTAAAATTCAAAAGGTAAATAAATGGCCAGTATATATGCGTTTACCTTGACTAGAGGCAGAAAGTGAAAAATTTGCAAAGCAAATCAGTCCAACAGTACAAAATGGTTATTTTGCTTCAAATGTACGTGTTGTGTACGCTACGACAACGTTAATGGCATCCTCTCAAAAAGATGTTCCAAAACACCATCATAATAATAATTAACTTTACAATTTTGAATGTAGTTCCAGTACCAACTATGTGGGTCGAACAACATTAAGATTGGATGGAAGAGTCCAACAACAAGTACCTACCAAAATCAGAAATGGGACATACCAAACAACAGACGTAATTGCCAATACGTACGAGTCTTCAATCACTGACCACCTTATAAAAAAACGTTTTTTGCAGCGAACTTTGGCATGAATTCTGTTACAATCTTGAGTCGTGCTCAGTCATTCTTCCATTTAAAGATCTTGGGGACTCTTCACGTTCGATTGAGAAGGCCTCCCTCTGCAAGCAGAGGAATGTCTCTTAGGTTTGAGCGTGATTAGTCTATAGGACCTTCGAGTAATATAACGTTATTTTTATCCGTACATAATTTCGATTCCCATTTGTTTCTGTTTTTTTCACTCAAATCCCTCGATACATCTTTGATAGTGCGAGGGCGAAACCGGTCATCTTACTCCCATCTTATTCTCTTGACCCTATTAACTTTATTTTTAAATAAACTGATCGGTGTGTTTATAATAAAATAATCAGCCGAGATAATGCATCAATATTATTATTCAAGTAAGCAGAAAGGCAATAAGGAGGAATAAAATTATGAAAAATTATTGTCGAAATTAGTAACATATCAAAGAATTACGAAAAATGATGAAATGCTAGTTGATTGACTGGTGTGTTTGTAATGAAATAATCAGTACAGACAATATATTAAAGTTATTATTTTAGTAAGAGCGGGCGATAGGGATGGTTTCAATTACAAAAAATAATGGTCGAAATTAGTAACATATCCAAGAATTATGAGAAATGATGAAAAACGAGTTTATTGATTGGTGTGTTTATAATAAAATAATCAGTACAGAAAATATATCAAAGTTATTATGTTAGTAAAAGAGAGCGATAAGGATGGTTTTAATTATGAAAAATGATTGTCAAAATTAGTAATATATCCAAGAATTATGAAAAATGATAATATGTGATTTAATGCAATAATGTGTTTGCAATTAAATCATCAGACCAGACAATATATCAAAGTTGTTATTTAAGTAATGGGTCGGGGTGATGGCGTCGGTTTAAATGATAAAAAATGATTGTCAAATTAGTAACATATCCAAGAATTATTAAAAATTATGAAATTTGAGTTAATTGATTAGTGTGTTGTAATGAAAAAAATCAGCCCAGACAATATATCAAAGTTATTATTTTAGAAAGGGGAGGGAGTTATAAGATGTGTTTAACCTGTGAAAAATGATTGTCGAAATTAGTAACATATCCAAGAATTATAAAAATGATGAAATATGAGTTAATTGATTAGTGTGTTGTAATGAAAAAAATCAGACCAGACAATATATCAAAGTCATTATTTTAGTAGGAGGGAGCTATAAGGCGTGTTTAACTTATGAAAAATGATTGTCGAAATTAGTAACATATTCAAGAATTATAAAAAAAATGATGAAATGTGAGTTAATTGATTGGTGTGTTTGAAATAAAATAATCAGCCTGGACAATAAATCAGTTATTATTTGGTAAAGAGGGAGGTGCGAAAATATGGGTTAAAATTGTGAAAAATCATTGCTTAAATAAGTAACATATCCAAAAATTAAGAAAAATAATGAAATGTGATTACATGCGTTAGTAATAATAAGCCCAGCCAATATATCAAAGTTATGATTTTATTACGGAGGGGGGATAATGTGGGTACAAATTATGGAAAAGGATTGTCCAAATTGGTAACATATCCAGGAATTATGAAAAATGATGAAATGGAGGTTAATTGATTGGTTTGTTTGAAATTAAATAAGCCTTCCAGCAAATATATTAAAGTAATTACTTTAGTAATGTTGGGCGATAATGTTGCTTAAAAACATAAAACCAAATATTGTCGAAATTAGTAACATATCCCATAATGAAATTGGTAACATATCCAAGAATCAAAAATGGTGAAATGTGAGTTAATTGATGTTTGTGTTTTAATGAAATAATCAGCCTATACAATATATCAAAGTTATTATTTAGTAAGGTGTGCGAAATGGTGATTTACAAATGATGAACAAATATTGACATAATTAGTACCATATCCAATAATTTATTATATATGAAAAATGCCGCTGTGCAATTTTCACAGGTTCCGGTAGTTATTATTATATAATAATAAGTGAAAGAATTAATCCTAACAATTGTAAGACTGCATCTTGGCGAGGATATAAAAGATCGAATTCCAGGATTAAGGTCGTCCAAAATGACTTACTAGCGGACTTTTGAGATTTTAAGAAAAAAATTTGAATACTTCTCTTTCTGTATTAAAACAAATTGGTCAAAGGTCCGAAGTCAAACGCTTGGTAAAAGGGACATCTGGATCTGGTGGGCCTAGAGCATCCACTTTGGAGGACGACCGCATTCTTAAATTAACTGTTTTGAAGGATCGAAAATAAGCTTATGTTGACTATAGCAAAGAATTTAAAACATGGTCTGGAAATTCTCCTTCTAGATATACAATATCTAGACGAATGAAAAGAAATCGGATTTTGCTCTAAAAGGTGTCCAAAGAAGCCATTTTTATCTTAGAAGAACATCAATGATAGAAAGAGATTTTTCTCGTGTTATGGCAAGAAAGATACAGACTGGTTCAGGAATGTTTTCTTGTTAGATAAATCAATATTTTGTCTTGCTAGTGCTGCTCCTAATGATCCCGAAATGTACAATCGAAGAACTGGAGAACGATTTTCGACAAGTGGCATAGAAATGACAGTTAAACACGGGAATGGAGGGATAATGGTATGAGGAACTTTTACTGCAGCAGGAGTCAGGGAACTCATTTAATATGAGAAGTCAATCAATGCAAAATAATACATTCGAATATTAGAAACAGGACTGTTACTAAGTATCCAGGAGCTGGTATATCCCAGAACATTATTTTTCATCATGATAATGTCCGATCAAACACTGCTAAAGTCAGAAAAAATGGTTTTCTGATAATTCAATTGCTGTGATGTTTTGAACAAGTAGAAGCCCGATTTTAACCCAATTGATAATATTTGGTCCCTAATATCTCGTGCATTAGCTGAATAACTTTTCCGAAAAATGACAGACTGTGGGAAGCTCGCCAAAGCGAATGGGAGAGCATCTCCTCTTCACAGAGTTTCACCTTGGTTGAAAGCATGTCTAAAAGGGCTGATCTTTTAAAGAAATCAAAAGGGAATGCTGTTCCATACTAATCATTTATTAAAGTAAATGTCTTGTTCTGTGTTATTAGTCTCGTTTAAGCTTACTTGTTCAATTGTTATGTATGCAATATAGCTTTTAGTGAAATAAAATGTATAAAATTTGTTTGGCCCATATTTTGCTCACGAGTATATATATATATATATATATATATATATATATATATATATATATATATATATATAATTTAAAGGAGATTAGAATAATAGTCTAAAGAGCTAAGTGTATTTTAATGTAATAGTGAAATTACTAGTTTAATTAAAATACAGGAAATGCTCGTTGTAATTTAGATATATAATACGCTCGATAGTTAAATGTCCTAGAGCTAATTCAATATTAAGTAATGTGATTTATAATCTAAAAATTTTAAAAAATTTTAAAATTTAAAAATCAAAATTTAATTAAATTAAAAATCAGTTTCATAAGAAGGAACAACAACAAAGTCAATTATCTGTACGATCGTTTCGGAAATCCGTGCTTTTTATTTGTGGTATACATAAAGTCACGTAGAACAATTACACATAGTTTTTTGGTAAGCACGGTCTTCATGTATACCACAAATAAAAAGCACGGATTTCCGAAACGATCGTACAGATAATTGACTTTGTTGTTGTTCCTTCTTATGAAACTGATTTTTAATTTAATTAAATTTTGATTTTTAAATTTTAAAATTTTTTAAAATTTTTAAATTATAAATCACATTACTTATATATATATATATATATATATATATATATATATATATATATATATATATATATATATATATAACACTGGAATTAGAGGAAGAGGAAGAGAAAAATAAGGCGGATAAGAAGGTGAATGTTATAAATAAGAAGAAAAACTACAAAAAGAACATTACAACCATAATAAAACAGAAGAACTCTGAATAAATGCAGAAATCTATCTATACTCATATAAATTTGGACTAATGTGCACGTGTAAATCTTTTTAATATCTAACACATTTGTGAAACATTCATTTTAATTAATTCCCTATTTTAATTCTTTCCCTATATTATTAAACATTCATTTTAATGAACTTCTTATTAGTTGTTTTCGTTTTTCGTCTGGGATTATCATCTTTAGTTAACTATTACGTAGGAGTTATACTTGCGTAATATTTGCGTAAAAGATGATAGAAAACAAATAACTCTTCTATATATAATTATATATGGGAAAATATATTGCCACAAAACTACTCTCAGTTCTTGGTCTACATACATGAAACTTAAAAGATAGGGTATATGAACCCATGCGAAACTTTATATTTGCGTTTTAGCTGGGGAAAATCGGTGCAAAAGTGTGAAAACAGAAAAATGGAACTGTTGAAGGTGTAATAGCAGCATTACGAATATGCATGCGTAACGTAATAGCTTAATTAATGTCTTAATTTTTAGCCTTACAGCAAAAATGAATTCGTGTTCAGGCATTAGCGTCAAAGGAAAAATAAATCGGAAGTTAAACGTTTGTGTTTCGATTATCGGTGGTGGCCCACAAGTTGATTTTATTTAAACTTTTTAAATCATTACTATATATGGATTCAACATAATTTAATAATAACCACGAAATCTTAATTAATCAACATATCATATTTAAGCGCATTTTACGACCGGGCACTGCAGCTTTCTATATATTCTAGCATATATATAGACGCAATATATATATATATATATATATATATATATATATATATATATATATATATATGAATGAACTCATAAAGAAACGGCATTACAGAAAAGGTAGAGAAAGCAGGGTAAAAAACAGAAGAGCGCATGGTGCAAGAACTTATAATAAAATAATAATAAATGAATAAAAATTTAAAAAAAGACGTGGAAGACGAATTTGATCTGCTCCTTAATCTCGTCGAAATTTATATCCATATAGAACTGAATATAATCATTACGTTAAGAACAATAATCGAATTCTGTTCTGGGTAGCAACAACTGATATTTGTTTCGTGAATTGTTACGTGCTCGAGTTACGTCAAAATCTGATAAAATACAGATGAGAAAAAAACGCAAATATCAACAGAGGAGACGAATGCAGAAAAATACAGCAAACTTATTTTAGAAACATGAAAAGAAACGAATAAGTGCAAATGAAAGAGTTGAAAAACAAAAATGGATATAATGAAAAGAAAGCCTGAAAAACGCAAAAGTAAGAAAGCAGTAAAAAAAGGATGTAAAAAGTAGATGAAGTAGGAAAAAAAGAACAGATTAGAAAAACAATAAACAATACTGGGCATAAAAAAAGCTTAGGATCGGAAAACAAAGAAACATTAAAAGAAGTCAAAGACATGCCAGATATTAGACGAAGGAATATAAGGAAAGAGTAAGCATGCTACAAGGATACGACGAATATAAAAAAAAACATGCAAAAAGCAGATAGATATACAAAAATAAGACGAGGAAAATTAAAGAAAGATTTAGAAGAAATAAAACCGGAAGTAAAGCACGATTAATGAGAAAACAGTGTCGCATTCAAACCGACAGACCATCTTAAAACAGGCTAAGAAAGAGAGAAAGAAATAGAGAAAAAACAAGAATAACAGTAGAAACAGTCAAAACAGAAAAAAAGTAGGGAACTGATACAAATAAAAAAGACTACAGCTGTATTCCTTTAAATAGCTGCGATCAAAGAAGTAGAATTTGGCAAGCGACCGTCGAGCATACTCCGCAAACAGACTAATAATCACTCCTCTGGCAAAGGGCATCTTATATATATATATAAAAGAAAGACTATGGTTCCAATTTCCGTATCGATCCAATCAATTCAAAACATGATTCACCAACACTCGGTTGGAAGACACTTGTCATCCAAATAACAATATTATCGGGCGAATCAGCTGTGCGGTTTCCGTGCACTGACAGCGTCCAAATATGATACAAAATATTTAATAACACGAACGAAGGAGAGCGTTTTTCTTTGCTGTCTGACGAGACATATAGAAGGTGAAGAAGCCAATTCACACGTCATACGAAAGGTATAACAAGACAACTACAAAACAAAATAAAAACGATCAAATTTTCTTCTATTGGAAGGAAAATCACGTAGAAATGTAGACTCCGTTGTCTGTTATTGTTTCATTCCATAGAAAAACACGAAACGGCGTTCGCATTAAAGAGTTGTATCGAGTTATGGCTTCTCAAAAAAAAAGAAAAGAAAAAAAAAGCAATGTGATATTAAAAATAAAGTAACTCGGATATGTTTCTTCCGATTAAATATTTCGACTGGGCTTTTGTTAACTTAGCATTTTGTCCGTAACAGTATGTTTGTTGAATTTTAACGCATGTATCGTTATTGACACAAACCATGTAACACGTATGCGAGAAGTTTTACCAAATCGGTTAATTCAACATTAAATAGGAAAGCTAAACGTAGTAAAATAGACTTATATGTAATTATCATCCTTCTTCTCTTCATCATCATTTCGATTCTGATGATTATCAATATCAGGTTGCCAATAACGACGACGACGACGAAGATGACGACGACAACAACAACAACCGCTAACTTTTTGATATGTAATACATTACGCTTTGGATTCTGTAGACGTTCACCGTAAATAGAAGCGCCCGATATTATTTAAGCTCTTTTGGTAAAACTGCAAATTTATTTATCTAAGCTAGCAGGGAAACTCGCCGTAGCCCGGTCGTAAAATACGCTTAAATATGAGATTTTAATTTATGCCTATTTTTTGTATATCTATTTGTAGAGTCAATTTTTACCGATTCTTATGTATTATAATGTGATTTAATATATATATATATATATATATTTTAAATCACATTATATATATATGTATATGTATATATATATATATATATATATATATATATATATATATATATATATATATATATTTGATCTACATGATTTGGGTTCATCAGCTTGAATCAAAATCGAGACCAATACTTATGAAGGAAAAAATATATGTATATATAAATATCTTGAGTTTTTTCAGTTATGATTGAAACCGAAACCAAAACTTATTAAGACTTCTTAGTAAAATTATTTAGAAAACGTAGATGACTTGAGTGCCATTAGCTATAATCGAATCCGAAACTAAAACTTACAAATACTTCTTGGTTAAATTATTTATTACAAGAAACGGAAGGTTATAACAATTAAATGACAGTCGGTCGGAAGGAAAAAAATGTAAACGTGACATACGAAATAACACACACGCTACCGTATTAATATCTAGATAATACTAATGAATGGAATTAAGAGATATAAAGCGCTTAATTCAGGGCAATAAATTGACGAGCTTAAGTTTTTTGCGCGTATTGGAAATCGTGAATGTAGCATAAACGCTAGTTACCTGTCTTAGCTTTAATTTCGCAAACCGTGCCCACCCTTATATACGCATAAAGGAGCTTCATAATTATATATATATATATATATATATGTGTGTGTGTGTGTGTGTGTGTGTGTGTGTGTTTGTGTGTGTGTGGTGTATCTGTGTGTTAGGTATTATTAGGATATTCTGTAGAAATATATCCTGCGTGTATATTTCTTTGTTCAGTTCACGAACTCGAAAATTGACATTAATCACACACTGTGCCGTATACGATGTTTTAAGGAAAAAAAAAATTATTAAACACCTGTTGCTCAAATTCCTACTTTTGAACTTGATTCGAACATAACATTCCTATTCATAGTAAGCATCACGTACATGGTAAAATTTTGCAGCGCCCACTAATGTTAAAAACACAAAATAGATTATGTATTCTCTCCATATTACATCAAGTAATAATGGTTATTTTCAAACCCACTTTTTTACACGTCCCCGAACTATGAAAATGATAAAAATTCATGTGCAAATGATTCACTTTAAAATGCATTTTTACTATGTTTTATCAAAATGATTTAGTTCTGGAGAGCGGAACAAAGCCTAGTATATGTTCTGATACTACACTTCATATATTTGTTCTCAATTAGAGAAGGAGATACTTTTTTTATATTAAGACAATATATAGTTTATTCCAATGTAAATTAGGAATCGAATTTTCTTATATTTAAACCAAACTTATGTTAAACTTCGTCCTAATGGGGTGGGAAAGAATTGAACTAGTAAATTCGTCGTACAAGATGGATATATAAATTGAAATAATAAAACATATCTGCATTAAAAGAGTAAATTTTATTTCATCATATACCCACTCTAAACAGTCGTAAAACTTAAGGAGATCAACACGAATTGAGCAAAGCTAAAATTGACGAAAGCCAATATATTTGACTATATGAAAGGAGATGGAACAATAAATCACATAATAAAAAAAAATAACAATTTACTTCAAAAGCAGTATAAAAACACACTACTGTGTTAAGACGGCCTTTTTTGCAGAAATCGCTCCAGGTATGGTATGAAGCCACAAGAAACTACAAATATTACTTACAAGTTGAAGGGCTATAAAATGATAAGTAATATATTGAGTATATTACAACCTAGAAAATACTAATATAAGGAATATCATCGTTTAAATTAAAATAAAGAGAGCGAGATTTACAAGGCTGCCGAAATGCATATTTTCTACTTTTCTTTAATTATAATTAATAAGTAAGGTCGCGTTATTCAGAAATCCATTGGATTAATCACTGTTACCTGTGCAAACGATGAAATATTTAACAGTGAAGAAAATGGTACGCGAAAAACAAAACAGCTCAAGTTTTGGAGAACAACCAGACATTTCACCGGGTATAGATATAGGAAATTGTAGTTTTATGGATATAGCAACAACCAAATGAAGCTGAATGTAGCATTTTTGTCGGTTCTATGTATAAAGATATATACACAACATTGTCGTCGGATAACAAGGTTGTAGCTTGTTTGCGGATTTTATCCCTAGGATGCCGATGTTCAGTTTTTAAGAAGATTGTGTGTATATATATATATATATATATATATATATATATATATATATATATATATATATATATAAAGGGCCGCGAGCTTTTTTACATGCCCAAGAAAGGCTTTTTTCGAGGAGGGGGGTTCTCGAAAAGGTTACTATTTTGGAGAACTTTCCTTATACCTCCAAGATTGTAATAGCTTTGATTTGCTAATAGACGTCTTCTCTATCTTCATTTTGATACACTTTTTAAACAAATCCCGCCGTCTCGTCTTTTCCAGTGTTTGTCTGTCTGTTTCGTATAAATAAAGCGAAACTATCGAACGTAACCGCAACCGCCTGGCCTTCCGGCCGGTTGGTATCTGTTCTGTAATTCGTCCTTGGTTAATGTATCGGGGAACTTCATACTGAGACAATTACTATTTGTTCGCATAATGCCAGAGTGCCCCCTTTTTGGGGGGCAGCTGGCTTTTCCCCCACATTAAAGTAATTTACTTTCCTAGAAGATTTAAAAACAACGCAATTACTGCAAATCATCTTCTATTTGACTACGTTAAATTTGAACGCTTTACACTTCCGGTAACTTTATGGAGTAGCGCTAAGAAGTCAAGTTTCCTTTCACTTTATTTATCGCCTTCGCTACTGCCTGCCTACTACCACTTCATTTTACACCCGGGCAACGCCGGACAACCAGGTTAGTTTTATATAAAACATTAAGAAACGCAATCAGAATAATAATAAAAATGAAATCGTTCATTCGGAAGCATTACGTTCTTGCCTGCGCGTATGAGAAATAAAGAGTGATACACAGAAAGACATATTGCCTTGTTATATCGATTATGTACCCGCACTAACTTACCCGATTATTGATACAGCCTTGCTTCAAGTGCCGCATAGAAAATAGATAATTAACTCTTCAGAAATATACCTTTGTTTCGCTGGCATCTGTTCTATGTCCTATCCATAGATTTTCACTCAAATAACGTAATCAATAAACCTTTATCTTGTGCAAAATAAACATAAGGGAATATAAACATGAAAACAATCCGTAATCAGTTTAAAAGCGCTAGAATCAATTTTGAAAAAGATAAATATGATTAATTGCCATTAGAATCATAGATAATTTGAAAGAAAAAATTGCCTAAATACAAGGAAAATATATAAAAAACATTTAAAGAACTTGGCAGGTGTGCGCTACAAACTTCCAGAGGTTTTAATCCACTACACAGATTACGAAACCAGAATTATTGCTTCTTTATGAAACTGGCATTTGTCTGCCAGATTCTAATAAGGATATCATGGCAAACGGTTACGCGTCCATGACGTCATACCCCGACAATTAGGATTACAACGTACATGAAAGTTATACCTATTGCAAGGACGACATTGCATGTGCCAGGAACGTGTCACATAAAACACTTAATTTCTTTATATATATTTTTAAATAGTTTGCTTTTTATTGCAATCATAGAATAATGAGAAGTGTTTTTTTTTTCTGGACAGTATCAGATGAGTGAACATTTATGAATACTCTGTGCTGTATAGGGCAGTATGGTGTTAGCTACCTGCGGGAAATGTGCCAAGACGCAACATTCTCATTTTAGTTGGCCAGCATATACACCCGGAAGTAGAGCACCTTTTGATTTTAATTACCTATGAACTTAGTTCATTCCCAGGAGTAATACCGCATCTATTAAAAGTAAGGTAAATCATATAAAAAGTTATGAGAAAATAAATGGTTTTACTTTATAATGATATGTTGTGTATTAAGTAATGTATTTATGATGGCAAAATGATGCTAATTGAATGAGCATTCAAATCATATTCCGAGATTATCTGTGGACAGGAATACCGAGGACACAACTGTTTACAAAAGTACTTCAAAAACTTGACAATGTACGACTTGCCTCAGTGGAAGCCCCTTTGCCATATTCACTCCAGATTTTTAATAGAAAATTTTCATTATATTCGCTGCTAATGTCTCTCAAAAATTCGTTACACCATTAATTCTAGATAAAGTATTTAGCTCATGCTTCAATCTCATAGCTGTATTAAAGTCAAATGTGCAAAATTGAGTAGTACTGTTAGAACAAAAGAGGTGCCACTCATATAACACATTATTATTTTGACAAAGTAAGAAATCTACAATGCAATCTAATGGAAGTCCATCTATTTTCATCTTTCTGCAGTTATTTTCTCACGAAAAACAAGTTTCAATGTTCGTTTTGCAGTATCGATACTACATAAATGTTCGGCTGTGCTTTACGATCTGATTTCACATAAAATTTCTCCTTGAGTATCTAAGAACACTGCAACGTACCTTTTTCTTCTATTTTTTTTATAAAAACGTTTGTATGTGACGTATACTTCCCCTTTGTGTAAACAAATGAATAAACATACGTGCCCTTCTGCGTCTCTGTGTGTGTAAAAAGGCTAAAAGGTGTTATGCTGTTGATTAATTTGTTTCTTTTGTCATTGTCACTAGAACTTCCAATATGAAGTCATTCAAAGAAGAAAGGGAACCTTTTTCTTTAGATACTTCACAATTAACTTAACATGTTTTTAATTAACCTAACAAAGGTCATGCATAAAGAAATAAAACATCGACGATAAAAGTAAAAAAAAGAAAAGTATTCTAACACGTTTGAAAATTGTTTTTTGCTATCTGGAATTTTTTGTTTTGGTAATAAGTGAAAAATGTTTTTTTGCGGTTTATAAAAATGATAATTATGAATGCAAAGTTTAATGTTTTCGTGCCGCTACATGATGAAACGAATTGCCCAACATGGCGAATACAAGCAAAAATGGATTTGATATAATACCGTCTCTGGGAAATTGTTCTTGGAACAGAATCTATTCCACAATAGAGTCTTTATGTACACACACACACACACACACACACACACACACAGATCGTATATGTTAAGGAGAGATCTTGCGTTAGCCGCAATTGTTCTTTCAGTGAAAACGTCACTGGTATATTTAATTGGAAATCAGATTGATCCCATGATCGTTTGGAAGAAATTGGCTGATTACTTTCAAAAGAAAACCTAAATCAACAACTTAGCGTTAAGGAGAAAATACTATACAATTGAATTAAAAGAAGGTGACTCTGTTAATAGACACATCAAAAATATATTTGAGATATTTGATGAGTTGTCAGTTATTGGTGACTTAATACATGAAGCGGACAGCATTCTGCACCTTCTAGCTATAATCCATTGCCAAGGCCGCTGAGAAAATGGTGCGATCCTTCTATCGATCCAGTAGATAACTTACTGCTGATGCAATTCTATATCTATATAAGAGCCAGCTACGTCCAAGGATGGAGTACTCTTTTCACATTTGGACAGGAGCTGCTTGAAAGGACTTATCCTGCTTTGATAGAGTTTAAAATAGACTTCGAAGCCTCGTATGGGATGTCCTTTTCTCTTCCCTGCAACCCCTTTCTCACAAAAGAGATGTTGCAAGTTTGTCTGCCTTTTCGTATTTTCATGGCAAGCTTTCAGCCGAGCTCCAATCTATGGCCCCTCTCGCCAAACTTTCACAAGAAACACCCGTCTAGCAGAAAACACTATCACTAATCCCCCATTCTTTATCTGTGCCTAAACCTAAACGTAGATTGCATGAGCAAACCTTTCTTAGAACTGCACGCATGTGGAGTATTCCGTTTTCCTTCTTTACAGCTGATTACAATATGGTTTTCCTCAAGTCTAATGTAAACAAGTTTTTGATGAGTCGTTTCATAAAAGTTAAGAAATTTTCCGAATTTCTATTACTAACGATTACTATATTGTCCAATTTCTACTGTACATTCTTAACCCTTATCCTTGATTGCCCTCTTGGCCTTGATAAGTGGGGATGCCTATGTAAAACATCATCGTTTCTCATTTCGAAAAGTTACTAGAAACCGAAACGCTCAACGTATCGGAATTGTGGATAACGACGTTTGTGAAAATGATTTTCGAAATGTGATAACGAAAGATTTTACTGATTTATCTCCTCAATCTAAAATGGAGAAATCAATATATATGACTGGTCGAAAGTCTTAAGGTTTAACCGTGATTCATTAAACCACACGTGGCTTGAAAACGAATATCATGTCATTTTTTTTACTTTCTAACATGGTTAAAGATATCTCCAGTTTAAAACGATATCTTAAAAGTGATAATATTTTTGCAGTTCGATCTGTTTGGCAATATGGATAAAGAAGAAGTATTTAACATGCACAATAAATCGGCTCTTATATCATGTATTAAAAGTAAGTCTTATCCTACTGGTAAATCGATTACAGAACATAATACGAACATCGGCATGTTATCGCATCACCGTTGCATAAAGGGGATTGTTGCGTATCCCCCAAAAGGAATATATAACTGTCAATCATATAAATTAAGATTAGGCATTTGCAATCAGCCGAAGTTCATAGGTTGCCTTCATCTGCCGATTTTCTCTATGTTGGTACATCCTATTGCAGCTATAAAAAGCATTTCAAGCCCATAGACTTGCAAAAAAAAACCTCGCTCACTCATGTATGCGAAGAATATTATCTTTCAACCAGTAATCCCTGTCAGCGTAAAATACACAACCTACAGCACGACGAAGATATAATTATTCATTACCGAAACACATTAAATTATCCGTGACTCGCTCTCGAAAAAATACTTTACCGTATCCGTAACTTACTAGTTTTTTTGCCTAATTCGTATATAAGCTGACCATTTAAAATTTCTTTAGTCTTCTGTTATTTTGTTTTTGTTTTATTTATTAATATTATCTTATTATTTTAAAAATTTTAATTATTTAAATAAACCCACATGCCAAACATTCGAATTCTCAATAATACAATACATGAAACCTGAAAATTACAAAATCTATCAGAATGGTGTTTCCAAAAATAATAAAAGATAAATCCAATTCATTTCAGTCCAGGCTTGCCATACAACCATTTCACAAAGTTACCAAAACAATAAAAAACAATAGCTCAGCTGTAGAAAATAGTCCACATAATCAGTGCTTAAATCTTTAATTTGTTAAATACATCAAAACAATATAACAATAAATACTTCAACAGAAGAGTTCAGGAATCGTAAAAAAATGTCAGTCGCACTTTTCGTTTCATGCATAAAAAAGTTCTATGCAGTTCTGCTTAGTAATACAACTTTGAAAGCGGTAACGTAATTCCGCGCCCCTATTATATTAAAACACTTTTTATTTTTATTTTAACAAAACTGGAAACAAATTATAAACACATTTTGGCTATTACATTCTTTCGCTTTCATGAAAGCACCATTCGAAAATATAGCAATTTTGTTTAGTTTTTCTTTTGCTTTGTCCTCGAATAAACGCGTTTTCTGTGTTTTGGACTTGTTTATTTTCTCTATCCTCGAACATTTTTGAGACTATTTTTTATGCATCGATTCTGTCATAGTTTTAACATCTCTAAAAAGTGTAAACATTTCTAAAAATTCTTTTATAAGTTAATTAAATTGTTGCGCTGATAATTTTTATTTTTATTTTTATAGCCTTTCTGTTTTCTATTTGTGTATGCTATTTTTTCATAGATTTGTTTGGATTTTGTTCTCTTTTCGTCGAAGGATATAATACGACACCTATTTTTCATATAGTTTATCTTTTAAACGTGGTAACCCAGGTTGTTTCTTTTTCGGCGATGTAAATGTCGTAGATGGTCACGAGCACTAAAAAGGAGAATGTTATATTGTGGTTTTACGGCACCAAAAAGGAAATGTTGTGTCTCCCCAAACAGGGGTTTATGAGTACTACTTATCTTAATTAAAAATAGGTCACAAATTAAATGGGTATATTTTGTCTAGTCATGTTGAGGTTGCATAAACTCGACGTTGATATATTAGTAAGGACCCAAATCCGTTTTGTGTATTGACTTTTTGTTTCCTGGCCGAACTGAGTGTCTGTGATCCTTAATTAGTTGGACCATACTTCGTCTTATATCTCTTTACGAGGGGTGTGCAATAAGTAATGCCCCTGACCCACTTCCAGATGGCTTATCTAGCTAAAATTTTGCGTGAGCAATGATTTATATCTCTACAGGTTATGTGGCAAATTACAGCTCTGAACTAATTGTGGTTTCTGTTTTACAGGTGTTTGAACTGAGTCAGGTGTGAAATTGAGCCTGTTGAATGTTGAGCAGTGATCCGGTTTTTGTATTTGAAAGGACGCACACCACAGGAGACTTTTGATAAAATGAAAGAAACGTATGATAATAATGCCACATCATATGACCTTGAAAAACGATGACATCCTGAATTCAAACATGGCCCGAAATCTGTGGAAACAGCTCCCAGAACTGGTCGCCACCCTTCTGCCATTGACGAGACATCTGCCCATCAAGTTGAGGCTGCCATTTTGGAAGATCGGCGTATTACTATTCGCCAAATAGTCCAAGATATCAAGACTAGTACAGGGTCTTTGGAAACTATCATTCATGACCATTGGCATATGCATAAGGTGTCTGCCAGATGGATTCCCAGGTTGCTAACACAATTTCAGAGGAGAGAAGGCGTCGAGTGCTCGAGAATGAATTTGAAGATGTGCCAAGAAGATGAGTCAAAGTTTTCCAAAAGACTGATTACACAGGATGAAACCTGGGTCCATCACTATGATTTAGAGACCAAAGCCCAGTCAATGCACTAGAAGCAATTGGACTCACCACCTCCAAAGAAGGCAAGGGTGCAGTCCTCCGCTGGCAAGATCATGCTCGCAGTCTTCTGGGACCAGGACGGCGTAGTGATAACATATTTCCTGACAAAGAGTACCACAATTACATGAACCTATTATGTTTCATTTGGAGGAACTTAAGGGAAACTATCAAAACCAAGAGTCGGGGCAAGATCATCAAAGTTACCCTCCTCCTGCAGGACAACGCTACGGTCCAACACTCGCATGTCGCCAGATCAAAAGCGCGGGCGTGTGGTTATGAAATCCTACCTCATACTCCATACTCTCCTGATTTTGCACCCTCTGACTTTCACCTCTTCCAGACCATGCAGTTGTTTTTGAAAGAAAAGTATTTCTCAGATGATGCAGCCTTGATTTCTGAAGTCACATCGTGGTGGAGGACCAACCTGGATGTTCTACAAAAACGGTCTACAGAGCTGTATCAAACGATGGGGAAAATGCATAACTCTGGGTGGTTCCTATGTAGAGAAAGATTATAACTGTGCCAAATTTCGTTGCTCTATTGCTATGGGAAGTGGGGAAGGGGCATTACTTATTGCACACCCCTCGTATATGTTACGGCCTGTTTTGTTGTGCGCGTGTGTCAGACATTCATTATACGACATACATTTTAAACTGCATGCGACGCCTGTCATTGACCCTACCTTATGATGATCTGTCTTTGGGGAGCTAGAATCTGTTTACAATGACGTTTCAAACGTCCCAAAGCGATGATTGGGTTTATATGAAGATTATATATAAAATTTTATTTCACGTCGTTACGCAGAAGAATGAAAGGTGATCATCTGGCCCTTAGGTTTCTCTCAGTCTAAATTTATAAAGATTCATAAGGGCAAATCCTGTGTAATCCATCAACACTCTACTATATCTAAACTCTAACTCATCTACACTTACCTAGCTTCTCAAAAAAAAAGTCACTTCTGGCAACCGAGCATGACGTGTTTGTCAAAACAATGACACTTCAACTTTTTGTGTTCACATTGCCAGTAAATAATAATAATAATAATAATAATAATAATAATAATAATAATAATAATAATAATAATTACATAAACATATAGATAGACATATATATATATATATAGAGAGAGAGAGAGATCAATAAATAGATAGATAATTAACACTTTTAACTCTGCAATTATCAAACAATCCTCTTTTTTAAATATATACATAATGGATACAATTTCACTCTCTTTATTCTAACATTTGATTTTCACATACCATCTTTAATATACATTTTTATTCATTTTATTAACCCTTTTTTTAACAAATGCACGGCGCAGACATATTTTTTAGGTGTCGCGTTTTATTCGGATGAACTTTTCCATGGCCCATAGCACTACCAAGAGAGCTGGGTAAACTAACATCGTGATCAATATCAGTTGCGTCAGCCACCCCAGTGCCATTTCGAAAATCAAGGTGCATTCTGCCGTACCTCCAAAAAATTCGACACCGTGTCTGGCAGTTTTCTGACTCCTATTTCTCCCAGGTTTTAAGTTCTTAGCTAATACATCTTTTTATCAATTCTTTTAATAAATCTTTAATAGTTATTCATATCTCATATCTTGGGACAAACACAATGATGAGCATTCCAATTTCACAATCTACCTGCTACCGCAATAATTAGTTTTTCATAAAAATAACACCGTGTCTTAACTATTGCTGTTTATTATTGAAGAGCTCTCAACCTCATTTGTTCCGCACAGTATAGGCGCTTTTCTACATCCTTGACTACTCCAATTGCGCTGGTGAGAAATGCCATTTTTTCAATGTCTCCACTGGAATGGCTCTGAGTAGAAAACCCGGTTTTCCCATATGCATAGTCCCAAAACATTACATAGTAGCTTTTTAAATCCCAAAAGACGCTCCCACTTTATATCCCAACACTCCCACCAAACAAAAATTGTTACGTATCGGCGGCATCTATTCTATTTTCCCTTTTCTTCTTTTTTTCTTCCGATTCATTACATAATGGCCACGTCATCGTTACACATTCGCACCTGTTCCCTCTAAGATTAGGCATTTACAATCAACCGAAGCTCGCAGATCAGCCCAGTCTGTAAGTTTACTCCGTATGGGTGCATCCTATTCGCACACCCTCGTTGCAGCTACAACAAAGATTTCAAGCACATAGACTTGCAGACAAATTTCGTCACTAATATATGCAAAGAATATTATCTTTCAAACAATCCAAGACGACGACTGGTTTTATATGAAGATTTTACATTAAGATTTTATTTCACGTCAAGAATGGAAAGTGAATATCTGGCCTTTGGCTTTCTCCTAGTCTTAATTTTGAGACACGTCACTTCCCTCGCAGAAGAGAAAAGCCTGTTTAATTCATCCACTCTCTTCCACATTCGAAATTCGCCCAAACCAAACTTACCTATCTTCTCAAAAAACCGGAAGATCGAACACGTCACTTCCGACCACCGAGCTTGGTGTGTCTTTTAAAACAATGACTCTTTATTTTCTGTGTTAACTTTGCCAGTGAATTAAAACTTTTATCGCTTCTATTATCTAGCAGTTAGGCTCTACAGTTAGATCCTACACCTGACAAAGTAAAGATAAATCGAAACCTGTTGTAGGTCTTCTCATTGCTGCATGAAATATTCTCAAATGTGTGAAGCTTAATAACTTAAACATTTATGCATTTTAATACGTTCAAATTTTACATAGTAATTACTATTATCAAAAATGTATTAGATCGATAACTTAAATGTGGAATCTCAGAAGTTTAAAATCATTATTTATGAATGTATATAATTGAATATAAAGATTAAGTTCATTGTAAGATTACAACATCATATGCGGAGCCTCATAAAACAAGTGCGGATTTTTATGGAGTTCAAATATGATTTTGAGGTTTTTCATTATATTACTTTGTTTATTTGACATAGATGTCTGCAAACACTCAATTTTTCTGAAGTTTTACCGGAATTCCCTGTTTGAGAGATAGATATGCTTGACTTCACATACACAAAGAAAAAGAAGGTTATCCATACTTTAATTTTTTTTTTTTATATTAAGTCGGTGCAAATTTTTTTCTGGTTTAGAATTATATCTTCAAAATGAAAATGTATGTGTTTTTAAAATCGATGTTGAAAAAATAAAGGTATTTGCTCCTTATATATTGATTTTTTTCCAGGAGCTGACAAATACGTCGCTTGTAATATTATTTTTATTGTTTAAGTGAAATATATCTCCAAGTCATGTTTAATCTCTTTTCATTATTAAAATGTATAGTCATCTAAGAGTTTTTGTTATATACGAAATCATTGATAATCCGTGGGAGTTAAGGCAGGTGAATATTTAGTATGAGTCAAGATTTCCCAACCAATATTATTGTGTGGAGACGACCATTATCATGATGGAAGATCAATACCATTTCTATGATTAAGGAAAGGTGGTTAATATTACTGCGAATTTTGCAGATAATCTTGAATAATACTTCAATAATCTGAAAGATAAATTTGGAATTAACAATTGTAATATATTTAAGCAATAACAATATGCATACTATGAATTAGAATAGTTTACCTTTTGTCGAAACAAAATGGCAAAGGCCTTAGCAGAATACTGATATTAGGTCACCCCGAATTATTCAGCATAAAATGATAGCATCCTTCATGAAAACAGATAACATCGACGATGGATGACAAGAAAAACAATGGTTATTAGCTGAATCGACACAGATGTTCAGACTCACAAATAAAAATATTATTTGTGCGTGGAGTTTAAATCATGCAACCGGCAGATTAAGCATCTATCACACAGTAAAGATGTAACACAAATATATATATATATATATATACACATATATATACACATATATATATACATATATACATATATATATATATATATATATATATATATATATATATATATATACATTCTACATTTGACTATAAATAATATTTTGAACCTTTTTAGTTAGGATTTGTAACCTTATGCACAGCATAGGTTGTACACATAGGCACAGTGAAAAAAGATAATTATCATTTTAATTATCTCCATAATTGGTTTAGTATCTATGGTTTACTCATCACGATATATGTGTTTAAATAAGTGTTCTTTGGTTTCTGGAAGAATTTATTAAAATCTTGTCTGTTGTCAGGGTATTTTGGACACCGTTATCGTTTAATGCATTTATATATAGAAGAGCACCATAATTCTTCCAGTTTTCAATTCGGACTATATTTGGCTAATTTCCAAATGTAAAGTCCTCCGGTTTATATTTATTAAAAAACAACATTCTTTCTTTTTTATTTATTTTCGAAGTAGATAGCATGGAGAGATTGTAATCGATCTGTATTTTATATGAAATATCCAATTTGATCAATAAGGAAAGAAATCCTATTTTCAGTTACACCAATTTGCGATGACATTTTTGTTTGTTATATATTTGTTTCTTTCATATCCTCTCAGTTCCGTGTTCTTTGTGCGCGATAAAAAAAAAAATTCTGTTACTCAGCAGTGCCAGTCTCTATCATCCTTATCGTTTTTGCTCGATAGGCAACATTGACTAATGCTGAAAAGAAGAAAACAAATTCCCGAAAAACGCCTACATGAAAGGAACAGGGGAACAAAAGAAACGCTGTGGTTTGTGCTAGATATCCATAATCGTGTAATGCGTTTGAAATATATTCATTTTCCCATCGAAATAGTTGAGGAATAAAAGGAGAGTCATATAATAAAGATTTCAGAATTCTCTCCTTTAAAACATATCTTCAAAAGCGATTTTTTTTACTTTACATTTTAAGATTAGCAATACTATTTCGATTACCGTTGCAAGATAATATCCCACACCGACTCATTTAAATACAGAAATGTATTTCTTTGACTCAAAATAAAATAAGACTTTACAAAGCTATAATTCCCAGACGTCCGTTAAGGATCAGAATGGTATATTTGTTCTTCCACCCGTCAGTCGATGAGAAATTGTATAAATAGTGACATCATTCGATATAAAAATATATATTTAAAAAAAAACAAATTTGAATCAGTGTATTTCGGCATCTAACAGTAGCATTCATATATTTGTTGTTTACAGTCAGAGGACAATAATTATGTCTAGATATCATAATAGCAAAAACTATACTTCCTCAATTCAAATACATGTGATAGGAAACTGGGTTTGCCTACATCAAAACACTCTTGGCCTTAACTTTCCTCTTGTAAATAATCCATCGTATGAATAGCTCGCGACTTGAAATACATTCAATATTAATATTATTTTATGCTATTCGCACGATTATGATAAAAATGTTACCTTTGTTATGAAAATACCTTTTATTATTTGATGTATATCTGAGAATATTTACTTTTCGATTAAAAATAAATTTGTACATTTTATGGCAAAAACAGTTCCTAAATTAAGGTCAAAATATATTTTCTCGTGTGTGGAATAGCTAAACACTTCTATATAGTAGTATTGCTTTAAATTTGTTTTTACTTTCCATACTGCACTTCAAAAGGAGTTGGGGCTTCAATGTTTAACGCAGATTGTTTTTTTTTTCTTATTGCGCGTATGTAATTAACACAAGAAATAAAGAAACAAATATAGTGTCATTAATGTTTAGATGATAATTCTATTTCTGTAACAACTGATAAAAGGTGATTCACATTATGTCTGTAACGTTGTATATATATATATATATATATATATATATATATATATATATATATATAGATAGATAGATAGATAGATAGATATTTTGTAACGACGTACATGTGTAATTGTTGTTTTTTTTAAATTTTATCTGTATATTCATGCACGTGTAAATGCGTGTATGTATATACGTCTTATCATTTAGTTGATCGTCTAGTGTGTATATTTTACCATTTATGCAACGGTTCTAACAGAAAACGATTGACGTGGACGTATCAAACAGTTGTAGACAAACAGTTCTTTTTAACATATATGAATAACACAACACATACCTTAATTATTTACCAACAATTATTTTCATCATTCGGCCGGGATCTTCAGAGATTACACATTTTTCCATCTTGGCGCCCCTCGCGCCATGAAGAGACCAACTCCCCTTTTTGAGTTGTCCGTTTGCCCTTATGTCCAGCTAACGACTGACTAGCATCTCCTCAAATCTACATTTTATAACGTGTCTCATTACGTGTCTCATTACGTGTTTCCTTACGTGTCTCATTGCGTCTCTCAGACCAACAGCTGATGTAACCCCAATCTAGTTATTCGCTTATGCAAATCAAAAATCAGGATTATATCTAGTTTCTATTTTCACATTCGTTTTGCGATATTATAAACTCATATGCCAAGCAGTTTCCCCTATTTAATTGTTTATTTTTCTAATCATAATAATTGATCCAGCGACGAGCCGTCGCTCGAATCTATTAATAATAATAATAATAATAATAATAATAATAATAATAATAATAATAATAATAATAATAATGTTCTCACCCTTGGCCTTGCTTGCCACAGTTAAGACATACACTACGCTATGATCATAGCCAAAAGCTCAAAACATTACATTTCTATCACCAAGAAAATATATTTACATCAATTCCAGCACGTATATTTATCAGGTAAAGATGTAAATTTAACGTTTCAAGACAGAACTATGTAGATTCTCGATATAATCTGGTTTTAAAAATAGTTTGTGTCTATCTAAAATGTAATTAATAAGAAGCACTCTCTACAAAATCGTCTTTTTTTCTAAATTTACTTGTGTAAATAAGCAATTAAATTTTTAAAAAATTAGCAAACAGTAAATATTGGTTAGATTAGAAAACTATATTGAAATCTGCATAGATTTAATCGTGTAACATACTTCATGTACTTTAATGAAGTTATGTTGAAGCACAAGCTAGTAATGACATTGTGAAATATCTGCGTACTTCCGCTAAAAGGCAACAGTGGATCAGATCGAAAATCGATATATAGTCATGTGTTTTCACATGAATGAAAACATCTCAGGCAATGTGCAACAACATTGTAAGTTCTGCCAAGGATGATGGAAAACTAAGATATCACACGCACTGTAGTCTGATTATAGTTCTTAAGCTGAAGCTTAGCAGAATATACAGAGTAGTAATACACAGTCTGATATTATAAGCTGCGTATTGAGCATTTTAAAATTCACGCGCCTAAGAAAAATCTACAGTAATCATTTTGCCCTTTTCTCTTGAATCCACCTTAAATTAGAGGATGTGTTGTCAGCATTTTCATTTTTATATCTATTATTTATTTATATGCCACTAAAACTGAGTACTTTGTAAACATTGTTATCTTGTATATTACGAATACTTGGATTGGATTGATATAATGGGAGCTTATTACAGTGCAAATTAACGTGTACATTTATATTTTAGATAAGGGAAGGGGCAAAATAAAAAAAAACATTTTTTAAGGCACAACGAATGACACGGTGAATAACATGAATAAATGGAAAATGATTAAAATATTAGCAAACCGCATATTATGATAATAGTAAAAGCATACACAGAATAGATAAATGAAGAATAAGCAAAGCCCAAAAACAGGACCAGAAACCGAGAAGTAAAAAAGACGAATTAGTATCCAGAGAAAAGGAAAACATTGGCATGGAAACTGATTAATTCATTAGTTACAAAACAATATACTTTGAATGATTTTGTGATCATAATATACGTCTGATTATTTTAAGTAGAGTTTCAGAAAATATTGTGATGTTTTAAAACAACCACTATCAACTTTCATATCTCCCTTTAATTCGCTTGATATAACCACGGGATACGGTGACCCTCAGATAGGGTTTTTGTCAGGTTACGATGTGAATACGATGTATTTCCGGACCCGGATTACAGTATTTGCCCCACCTTACAGTGTATTTATAATGTTGTTTGATTATATACTCGTGTATTATATACTATACTGGAATTTGTTACTAATTTTTAATTATTTATAAATTTACCAAAAAATTCCAGTAACATACGAATCGTTGAAGCGAGGTCCCAGGAATTTTTTTTACAGATCGTTTTGTGAGAAAAAACGTGATAGTGCGTGAATTTTGTGCACCCATTTAAACACTGGTAAACTCTAGATAATTTAGTTGTACTACATTATATGTTTGGAGTATTTAGAATTACGTTTGAGTAAAAGTAAAAACACAGAAAATATTTATGAGGTAGATACTCGTTAACGAACGAAGATTCCATATTAAAAATAATCGCGTAAATTAATCAACTCATTAAGATTAGTCTCGATCAATATAAAATATTGAAAATTAGGTTGAGGTCTCTAATTGATTAGCCATTGCTATTTTATTTTTGTATCTTTTAATAAATAATATTAAGTAAGAATCTCCGATTTAGTGCCAGTTTAATCCTATATTATATCCGAAATATTTTGACTATTCAAAAGTTTGAATTTTGCTGTCTCATCCGCGTCAACCTTCTCTCTCTCTTATATACAAAGAGATATCTACACATCGAATAAGTTTATTGTCATGAATTCGCACATTTTAAATCAAATCGATTGATTACCTGCCCTATTCGGGAATCAACGACGATGCACCGAGAGAAAGTTTCATATATCTTAACGTAGTGACATAGTAAACAATACATAATAGCCTACATTGCACTGTAGAGAAATGTTATTAATTTAATAATATTTATAGATTGGATTGACTCAAAGTTTAACAGGAAAAATCCAAGTATCATAGTGTTCTAAACAAGCACATTAACTTCGAACTTGCCTCCACTTACCGAAGCATCTATTGGTTATTTTATACGCTGAGTAATTAGACTTGTGCAATGATAAACATTTTCATGCGCACTTGAAGTAAATTGATACAAATTGGAATGCTCCCTATTAAATCGGATAATCAATTATCGATTTTCGATACTTATCAAAGGCATTCCGATACAACACATATTCAAGAAAACTTCCATAAACATGAAGTACAGTTGTGAGAAAGTTTCAAAAATCGGAGTTCAAAGTAAACGAACTTACACACAAAGCAATAGTGGTCTTTAATTAAGCGGAAATTATATAGCTTATATATTATATTCGAGGTACTTTTTTATTTTGAAAGTATGACTTTTGACTTCTTTGTTGTTCTATTTTTCTACTAAGATCTATAAAGATATAACAACAAAAGTAACTGTAGATTGGTATTTTACTTAATATGCACAGAACATATAAAAGCTTTTTATGTGGATTTTATACACGCCTAAATATATAAACTTTGACGTATTTAAACAGATCGCAAGGACTTAAGATTTGAAAAAAATATTTATGTTTTAATTGTTTATATACATATTGTATACCAACAGACGTTTTATGTTCGGCCTAATATGCGTTTAATACCATGTATATATATAGCCTGACGAATCCTATAGTTGGATGAAACGCAGAATATTCAGTGTAGCTTAATCGCCATATATATTCTATAAATTACTAACTAGCTCTACCTACGTATTGAGCACTTTTGAAGTAAATACTTAAAGTTTACGCATAAATCTATACTTTCATATATTAAATTTATGCGAATAAATGAAGTATATATATATATATATATATATATATATATATATATATATATATATATATATATATATATAACTACTTTATTTACCCACAAAAATTTTCTAGCAAGCTGATTGGCTAACTAAATCCACAATAGAAGAGGACCATATAAAAACGATAAACAACCACAGAATTCGCGAATAAGCCTGAGGAATCCTAGAGTGGATGAAACGCCGAATAATCCGAATAATCAGTGTAGCTTAATCGCCATATATATTTTATACATTTACTATATATATATATATATATATATATACATATATATATATATATATATATATATATATATATATATTCGTATATCCTAATTATTATAATAGAAACAATACTCAATTAAATATCATATTTTCAACAATATGATGCAGTGGCATCGAAATTAAAATAAAAAGGACACGATTAGGGTTTTATCAGTTACGGTCGCAATCTAAATATTAAAATCTCTAATATTATCCTACATTGTCTACGATAATTACGACTAGATTTGAAAAATGTTTAAAATGAACGGATTTTAACGTATAAATATATATTTATGGATGTGAATAGGAAAATATAAATTTGTTTTCGTCTTCTAAACTCTATGTTTTTTCAATTTCGACGTAGAAGGAGTCGTTTTTTTTTTTCAGCTAAGACGAAAGAAAAACGTTTTACCAAAATCTGTGAATTTCAAGTTTTAAGTCAACAAATGACCGAGTAGTTTGGTTATAAGCGTCCCGTACACACACTATATTTACAAACAATGTAATTATTCTACAAGAATCACGAATTGAAAACTGAAATGTTCGTCTTTCATGGAGTTTCAAAGTATGACCCAAGCCCTCACACGAAAGTGGTTTTTAAAATAATATTTATATGCAGACTATATTTTTTCTAGTTAGCATATGAAGTGACACAAATAAATTTTGAACTAAGTCATATTGTATGAAAGTTTATAATGCAAAAATGATTAGGTTGAAAGTATATTGCAAAGAAACCCGGGCTCGGCGAAGAAAATTGGGCAACCACACACACAGACACACACAAACACACACACACACACACACACACACATATATATATATACGGTTTATTTTTTATTACCGTTTTATCTGTTTAGTTACACATGTTTATTTTTTATTACCGTTTTATCTGTTTAGTTACATATGTTTATTTTTTATTACCGTTTTTATCTGTTCAGTTACAATATATAATATTAATTCAATTCCCCTTAATTTAATTCTCAGTAGTTTCGTCTATCAATATATCTAGCTACTAGCTAGCTAGCTGTTTATTTATCTATTTATTTATGTTTCCATCCATCCATCTATCTGCAGATCGATCAATCCATCTATTTATATATCAATATATATACATGCGCATATATAACACAAACACATACAAATCATACACCCATACGCAGTTTGGACTGCATATACCCCTGCACGTGTATATACTTTCATTCATACAAACCTATGGCGTTTCTGCATAACACAAGTAACATCATTGATTTTATTAGTTCTGTGGGAGATCAAAAATTATAAGGATCCAAAGATACTAACGAATAAATGAGAAAATAATTTAAAAATATAAATGAGTACATGCAAAATTTTCGTATCTGAATAGTATAGTGGGGGAGGTGTATCATTGATACACAGTAACCTAGACGCACATAAACACACACCCCTATGCACATACACATGCGTACATAGTTGTATGTTACATTGGTAAATACAATCTATGAATATTTATGGATTGCAAAACAGTTAATTACATTCCAATGCAATTGCATATACGGCCAGTACAATGAATCATATGCATGAATTTTATTGGCTTATACGCATCTATGTACCCAGATTTCCACCTATACTTAGTGTATACACCTATGTACACAATTATATAGAGTAAACTGTGGCAAATAACCTTCCTATTTATTCTCTTACCACTAACTTACAGTAGTATAGTTTCGAAAAATTAAAACCTGAATCCAAACATTGTAGTTTAAAGTTTGAATTTGAATTTTGATTTTTCAGCCTTTAATGCTTCATTTGAAATTAGATTTTTTTCTGCCGAGTTAAAGGTGAATAGTTGTGTTTTCTGGATCTTAAAGAAAGTGTAATATTTTCTTATCTGTGTTAGTTAAAAATGAAATATCATTTTTCTCGTGTTTACGCTCATGTTTAAAAGAATATGCGTGAACTATTGTATCTAAGTTTGTGTAGATGATAAATTTGTTGTCCTCTCATGTAAATTAGTTTGGCGATGGTGACTTTAGTACTCGCTATTTCTCTGATTTTTCCCCTTGTATTACGAGAAATTGTTTGTAAAATTAAGTTTCTTTTATTTGAACCCAGAAGTTTTACATAAAATTCACTGTTTATATCTCCACCACCACGCAGTAAAGCAATGTTACTCAAGGATAAGTGTTAATGAAGCGAGTATGAATTGATCAATAAATGTATCAATAGGAAAAGCTGTCATTAGTTACATTTCCTGCGCTTCTTGACAATGATTTGTTGAAGAGAAACGGTTTTCAATCAGCAGGGAAATTCCGCTTGATGCTAATATCGCTTGAGCGATATAAATGCCATTTTTTCCTGAGGTTGGAAAGAAAATTGCAGGCTATGAATGATTTTGGAAAAAGAAACTAAACATTGTAATTCTGACGATAGTCTTCCATGGAGATAACGACAGACAAGAACTACATTCTCTAGAATAGTAACGTGAACATGCCGGTCAATGTGAAAGAACGATAATCAAGTCAGTATTAAAATAAGTGATTATTTAGAATAACCACGTCTTGCGAATTATAACTTTACGTATATCGACATTGTTTATAGTCGGCTCCTAATCTTCCTTGTAACTGGAATGCACTGTTATTTATTGAGAAGACGCGTGATTAGAGATTATGCAATTGTCGGTTCACAATTACGCGTGTAGGTTTCATTAGTAAGATACTATATCTTTAAAGACTGAGGAAGACCATGAGAAAGACAGAAAAAGAGAGAGTAAGAGCGAATAGCAACGTGTCTTTTATGAAAAATAGGTATGAATAAACGGATATAAATTCTAGTAAATTCGGGAATCATCTTGGTACTCTGTCTACGAATGAAAAAGTGTTGAATACGCCATCAATGAGTGATTAGTACGTAATCACAAACGTGAAGCCAGTGTGTCAATCACAAACGTGAGGCCAGTGTGCTATCGTTAGACACACACACAGACACACATGTATATATATATATATATATATATATATATATATATATATATCATCTTCCTCTCGTGTTAAACGCATCGCTTGAACAGGCGGCTCTTTATAAAATCCATTCTTTCTTTCTGTTAGGAATAAAACGAATAAAGTTGGGTCATTACACTGTGCATTATTCTCTGTTTCGCTCCGAATGTTTGTTGTTCAGCTGTACGCAGCATTTATTTCTCATCCAGACGCGTCCGATAGACGGCCTGGCCATTATAAAGAGGGTCAACGAAATAACCTCCGCAGAAAAGTAAGCAGATCCCACACCATAAAAAGACGACCGAGATGTTCATCGTTGAAATTTCTCTTAGGCAATAAAGACATTCTGTGCGACATAACCCAAGCTATATTATGCTTTCACTTTAGTTTACGACCGACCGAGTATTAACACAAGAAACTAGCAAGGCATTGCACTAAATATTGTGCCGTTCAGAAAGTTCGCGTTTATGTCCTCTGTTGAGTATTTAAACGAATCCTATCCCAACCGTTATATCGATACGATTGATTTATTGATTGTATATTATTTACTTGTTTCAGCCATTTTAACGTGACACAAGAAGAACTAGTATACCTGAGGTGTGGCTATATTTACTGGACGTTTCAGCACGAAAAAATATTTGAAACATGAATATGACAGAATAACAGACAAGCAAGGTTTACTAGTAACCAACTTGAAAATCGTCCATTATTTCATATGTTGAGCTGTATTTCCAAAATATGCATTACATTCTGTCTAAAAAGTGAAATATTGCATGAATGGAAATATATATATATATATATATATATATATATATATATATATATCAAATTAACCATGTGGGTCCAGCTTTGCACGGTCGTTAGATACGCTTATATATGATATTTTAATTCGTCCGGATTTCGTATATATTATTACAGAGACATAATTTTAAGAGTAAAAATGCATTTAGGTGCCATTATCTGGATTCGAAAGCCAAATTGAACAATTAAAAACCTGGGTGTTACCACTGTACCAACGTGATACGCATATAAACTGCTTAAATTAAAAATGAACGAATATGAATGTACAAAATGTATAATACGTTTTTCAATTTTGACCCAAAAGGAACAATTTTACTGGCTTATAAAAAAGTCCATGAAAACCATATCATTTGAGGCCCCTTAGCGTTTCGTTTAGAGGTGATAGTCTTAAAATATGGAGACAGGCGGTCACAGAGATAGACATATAACCTTTTATATATCTATATCATTTATAAAAGGCTCTTAGTCTGTCGAACTGTCTGTCTCTGTACATATTTTCAAACTCTATTACTACCGAAACTAAAATTCGCAGAGCAGCGATAGGGGTTTCAAATGATTGGATTATTAGAAACTATTCTTCTATGTTTTTTTGCCGAGTAAAATTGTTTTTATGTGGTCAAAAGTATTCAAAATTGCAAAAAATCGTTATACATTGTGTATATTCATTTTAGCTTAATTTTTATTAGTTCCTATAGCCGCTACAGTGGTACAGTTGTAATGTTATTCATATTGGTTTTCGATTTGGATTCGAGCTGATGGCATTTAAATACTTTTTTTTAAACATTTGAAATCACGACTCTTATATAATATATACGAAATCTGAACAAATTAAAATATCATATTTAAGCGTATTTTACGACCGAGCAAATCTGGCTTCTCGTCACCTCCACCTGATAATTATATTATAAAGCTTAAATCGTCTTGCCTGGGAGTTGAATCCATAGAGCCGGTAAACAACAACGGTTTGAAAAATTCCTCGGATGCGTAATAAATAAAGACAAAGCGATTAATTATTTTTAATCGACGATTATTTCGCGTTGAAAATATTCAAATAAAAACAAAATTAAATCCCTGCTGCTTTCATTTTCAATGAAATTTTACGTTATTCTTTTTGTATTTTCATTACAATCTTGAACCGTTTTCAAACAATTAATTTTTAGTTAAAAAAAACAAAGTTTATAAAACAAGGTAAAAAATACTTAAGACGACTAACTAAAAGATTTGCCGTTTAAAACTTTGATTTTAGATGCATTCTACATTTTGATAATGTTATAACGTTCATTGCAAGTTGGTATCGTTTTCACACAATTACTTTTTTGATAAAAGAAAATGAAATAAATATAACATTAGGTAAAAGTACTCCATAGTGCCAACTAAAGTTCTGCTATTTAAAACTGAATTTTTTTAAGTATTCAACTATTACCTAATATAATAAACCTTCATTGCAAATTAAAATCGTTTTCAAAAAAATACTGCTTGATTATTTGTAGTAGTCTCACAGAATTTAGTATAAGAAAAGTTTTTAAACGTTTTAAACTGACGAAAATGAAAGATAATTATTTTTTAATAAAGAATCGCACGAAAAACTTTTTGTGGCATTTCCTGAAGAATCCCAGATGGGATTCGAATTATGTTTTTTAATTATTCGAACCCAACCTTAGAGTTTTCAGGAAATGCTACAACATTTTTAGTGCGATTCTTTTTTTTTTCAGTTTAAAACTTTTTAAAATCATTTCTTCATACTAAAGTTTGTGACGCTAAAACAAAAGATTATATTACAAAAACATTATTAACAAAAGAGTAGCGTATATTGTGAACAGATTCATTAAACTGATTGTAGGAGAAAACATTCAAATATCATCTGTTTTATTTGTTTCTTTTAAATGAAAATTCCAATGATTCTTCATAAAAGTAAACCAAAAAAACTGTTCTATAATATGAATATGATAGAATTATTAAATAATTCAATGAAATAAATTTATAAAAGTATGTCCGTTTTTAATAAAGAAATCATACTAAAACATTTGTAAGCCTTCTTTATCTAATAGATATTACATTTTACTCTTTAATTTGCGGGGCCAATTGTTCAAGAAAATTAAATTCCCAAGCCGACAAGCAGTTTTTTTTTTTAATAATAAAAATGAAAATGATTTTCTTTACTGAAACTAATGAGAAAAAAGCATACAAAATAGGGAGCGAAAGCGGCCCAGAAATGAATGCTACCTGTACGCTAATGTCTTAGTAAAAGCGAGTTATCTTCTTCATATGAGACCCCTCATATTCAACATCGCTGGCAGAAGTTATGTCAAACCAATTGAAATGTTCGAATGCCAAACACTGCATATAATGTAGCTTTTATTAAAAAAATAAAATAAAAAATAGGAATTTTAGTTGATTTTTACTTGGTTTCTACCGAAATACTTTCTTTTAAAATGACTGGTTTACAGGTTGCCAGTGTATGCTAAAATAGCCAATAACATTTAAAATGTCCGCACATAAGTAGTTTTCCTGGTGTAAAGAAATGTAATTCTATTTGACAAAAAGTGGTGACCATTGTGTTCGTGCAAGCGCTTTTTGATATATATATATATATATATATATATATATATATATATATATATATATATATATATATATATATATAACTGAAATAACTTTATAAATATATATTCTTTAATATTTGTATTATACTTTAATTTAACCATCTTGGATCATTTTGTTAATTTAATTGTAATTTTTATTATATATATATATATATATATATATATATATATATATATATAATCACTATTCAATAGCTAGGTATAATATATACTGATACAAAGAGTCAAGATTACTCTTGTATGCACAGACACAACCACATTTATATATATATATATATATATATATGTATATATATATATATAAACATTAGATTGGAAAGTGTAGACAAAAACTACATATTGTTGAATATAGAGTGGTTCATTTATTTAATAAAGGTATACAAACATGTAGTTGGGGAATATAGGAGCATCTTAATGCCAAAATAAATAAATATATAAGCTCTAATGGAATTTGTTCAGCTTTATCTTATCCCGATAAGTCTTTGCTTATCGAATTGACTTTACTCTACTCTCCTAACTCTCTAATCTATGTATGTATGTATGTATGTATGTATATATATATATATATATATATATATATATATATATATATATATATATATATATATATATATAAATATATATATATATATATATATATTTAAAGTGATGGTTGTGTAGTTCCAACGAGAGAAAAATGTATATTTAAAAGAGTGTAGACATCAACAATTGTGGGTTTTTTAAAAGGTTTTCATCATATTTTTATTTTAAAATATTTTTATAACGCTTTTCGAGCTTAGGGTGTGCTCTCTTCAGATGTTTTCGTAAAAAGTTTTTCTTTAAAATGGGAGTTTGTAGAGTTATTTTTACCTCCGCTGATACTAAATGTGTTTTTCAGAGTGGTGTGTGGTCTCAGACATTCTGTCTCCAACTGTAAGTGTTCAAAGTGTCCTGTCAAAGTTAGATTCAACGAGGGGCTTTTGGTCCATTTGGTGAAGGTTTTTATGGCTTTTTAGGGTTCTATTTAAAGACTTTCTTTCCCCGTGTTTAGCACACACTCACACACAATCACACACGCATACATATACATACATGTACATGTACACATGCCCACGCACACGCACACGCACACGCACGCAGGCACACACACATACACACACGCACATACATAGAAATATATGTAGGAGCATACATATATACATACCCACCTACACACTCACACACGTATTCACCCACATCCACCACTAACATGTCAGGCACATATTGGTTATTATTTTTATTTTTTTATTTTTTATTTTATATATTTATTTATTTTTCCCAACCAAAACACGCATGCATATATGCGCTTAATCATTCAGACATAAGTACGCACGCACACACACACACACACACACTCACACAAGTAAGATGGAGAATAGGTAGGAGAAGATATATATATACACACATATACACGCACATACATGTATGTGAATGCACACTCACAAACATACACATACTATGTAGGCACATACACATACACACATACATGCACACACACAGACATATGCAGGGGCTCACACATACGCGTATATCCATATCCACACGAATACATTTACCCACTCATACATATGCATACATATGTATATATATATATACACACATACAGTTGCGTATACATTCATCCACCCATATATATATATATATATATGGAAGCATGCACTCACAATCACACATACACATACATATTCATACATCCCACCTTATGTATATATTGGTTGTAGTTTTCTTTCTTTTCTAATCCAAGCACATATGTATACATGGATTCGGTCACCCAAACATAAGAGCACGTATACACACAAGCAAGATTTAGCATAGATAACAGATTATATATATATATATATATATATATATATATATATATATATATAGATATAAAAGACACTGAAATTGAAATTGTACGGACATGTAGAAATACTACATTAATTAGTGGAAATGATCAGTGGTTGAAAAAAGATCAAAATGACCTGTTTGACATTTCTATGGGGTCTTAGGATTCGGCTGAAATGACAGACTTAGTAGGTCTATTCATACTATACAACTTAACCAAAGACATCAATGTCATGGATATAGGCTTGTATCGTGATGATGGACTGATGATCATCAAGGAATCCAACGGCCCTAAATGTGAAAGAACCAAAAAGATTATCTTAAATGAATTCCGTAGAATTAAATTAAAAGTGGATATTATATCAGATGTTAAAACTGTAAATTTTTTGGATGTGAACTTTGATTTAAGGAAAGGCATCTACCAACCATATAGGAAGGAAAACTCAAACCCAATTCATGTACACCCCCTATCAAATCACCCAAAATCTATCATTAGGCATATCCCCAAATCCATTAGTAAAAGAATCAGTGACAATTCTTCCAATCTCGAAACATTTAATAAACATAAATATTTCTATAACAGGGCCCTTAAGGATAGTGGATACAAAAACACCCAAATTGAGTTCATAGAACCAACACACCCAAACACAAATACAAATAGAAACCATAAGAGAAAAATCCTGTGGTACAATCCCCCTTTTAATCTGAAACTTAAAACAAATCTAGGAATGAAATTCTTAAACTTAATTAAAAAGCACTTCCCTATTAATAATATACTACATAAAATTTTCAATAAAAATACAATAAAACTTAGTTATAGCTGTAATGAAAACCTTGAAAAAATAATTAAAAAACATAATAACAAAATATTAAACAAAAATAGCACACCCATTGCTACCGAAAGTTGTAACTGTAGAATTAAATCAAAATGCCCTCTTAAAGGAAATTGTCAAATTACTTCTGTAGTGTACCAAGCAACTATTTCTACTAAGGAAAATCCGAATGAAAAAAAATATTACATAGGAATGACAAATAACAATTTTAAAGAAAGATTTACCGGTCACAAGTGCTCTTTTGAAAATAATGAGTACAAAAATAGAACTTCCTTGTCTAAATATTACAATGAACTAGTAGAGCAAGGTTACTCCCCAATAGTAAATTGGAAAATTTTAAAGAAAGCGAAAACCTGTTCATCTTTAAACTCGCCTTGCTACCTATGTCTTTATGAGAAATTATTTATACTTACTTTTAGAGAAAGAGATAAATTATTAAATAAGAAGCACGAAAATTCAATTAATTGCAAACATTATAAAACCCATCTTTTAAGTAATTTAGTTTAGATATAAAATTTAAATAAATTAAAAATTGTCACTGATTTCTATAATTTATGAATATTCTATTAATATACTTTCTCCTCTCCTGATTTCATTCTTTACTTCTCCTATCTTATATACCTGTGTGTCTATGTGTATATGTATGTGTCTATGTATTTATTTTATGACCGTGTGTACTTAGATCTATATATTTCTATATTATTTGGTATACCCTCCCATGTTTATTCAATCCATTTGTATGTTTCTATGTGTGTATGCATCTATCTGTACCCTTGCCAAATTATTTGTATTCTTATGTATTTCTATATATATAATTTATGTAAATGATACATATTTATGTGTGAGTATATATATGTGTGTGTGCGTTGTTGTTTATTAGTATATGATTGTGTGCATATATTTGTGTATTTTTTGTATGTATGTGTATACATAAGATTATATATATATGTATATATATATATGTATATATATATATATGTATATATGTGCTTATTAGTATGTCGGTTGGTTCTCTGTGAGTATATACATATGTATCTTATTATTTTTAATTTGGGTACTATCTACCTGTGCGTCGCTATTTTTGAGTATTTCGTTGATTTAATTACTTCTTTTGCCTGAATATATTTATAGGTAAGTGTACTTGTATCTGTGTTATTAGTAATCTGGTATTGAATGTATTATTTTGTGATTTAATATGACTTTATATCTATACTTAAATAGCTTAAACTTCCAACTTAATAGTATAGTTACACCTTTACTTATGTGCATGTATATGTGTATATATATATATATATATATATATATATATATGTATATATATATATATGTGTGTATGTGTGTGTATATTTGGGTATATATAGATGTGTGTGTGTATATATATATATATATTTGTATTGTATTCTTTTTATATACATAAATATTAGTAGTTTTTTATTTATAATTATTGGACCTATTTAATTTATTTAATCCCCTCTTATGGCTAAATATGTTATATTAAAAAGATAATAAATATTAATTTTATTCTGTTTTTATTATTATTATTATTATTATTATTATTATTATTATTATTTTTATCATTACTATTATGTTTATTGTTATTAATAATAATTTTAATATTGTTTTATCATTATTTTCTTCTTTTATTCATATATTTATCTAATAAAAACGCGAAATCTTTAAACTTATATCATTTAGCATAAAGGGCCTAATTAATGGTAGACGTATGTTTGAATTGCGTTGATTTTACTCGTGGACGTATGTAAGAGGATAAATATGCTAGCCGAATACATTCACTGCCTTTTTTGACACGTTCATTTCTGACGCTTGGATTGTATCTTCTGTTTGTATTTGTAATAATATGTTTCATTACTGAATTGTATAATTGTTCATAAATTGGTTGACACGCAGATTTTTTCTTTTTCTTTTTCTTTTTCTATATACTGTCAAATTCTTACTTTCTCTCTTTCCCTATTTAACTAGATCTCATTATTCTTTCCTTTTCCTTCTAGTTCTTATTCTCTTTATTATAACCATTTATTTCTTTTTTCTTTTCTTCTCCATATCATATATATATATATATATATGTATGTATATATATATATATATATTTTCTCTCTTCTTTTTCTCTCTATTTTGTTTTCTCTATATTTTCTTTCTCTATTTCTGTCTCTATTCCTTTTTTCTCTTCTCAATCACTCTCTCCCCATTGAAATTTTTTTAAACTTTATTTAAATTGCCTCTCCCTTTTTACTTTTTTATTTAATTAAAGTCCTGTGTTTTAAGTTTTTTAACTCCAACTTCTAAAGAGTTCCTACCTAAAATAAAAATCCATTATTCATTGAACTTTTGAATAGTCAAGTCGCTGCCTGATGATATCTGTTGTTTGATTGAAACAAGTGGCTATTTGTAGCAGCGGGATGTGAGCATGTTTATATAACAATAAACAAGTATTATCAGCTCTTTTTATTGAGCACTATCTAACAACCTCGTTGAATTCATTAGTCCATTACTTTTGAAAATAAAAACCCCGAGTATATATATATATATATATATATATATATATATATATATATATACACACATACACAATCATATGTATACACTCACACACACATATATACATGCACACACGTGCGTACATACACATACATACGTATACTTTCTAATTGTTTGTTTGGTTTAGAGAAATGGTACTGTACTGGGTATGGACGCGCGCACCCGTGAAAGTGTGCGCGTGCTTTATTGTGCTTTTTTTTTCTTGTGTGAGGGTGCACATTTACCCAAGTATGCATGCGTGTAATTGTATTTTGTGTTTTGCCTATTTATGTGTATAAACATGGAGAGATGTTTAAGGCTGGGTTAAACTTTGCTATGAAGTGTTTTTTTTCTAACACAAGAAAAAAGAAGTTTTTTTCTAACACAACAAACGCCCTTCTTGGAATCTAACTTTGACCGGACACTTTGAACGCTTACAGTTGGAGACAGAATGTCTGAGACTACATATCACTTTGAAAAACACATTTAGTATCAGCGGAGGTAAAAATAACTCTACAAACTCCCATTTTAGAGAAAAACTTTTTACGAAAACATCTGAAGAGAGCACACCCTTAGCTCGCAACGCGTTATAAAAATATTTTAAAATAAAAATATGATGAAAACCTTGTTAAAAAACCCACAATTGTTGATGGCTACACTCTTTTAAATATATATATACACACATATATATATATATATACATATATATACATATATATTTAAAGGAGGTTAAAATAGTCGTCTAAAGAGAAAATTGTATTTTAATGTGATATTAAAATGACTAATTAATTAAAATACAAGAACAAAATGCTCGCTGTAATGCAGATATAAATAAGCTCGATAGTCAAATATCCTTGAGCTACTTTAATATTTAGTAACGTTATTGATAATTTAAAATCAAATTAAAATTAAATATTACAAATCTGTTTCATGAGAAGGAACACAACAAAGTCAATAATTTGTACGATCGTTCTGGAAACTGACTTTGTTGTGTTCCTTCTTATGAAACATATTTTTACTTTTTAATTCTAATTTTAATTTTAAATTATCAATCACATTATATATATATATATATATATATATATATATATATATATATCGGGGGTGTAAAGTACGTACAAATATGATATTATAATTTGCCAGATTTCGTATATATTACTGTAGATTCGTTATTTCAATAGTAAAAAATAAACCAGAATTTGAGTGGCATTACCAACAACCGAAACAGTAGCATTCAAAACTGGTGACGACGCCTCATTAATAACGTGCCACGCATGTTAAGAAATAATAACTCAATATACACTTTAATGAATGTACAAAATATATAACGATTTCTTTCAATTTTAACCTCTTAAAAATATGTTTACTTGCTTAATATCTATTAAAAAACGATCCATTAAAAAAAGTCTTATCGTTTGAGGCCCCTAGCGTCACTCCTCGACTCCTGGTTTTGCGGGACACAAAGTTTGAAAATTGTGAGACAGACAGACATATATATAGCCTTTTATATATTAGATTTCCAGGTTTTAGAGAAATTTAATAATTATTAAATTTATGTCAATTTTTTGATATTTTATATTTTATTTAGATATTTGATGTAGTTGGAGACATTAGTTAACGAGGAATGTGATTTTTTTATTGTATATGTTGTCATTTTTAAATAAATAGCATTTCTTTAAATCAAAACGCAACTGATTTTAATAATAATTTGATAAATACAGATAAACTTAAAAGACATAAACGGAAAGATAGTATGACTTATAATAATACTATTAATAATGATAATCTTCATAATAATAGTAGTAGAAAACCAATAGAAAAAATATAGTAAAATGATAGCATTGACGTTGGTTCAATTCGTGAGACAGCCATTTGTCAATACTTTTGTCAGTCCGGTCGCTCCAATGTGGCTGAAAATCGTTGAATATGTCACGTCTCATATAGAAGCAAATTTTCGAACAGTTGTCCGTTGATTGGCTTCGTAAAACGCTCTTAATTTATCGTTGTCAACATTCTATGGACGAGTACGCTCCTCATTATCTAGACTCTTGTTGCCGCCACGAAATTTCTTAAATCACCAGTATGCTGTGCGTTCAGCCATGTTTTCTGGGCCAAACGCTTCGTTGATATCGCGAGCTGTTTCAGCAGGTTGTTGGCCTAGCTGGAATTGAAATGTGAAAATTGTTCGCATTTGCTTTTTTCATCCTGTATTCAACCTTCTGAAAAGAAAACATAATTGTTTTAAAACGATTTAAATTTATCCGATGATATAGAGCTAAATACGCTTTTTAAAATGATATACAAAGTACAGGTATTATAACGAAAACTTATTTGAAAATACATTATTTGGAATTACAAATATAAGATCCGACATGCCGTTCTTATCAACTTAATAGATTTCCTTAGCAATATCAATATATCAGGCAAAAAGAATGAGGAACTATGAAACTGACGGTTGATATTGCTAGGTTGTGGAATAAAATCCATCATACAAATCATAATAAGTGTAATTGGTTCAATTTTAAATGATCTGTAGAAACAGTTAGACTTCTTGAGAATAAAGAACCACATAACCGCACTCCAGAAGTCAGTTCTGCTTGGACCAACAAACATTCTACTCCATATGATTTCTAATTGACTCTTTGACTACTCTCACTAGCTTTGATGTATTAGGATGATGCAAAAATAATGTCGATTTTGTATTGAATTCGGTTTAATCGCTACAAAATACATATCAATTTAATTACAAAAATGAAGATTGTTTTCTATATATATGAACCTTTTAAATATGTTAAATACTATACAAAAGGAGAAATGTGCATAATGTCTAATGCGATATAATACGGCGTAATGACCTTGGCATAACGGTTCTGTAGATTACAGAAATTAAGCACCGTTGAGCCCGCTGAGTACCATAATGGGTAACCATTTTGAAATTCCATGTGCTATATATGTCCTTTAATATCTCGGAAATTTCCGATCGTCCTGGACGTCTCCTTGCCACTGGACTTAATCAGTGACGATTCAGGAGAGTGTGCCTGTAAATTGGGCAACTCTTGTCTCATAGCTACATGCACCTACTATTACATTGTGCACTGATTGTATTTCGAGATCGAACAGAGGCGTAAACCTATTATTTAAATTACACTAAAATAATAGGAAAAAAAAAGTATTCAGTCTGGAAAAATCTATAATAATCAGTTAATTAGTTTAGGAGTGAATCTTATACATAGACATGAACATTTTCAGGTTCAGGAGCGTTAAAATAATGAAAAGAATATCCTGTAGTCATCATATACTAAATTCTGAAGATGGATTTGTACTTTGCGAAGCCATAAAATAGTACTTTTTAGAAACTGTAAACGCAGATGTGGCAACATTACCCTAGCATAGGCTGTATTCCACTCTAATACATGTAGAGTATAGTGTCTCATAAAAAGAAAAAAATAATACAAATAGAAGCGTAGATATGGCACATTGATTTTAATTTCACCAGCCTACCGTTTCTTTGTTTTGTTTGTTAGTAATCACATTGCATGTGTAACGTTTCTGAGAAAGAGAGAAACATTGTTGTTTTCTTTTTTTGGTTTAAATCTATTTATATATCTTTTATTGGTTACTATTTTTTTTACCTTGACATCGTTTTAATTCTTTCATTTAAAGTTGTTTCATAGCAATACACCCATATGCAGTATGTTTTTATAACACTGACAGAATTTCCATGAATTAGAAAATCAGGATTCAAGATACTACAACATATAGGTTTTGTTCATTACCTATAAATTTTTCCTTGTTTATAGAACACATTTTAAGGAACACTTGTTGCTACTCTATTTGTCTCTCTCCCCGTCCCATATGTCTGCCTCTCTTCCCACCTGAAGATCCACTGATTGGGTGTAGATTTCAATGTGTGTGTGTGTATTTTATTTAATGTCACAAAATTAATCTCAAAAAAGCCACTACAGTAATTAAACTTAATTTATAAGTTTTAATTATGTACACCTTCACGTACTCATTAACCTTTACCGAGTGTTAGTACGCCTTGAGAAGTGGAGAACACAGTTTTAATGAAACATACACAGTACTTTATGGCGAACGAAAAAAAACGAAGGGAAATATCCATAAGAAAAGTGATTGCTCGAACTTGTTTAATGCCTCTTGATTAAAGTACTGTTGTTGCATGTGCAGTCAAAGATAGGCAAGTTTGCGATTAGTTGGGTAATTCAAATATTTAACGTAAAATTTGACAATACGTGTTACAGCTAAATATTGAATTCTGTACAGGAACTCAATCAGACAAGTTATTTACTGCGCACTTAACAGAGACAGATGCAACATTTGCGGGGTAGTAGTGGGAGACTGCTTACTCTATCGTTATGTTTTGCGTAGAATAAGTAGAAGTGGTGTTATTAAAACGTCCGCGAACAACCGACTCGGCGTATTGTATTAAGTAAGGTTTCTAAGTAGACAAAACATCGCAGCGGTAAGTGTATTTTCAGCTAAGATAAATACAAAAAAAATTGTCTGAATTGTACATACAGACTAATTCTAATGTATGAGAAGCGAGAAAACGATCGGATATGATTAGCATGTACACAACAACAAAAAAACCCTTATGAATATGGATGGGATTATTCCAAAAGGTAGTAACAGTTTTTAAAACAAACATTATTTTGTATTCAGAAAAATATAACAAAACTCTTGGTCAACAGTAACGACAAGGAGTTCATTTGATTTAATATTTCACGGAGACGCTTCTAACCACTAGTTACCATTTCTGATATTACCTTTCCCGATAGCCGAACGTTCAGACATCTCTGCGTAACATTAACAAACAACACCAATTGTCATTCTTACATAAAATACACTGCCACATATATATTGCAAACGTGATGGTCTATCTCTACCCAGGCTAAAATTGCTCACTTCCGCTGCATCAACTACTTGTATCTTCCTCTCAGAAAGTTCCAAATAACAGTCCCTAATCTAATAGCGCCTATACGGTCTGTGGATTGGTTGCTACTTTCCGAACGCCGTGATGCTGAATCCCTGTACTTGGTTTAAAGTCCTTCCAGGTAATCTTCTTCGACAAGCTTACTGGTGAACGTTAATCTCCAACCTATCAACCGAAGAGTTTTCCTAACGTCGAAACATTTTCTATACAAAATATCTACGTTTCTACTTGATGTTTTTTAGGATATCTCGCTCGGTTCTATCTAATTGAAACAATATGGAGGAATTTATCGATGTCTCCGTTCATGCTCAAAGGATACCCCCTGTAGGGGCAACTGCGCATGTAATTGTGTGGGAAGTGTTGCGCAATCCCCGACCACATCTCTCCTGAATCGGCACTGCTTGAGTCCAGTGGCAAGAAGTTCAGGACGACTAGAAAACAATGCCGAGATAAGTGGAAGGCACATGCAGCACCTGGAAATCCATAATGGCCATCCATCTACTATTAACCATCTCATAGTTGTGTTACGAATGTACAGGAGGTTGATATCGGTGTATAGTGCGTAATATACTACTCAGTTACAATGTGAGCGACTATTTGTCGATGTTCACATAAAAGTGACTGTAAATAAGAAACCTACATTAAGAATGATTCTTTAGTTAGTTTTCAGTCAAATACCAAATTAATTTATCTTGGACGATGATGATTATAATGATGCTGATGCTGCTGCTGCTGCTGATGATGATGATGTAAAATTAAAGACAAACGGATCGTGGATTATATGTTAATGGACGAGACACCTTACATTTGTATTATCCCTTATTAGACACTTAGCTCTGTGACAAGAGTAATAGCGTCGTTAGATATGGCTACATTAGAATAGGTTCAAACTGTAACAAGTAATTATAGGAAGCAATAAGTATACGGATAAATAATTTGTTTCATATATAAAACCACTACCCAGTGAGTAGCGATTATGTTTACTAGTATGAATTGTTGCTTGAATTATGCCTGTATGTCGGGAAGACTGCGTTGCAAACGGAAATATACCACCTCCAGCGTGCGTTATAAAAGATGAGTGTTCAAAGAGTAGCTTTTAAGACAAAACGCGCTAGAAATTTTTATATCAAATGATATCGCAGAGAATATAGTCACGTCTTGTCAGTTTGAGTCGGAATCGTGACAAGAAAAATAAATCCGAAAATTTAAAAATAATCTAAGTGGATGACAACGCGATGTCTGCCCTTCTGCGTCTCCTAACTTCCAAGTAAGGACATATTTTGGACCCAATTAATTATAGGCTATGTAGTCTTCCCTATATCGTAGATAAACTCTCACATTAATAAAACCATTTAGACCACAGCAAGTCCCAATTGTGTAGTATACTGCACGATTAGTATTTTTCGTCTAGTTAGGAAAAGAAGGGCATACGTCACTAACTATGAGAGGAGCACGGGTTTACATGAACGATACAGCAAGCGACTATGAAGGAAGACATTTAAATCCCCGGCGCAACGTACGTATAGAAATATAATCCATTATTCTCAGTAGGAGCACCATACCAAAGAAGTAATATAAGTATCTTCTCTGATATATGAACTTCATTAGCACATGTACATTTCATTGAATTTAGAATTCTACGAATGCAATGTAACGAAAACGTAGGTTTTGAATAAAATCGAATATATACGTACCAATATATATATATATATATATATATATATATATATGTATATATATATATATATATATTGGTACGTATATATATATATATATATATATATATATATATATATACACATATATTGGTACGTATATGTATTGGATCAACAAATACTCACAAATACTACACCCACGATTCACAAAACAATTCGTCATCTTAATAAAAATTATTTCGAGTTCGCAACGACAACTACATTCTAATACTTGGTACAGTAATGGGAATAGAAATATACGACACCCTAACACTCGCGTTTCTAGAAGAAAGTCTACATTAAAAGATAGACTAAACATTAGCTCACTACACTAAAAAAAATATTTATAAAGTCCTGGAAAAGATATCTCGATGACTGCTTAGTCAATTGGAACCCACATGCGGATAAATAAAGGGTTTACGCGCTATAATTAAAAAACTACACCGTAAAAGAAAATTCCCCCTAAAATAAAGCTCTACAAAATTACCCTTCCTAGATATACTAGTAAAAACAGTAAACAATGGTATTATCATAGACGTCTATCGAAAAACTTACAGACACGCAACAATATCTACACTTGAAATGCTATGGCCTCACCTACCCTTCACCCTAGCACGTAGACTCTGCACAATATTCACAGACAAACACTTCCGAACAATCCGAGATCTTATCTCTTAACTACGAATAAATCTAAGAAAACAACACTTCCTACGACAAATTATAGACAAATGTATCAAACTGGTGGAAAATATACTAGCAGGACAATTGACACCCCCAGAAAACGAAACAAAGAATACATGGTAGCACACGTATTTATACATTACACAAAACATCCAGATTTTGTAACAGAGATAACGAAAAACTAAACAATCTTTATATGTGCCTAAATCAAAACGTGGATTCCATGACCAAAGCTTCTTTCTTAGAACTGCACGCCTGTGGAACTCTGTTCCGTCTGCCTGCTTCCCACCGGACTACAACTTGGATGTCTTCAAGTCCAATGTTAACAAATTCCTAATGAACCGCCCCCTTAAGTAAACACTTCATCAAATCTCCACAATAACGTAATGTACTTGCAATAACCCTTATCCCTGAGTGGCTTCCGGGCCTTGAAAAGTGGTGATCTCTGTGTAAAAAAAATATTTTAAACACCAATAAATTCAACGCTTACACCAACTCCCACACCTAAAAGGATTTCTTACTTCATCCAAACCAAATCAACATCCAACGCAAGGAGTCAAAAATTCAACAAACAACGATGTGGAGTTTATAGCATAATATTAGACAGAAACACATACACATTCTTACAAAATAAAAAAAGATCTAAACTGCACTTCCAAAAGTGTGGTCCATGTTATAAAATGTGCAACATGCGAGACATCCTACGTAAACCTTCAGCAATAGAGTAGCCTTGCGTCAATCCAACATTAAAATCCAAAAAAAAAAAGACACCCGCATGTTTCACAGAACATACATACATTCAGTGGACACAAATTTAGTATAATGTCCATATTCCAGAACTACTTTTACTTACTAACACAAGAAAATAATTTCATGACAAAATCCCCTCTCGCATTAAATAAATCTCAAAAACAACATATATAAATAAGCAAAACACAATACACTTACACGAACACATGCTTATGCAAGTGTGCACCCTTACACCCGAATCAAGATAAACACGATGAAGCATACACACGCACTTACGCACGCATATCTTGCACAGTTACATGCATTCACATTCAATATAATAGCGGTTCTCCAAACGAAACAAATGATTATAAAAATTACCTATTCTGCCCAAATTCAATGAAAAATATCTCTCTATACTAACGCAATTTTAATCAATATATGGATATATATATATATATATATATATATATATATATATATATATATATCAAATAGGAATAAGAATTTATATATACAGATATGCACCCTCGTATATATATATATATATATATATATATATATATATATATATATATATATACCTGTGTCTATATATATATATATTTACGAGGGTGCATATGTGTATATATAGATTTTTATTCCTATTTTATATATTTTATTTATTATCTATATATATATATATATATGTGTGTGTGCGTGTGTGTGTGTGTATGTGTGTGTGTGTTTGTTTATATTGGGGTCCGGCCCTGTTTCGTTACGAGGCTCTAGTGGTTAGACTAGTATATAGGCACACATAAGTCACCACAGCTCGACGCAGTCGCATACATTCATTTGCATGTATACACCCCCACACACGAATCAAATGAAGCATATCAAAACACACATGTAGACATGCACCGCCTACGCTCGTGCACGGACATGAACGCACGTACACGCACTCTTGTCTTTCTCTCCATCTCGATTTCCCCTTTTTCTCTCTAACATACACAGACACAGACAGAAGCACGCGCACACACATAGACACACACACATGTAAGAAGTAGAAATCACAGATTTTAAACACGTACACACATTCAACGCACAATCACTCACCTTTGCCCACATACACGCACGCACTAACACACATCAAAAAGAAAAAAATATTTAATAAATAAACATAAGCACATCCCATCCACCCACTTACGGACCTCAGCAGATGGACTTAGGATTGACTCCATCGATTGAACCTCTAACCAATCCCATTGGAGACACCCAGTCTCATATTCACACATCTTTCAAAAGCACAATCATTCTGGCCGAACTGAAATAATCTCCAAAAGAGAATTTACTAGTCTTTTCACCAAAAAACAAACTTCTTACTAAAAAATATTTGAAAAGAGGTAAATAACATTACGCGTTATGAAAATATGTAAACATATACAAAAAATAATAAGTCTTAAAAATCAATGATGCTGGCTATACTCTTTTAAATATATATATATATATATATATATATATATATATACAATTATCTTTCGTTCTCTATTTCTTTTTCTATCTATTTTGGAAAATGTAATTCATGAATTTCTTTGCAGATGTATTATGTACATCTAATATCGATAGAATTAAATTTGACCGTATTCTTATATTCTCTATTGTACTATAAACTTGGATAATTACCCTATCCCCGAGGCATTCTTATTCTTCCACAATTCAGATTCATAAAATATAAAATATCAGAAAATATACAGTTAAAATACCCCTTTCTTCAGTATGGAAAATCCAGTTACTAAAGTAATATTTCGTCAGCATTTCTTCATTTCTACTACTATCGTACATATAGTCATTTTCAGAAATAATCGAGTAAATTGATAAGCAGACAAAAATACATGGAAATCAAAACATGTCTGTTCAGTAATAGTCTTTCTAATAATTTTATAATTGGTAATATCTTTTTTTGTTGTTTTTTACATGATGCTTCGCACATCGCAATTAATCAATTGTAGTTTTCACATTATAATAGCTGATAACATTACAACTGACAGTTCAATTTTTTTTACACAACTTCGACTGAAATGTGTCATCTCTTAATTTCTGTGTTTTTTCTTAATTTAATAGATTGACTCACACGATTTCGTTTTTATCTTATGCACCATTTCGTGCAGTTTAGTGTAAGGTTAATTTACATGACCAGTAACCACAGGTCCGAGTGTCAAGAACGTAAAAACATGGTTACATAAGTTTTATCTAAAACGGGTATACATCGTTCAAAAATATAATCTAAAATTTATAAGGTTATTTAAAGAACTATATGGTCAAACATCTATGATATGTTTTACACCCCTGTGACATATTTTACAAGTTTCGCTTATTGTGTAGCCATACGCGTCTGTCATCAGGTAGACTCCTTGCATTAAAGTGTATTAATTTACTAAATTTTTAAAAGCGGCATAATCCGAATCCAAGATTACTTACACTAACGTTTTTATTGTGCAAAATATATGCATTATTAAGAGACCACCTATTTCACGACATCGGGGCAATAGCATCAATTTCATAATCCATTACAAAAATCAAATACTCTATCAATCATACTTTTAAACACGTTTTACTGATGAAATATGATTTTCCAATTAAAGATTACTTATTAACAATAACGACACATAAGTAATAGAAAAACGTCGATTAACTTGCACAACATTTTGCCTTAAGATGTATTAAATTAAAAAAAATATTTTATGACATATATTCTTACACAATCCAGTAATTCTATTTCTACCACAAAAACTACGCACCTGTAAAGACAAACTACTTTACAGAATTGCAAAAGAATAGGTATAAATATTTGTTGGTCTGGCGAGTGTATGGCATTTTCTATCCCTTATTTTATTTTTGTACACTTCAGAGTTTTCTTAAAAATAATATTTTATATGTTACAAAATAGATATACTCATTTTGATCTGAGATACTATGATTTCTATCTCAGAAATATATTTTAGAATGTCTCCTTATCCCTATCTCTATCCTTCATTTTCTGTCTCCACTTCTCAATATAGGTACCGCCCTCGAATCATTATCTTATAATTCAGTTTTATCCTAATTAATAAGTTCAGATAATTTTAAAGGCACAATATGCGAAAGACCGTTAATTAATAATAACACAGGAAAATTATGGTATACATATGCTTTAAACTGATTATAAGCACGGATGTCATAGAATTTAATTGTTTGGCCTGCTAAATTACAGTGTCCGTCAATAAAATATGTATCCGTATTGTATATTGTAAATAGCGCTTTATTCCGAAACCATGTAGGTGAGATTTTTTAATTCACTTTTTTGTCGCCTGGGACTTTGCGTTCGGAACAGAAAATACTAAGTAGGAAATAATATGTCAATGTGGGGACTAGAACTTTCTGCCCCCCCCCCCTGCTTTATTGAGCAATTCCAGGCGATATCTAAGTTTGTTGCTAATAAATATGTCACATGGATAAAATAGTCTATGTAAGTATATATCTGTATTATTAGATTTTACTTTTTGCTTTAATAAGTGCCCGATAGGTACCATAATTTGGTTAACACTATATAATTATATATTTGATTGAATACTGTATACTTATGCATATATTTAAACTTCAATAATTAAATCAGTTACAGTTCAGAATTAAGATAGCAGGAGTGTCGGTTAATTAACGGTATATACGTCTGCTATTATTTACTTATTTCGGTGAAGAAATTATTTTGAAAAACGAAGATAAATATTAAGTCCTCTATACCTGTCATCTATCATATCTGCACGTGTTTCTAGTTACCAACGGAAAGGAAACCATAAATAATCATCATTAAATATTTGGGACTAACATGCCACTGCTTATCATTGGCGTACTCGAAGATAAGAACTAATGTATATGGCAATTAGATGTAAGACATCATTGTTCGGATCGGGTGTGCTGATTGAAACTTTGCAAATTTTTATTTAAAGATGGCGACTCAACAAGAATTTGTAAAATATATACTTAAAAAAGACCATGATTCATTTAGCGGAGAACTAACTTCGGATTATTATGCTATGGTAGTTCTTTGAAAATAAACAAACTTTGGTCATTTAAGCTTCGGTTTACATATACGTAAAAAGTAAAAACAACAAGAAAAATATTTATAGTTTTTACGTATATTTTTTAAAAAGATTGAGAGTGTAAGAAACCAGGTAGGGCAACTTCTGTAGAGTTCTTTGTTGCTAGTTAGAGAATAAGTATGTAGGTATTTTCCTTCTATGGGGTGTAATTTAAACAAAAATGAGAAAAGATGAGAACTACGTGTCTGGTTTTTATAGTGCGTATTAATTTTATATCTTTATCGCTTCCTGGTTCGCCTAAAGAGACCGATGATTAGATATTTGACCCTCTTGAGTACAGAGCCATGACAAATTCAGTTTGGCTGTTTTTGTCTATTTGTTTATTAGAGAGATCGGGCATGAAGATCGAACCTCTAGATGATATAGTCTCCATGGAACCCTAATTTTTGTTTAATGTATACGTCTTCTCTAAGATGTGCACATAGTTCACCCCAACATAACGAGAGTAAGAGCGATTGAATGCGAGTAATAAATATTGTTGATGATGGCTGCCACTTATTTTCGCGGTTTCATGCGTGGGTCGTATTTTCTAGCCATCATCAGATGTAAGAAGTACAGAAAACGTCGGGTCCTGCAAGCGAATTCTCTCGAATTTTCACTGATGCATTATTAGCGGGCTGTCTATGACACTGTCACATTAGTATCGAAACCACTACGATTAACAAGGAAAAGCATAATTGGAATAGTTCTATAACTTCTAACACTGTGAAACCATTACTGAATAGAAATGTACAATAATTAAAGCTATTTAAACATAAAATGCACAACCAAAAAACATGTACACAACTATTTTATCTTTCGCTATCATCGGTTATGTTAGATTTTGCACTGGTATAGAAATCGCTATGACAGTTTGATAAGCCTAACTACTTCCGTGCTGGTTTATGACACACTGGAAGCAACAGCTTTGTTTTTGAAACAATGACATGAAGATTACCTTATAGTGCTTAATGACTCCGTCTAGTAAGAACTTTATTTTGCTGTTCATGTTGAACATCTCGAATAATAGAGGCATGTAACCAGGTGCTACATTTTCCAAAGTGTTATTTGGAAATGTGCAAGGATGAGTTATCAAACTGCCAAGAATATTTTATATATCAGAATGCGTAAATATATAGAGAGCGACTAGTATTCACATTTGGTCGCTTATCTTATACTAGCCAGGTTCAATATATATTTGCTAAATAACTAAGTTTATTTTAATTCGCATTTTTCTGTAAACTTTTATAAAAAGAGAACACCTGACACGATAGGACAAAATCTGACCAATCAGATTAAACGAAATTACTTTCTCCATTACTCTGTTTTGAAATTAATGATTAATGTCAGCATCGTTTGAGTTATTATTTCCGAAGATTAAAATTTATACCGCCAGAGAAAACAAAAAAACAAAAACTGGCAAACAAAAAAAAAGAACGCCTTTATGTTGCATACTGGTTCTGTTTAAATTGAAACTCGAGACAAAACCTGCTCACAATGATTAACTCGCGGCTAATCTCGATAGATTGACGCGATCAACAAAATGCAGACCGAGTGACTCAGCTAAGAAAACCAATCATCAATCGTTAAATATTGTGTTTAAGAAGATGAGATTATTTTAGTCTCCTTTTATTACCATGATTGAATCTTGTCTTTCGTTTTCTAATTCACATACTATGCGATACAAATCGTGCATGCCTAAATATTTTTATATAAATAGTGTACAGAAAACTCTGCTTGTTTGGTAAAACTTAAGATTGATATGATTTACCATGTCTCATTGATGTACACAGGCTTGCCATAAAAATGTCAACATTAAATTGGTAATAAGATTACCACTCCTGTCTGTAATTAAACCATACGGCACGGCCACGTTTACACACCGATTATTATCAGAAGTTAAGCAAGGCTGAACAGAGTTAGTACTATATGATGAAGCATTTCAGACTACCATACGTAGTTTGAATGTCAGATTAGTATTTTTGTTTTCCAATGTGTGCAGTAGTAGCGGTCGCACATATTAACAGCGATATAAAAATATTATTGAGTTTACCAAACTCTATCATCTCAATTAGGGTCACAAAACGGTGATTAAACCATATGCAGAACGAATAACCTACAACCTATTGCTGAATAGTCTAAGAGTCCTTATTACATATGTCAATAAATAATGTATGAAAAGAGTGAAGTTATATAGAAAATACTACTAGGTAAACCTACTAAGCAAAAATGGATTTTCTGACTAGCTTTAAATCTTCCGATCAGGAGGAATTATTGTCTCCTACACTAGTGATTGCATACCTACGAATCATTGGTGGATGTAAATAAAATAATGTGTTAATATCTGTTCTAAAATATTATATTTGTTACGCTATTTTCAGACAATTAAAGTTCAGGCCTATTGAGGTAATTAAATAAAAAATGCATATTTCAAACGAAAGCTCACCATTCCGACTTCCTGGCGTTGAATACTCTCCCTGATTTTTAACTGAGAATCGTCAACGAAAATTATATTAATTGGTACTACATTTCCCTCCGTCAATATATTTGTAGTCTAACTGGTTGTTAGCTGGACAATACGCAAAATTATAGACTCAGGTCCAATCACAATTTTACATCATATCTATATTTTTTTTTATTATAGCGAAAGCGTATGTTTTCGCCTTTACCGCTCTCCGCGATTTTTTGTTTTAAATTACTTATCGGCTCTTCAGAAGAGATCAAAAGTATACAAAACACAATCACCATATTCTAGTGTAATACAAGGTGGAACGATAAAAGTGTTGCCCTATAAACTACACTGCAGCTTCATCTTCAAACTTTTTTTGAGACAAGTAATTCAAGTAACTTGATTATGTAGTAGTGCTGATATCTATTTAATGTAACGGCCTTAAGCCTAAATCACCGATTCGATACAGGTCCTAAACTTGGAGCAAGCTTTTTTCCACAAAGATCGGCGGGAGCTCGGCGATCTTTATGAATGCCGGCGATCAGACTGGCTTTGGTATTATGGGATATTATGTTGGTGAGGTTCTCCACGTATTATCAAAGGAAGTCGTTCATTGGGTTCAGGGCAGGGATGGAGGGGGCGATGAGAGAAGGGTGCAAAGTTGTACCCCTCTTTCTGAAGCAAAATGGCCGGCGCCGAGTCATACTGTCATACCCAGGGTATGTCAGCAGCCACTTGATTGCATCAGGGGATCACCACACTCTCCAGCACACCGAATACAATTTTTTGTTGGCTTTCAAGCTGACTTCGAAGATGTGAGGTGGTATGATGTGGACCTCACTTGAAATCACACCAAATACAATATCCGTTGACAGAAACTTTGTTTTCATCACCCAGGGCACATCCTTGTTATTTATCGAAAGCTAGCGATGCACGTTGACGGTGGTGGTGATGCTCCTATTGTCATAACTTTGATTGATAGATATCCTTAGTTGTATCACTCGTCGAACATTGTGTCACATTAAGGCAGAATATAAGGCTCCTATCGCTCTTGGGGTTCGTACACAACTGGCCACTCGATACTCTGCAACAAAAAAATGAAAACCGGTTTCTTCAAACAAACATAAAATCATGGCGTCTTTTTTAGGGCGATAATGTCATAGTTCCATCTTTAACTAATACCAATACGAATAATAATGGTAATTCTTGTCATTTCGCATATCCGACTATATTAGTATAATTACTTGCCTCCAAAATATCAAATTAATTCCAAGAGTACATTATTTCCCCCTGTAAACATCAGAAAAAAGGGGGGTTAACAAAACGAGATTTAAACGTGAATTCGCGAGGTATAAATACTACATACTTCCGGTTATAAGATAGACGAATATCGGCTGAAGAGAGTTTGATAAGGATACCTTAAACGGGCTTATTATCGGGCTTGAAACCGACGGTACCAATTATCTGTCTCAACTAACAACTTTCTGTACACAATATATATATATATATATATATATATATATATATATATATATATATATATATATGCAGGAATTTATAAAAAGTGATGGCAATGCCCAATCAACGGAAAAAAAACCGAAGACTGTATTGGTTACGAAACGTTTGTATTTAGATTGGAAAAAATCACATATCGTATTGATCAATATAGACATAGTCTATACCTCTAATTATTTTGTGTATTTATATTCATATTAAAACGCTTCCTTCTATTTATTTAATAAGAAAATTCCAATTTGTTATATATGGGTCTCGGAATTGTCAATCTTACAAATGAAACTAACGACAAGTAGTGTAATGTGTATATATATATATAATATGCATTTATCATAAAGAATACAGGAGCCACTAAAGTGGTAGGGCAGGAACGTATTCGTAGCATGCGGTTAATCATGGTATGAATGCCTCCATTTAGTCTCTGAAAGCAGTGGTATTCATAAGACTGGTTGATTCCACTTAGTTCTGAAATAGCGGTGATTAGTACCTCACAACACCTCAATTCCGAGCTTTTCATTCCCCTGGGAGATCGTATAGCTCTTTTTTCTGGGGCTGATCTCTATCCATTTTCCTTTTACTGGAATACCGGCGTTGTCCGGCTGCTTGTGGTGTTACCAAGTCGAACGTGTCATATATCTCCCCCATTACTTCTTCTTGTTCATTGGAGATTGCCTTTCGTCATCTGTTATACGTTTCCCAATTTGGTTTAAATGTTTCTTGTGCGTAAATCTTGGATCTTCGATAATGTAGACGATCCACCCGATCCTTTTCTGGACCTTCCCTAGTTCCCACATTGTGCTATTTTTTGTGTACCTAGAAAAATAGCTTTTCATCAGGTACATGCCTCTTTTTAGGAACTATATTATTTGGCGGTTTCACCTGTTTTGGTAAAAGTTTCTCGAAGACCGGCCTCATTTCCCTCGCGAACATTAACTCTTCCGGCGACTTCTTCGAGAGAGTACTTTGATTTTGCGTAATTCGGTGAACATGTAACAACTGTTGTAACGCCTTTTCTAAGAGAGTTCCTTTAGTGTTCTTCAGGGATCTTTCAACGTGTCTACAAACCTCTCTGCTTGAACGATCGATTGGAGATGATATATTGGCGTCGTTATGTGGTTAATCTAGAAATCCTCGCAGAAGCTTTTAAATGTGCTGAAATGAATTATGTGCCATTGTCTTACGCTAGACCATCAACCACACCAAACCTAGCGAACAGAGACCTCATTGTAAAATCGGTTGTTGGACTTTTACTATTTCCAACATTTCGCTTGCAAACTTTTCCATTTTTAGCGAAGACGGTATGGAATTACTTAATATAACAAAACAACCCAATTCGTGAATTTACTTTTCCTATAATACCAACTGTTTAGAAAAAAAATTACAAACTTCGTACCTGGTTATTTAACGAATATTTTTTCATACATTTATTTCCTCGCGTGGCTATTTTTCTGAGAAAATAATTCCGCGTTTGCTTTCATACAGAATGCATTTCTTTTTCTATTTTCGTAACGTGTAGGTGCTGGGTTCCATTCCTTGTTAATCTTACATTTTTTCTCTTTTTTCTTTAAAAAGAAAAAGTTACTTGACTGTGAAGCAAAGTTTATAGAATTTGTTTAATATTGTCTATTCTGTTAGATCTCTGTGGGAAAATAATGCCTTTTTCTCGTTAACACTTTATTTGTCGTGCTTCGCGAAGTCGTTTTTTTTTTCTTCTTCGACGTGCAGTCCCGTCGATCAGTGAAAAGTTTATTTAATCGGATTAAAATCCAACGTTTTTTAATTTGTGCAAATACTCGCTTTAGCCAATAAAATCAAATATATAACTTACTTTTGCAGGAGTGTACCTCGCTTTTTCCAACGTAATGCCCTTTAACCATAAGACATATTGCTTTTTTGAACGATAAAGTTTTTTTTGTACTTAGTGAAAACATGGTCTCATTAATTCAGTAATAATAATTCTCCACACAATTCGTCTTATGAATTCTGTTTCAGCTAGTATATTCACGTTTTAGTAGCGTTTTTACAGCCAGATAAGGCTTTTCGACGACGTCTTTTTAAACTCCTTTTTTCGGCAAGAATTGTTGTCCTTTTTTCGAAGTGTTCTGTATCCCGTATTTGGGGAGTTTTGCGCTCGAATGTTGTTGTTTTTCTTCAACATAGGCAATTAGTTTTTCCCATTCTTCACCGATCTTTTAAAAATAAATAAATATCTTAACGGTTCGAATTTCCCCCGAGTGTAGGAAAAATTATATCGAATATCCGTGTGGGTGTTTTTTTCTTGAATCCTTTTGGCCGTCAAATTCTGTCTTCCAATAGCTATTTTTAGAGTGAATTCCTCGCCCAAATATCTGTCATTCCGTTGTTGTTAGCAATTATTGTAGATCGACCCGGGAAGTACTTAGAATCGTCTTCGTCAGTCACTTGTTATAGACCCATGCCACGGGTTACAAATGAAAGAAACCAAAAGTAGTGTAAAGTGTATAATATATAATATGTATTTACCATAAATAATACAGGAGCGGTTAAACATGGTGTGAATTTAGTCCATGAAACCAATGGTATTCATAGAACTGGTTGATCCCACTTAGTTCTGAAATAGCGGTGATTAGTACCCCTACAACAGTATTTACATGATTTATGCTAGCGTAATATTTGCTTATAGTAAACACAAAACTTTTCTATATATATGTATTCATGCGTTTATTTGTTCATGCGTTTATTTATTTATGTATTTGTTTTAAAAATTGCCTACCAAACGTCTTTTTTCAGTTTTATGTCTACATTTATGCAATTTAATATGTAGGGTACGCGAACACATGCGCAACACCATATTTAGCCTTTAGCCGGGGAAAGTCATTGCAGAAGTTTGAAAATGTAAAAAAATGGAATTTGCCAAGTAAAGGGCGAACGAATGCATTAGAAATATGCATGCGTAACGTAATGCGTAACGGTTCATGCGTAACGGTTCATGTTTTAATTGTTACCTTGACGCAAACATGTTTTCACAGTGCAGGCATAAACGTCAAAGGAAAATTTAATCGTACGCTTAAAGTTTTAGGGTTGATTCTCGTTTGTGGCGCACAAGTAATTATTTTCTTTTACTTTTATAATCTTTACTATATATTGGGGCCAATATAATATAAAAATAAATAACATGTCTACATGAATGAAAATATCATATTATGTTGCATAGGGGTCATATTACAGAGAGATAGAAGAGAGAAGAGAGAAGAGAGAGGACGACATTTATACCTTTTTACAGTCTGTGGCTCTTATAACATATATTTAGAGAAGGGTTATCAGTTCTTATGACACAGGAGGGGGCAGTCATTACTTACGATAGAGAGGTGGACACATTTCTCTCCCGAGTTATACACAAAGTTCATTAATAACGATTAGTGGGAACAAAGTACATTAGTATGAGATGACACAAATTTCATATTATCGATTATTTCACATTCCCTTCAATTTGGTTGAAAGACGACACGGAGACGCAGTTACAAAATCTGATGTGTTCTTTTATTACATTCGGTCAGTTGCAATGATGATGGTTCCAGAATTCAAAGTCGACTACATGATTAAAATGCTAACCCTTTGCTGCTTGAGGGAGACTCTCTTCTGACTAATGTCAGCTCTGTATCTCGGCTGTCCAACTCATCTAATTTCCTAAAACTAGAAAACTATATTGAGAATTCATTTTCTGCTATGACGACATATATCATGTATCCACGTGACACACACGCGTGGGAAACTCACGTGGTTTAAACATACATTTCCAAAACGCACTTTTTCCAATAAAGAATTCTCCTAATCTATTTTTCGACCTAACTTATTTTTCAATGTTTTTATTTTTATATTGTTCGTTTTTCTAACTGACCTTATTATAATTCAGTTTTCATAAAAAAATTGATCGATCAAAATTCCTTCTACTCAAACATGTATACTATTTTATTTTAAATTGAACAATGCGAATTCTACATTCCATTTCTGACCCTATTTCCGAACATTGCTTACAAGGTTCGTATCTCGGTCTATCTAATCTCATTTATTCTGTTTTAAGGTTTTTCTTACTTACAAGAAAAGGGGAAGTTATGTATGATGGTTCCAGTAATGACTGGATATAGGTTCTGGGTAATTCGAAATTGTATTTTTTGCCGTGCTCACTCTGAGAATTGAACCTTAAACATTCAGAAGAATATTACTATAACAATTGATTTTTTCAAGTATTTAACTATCGGGCAATGTGGTTTCATATTCATACTATACTGATTTTATGTATATATATATATATATATATATATATATATATATATATATATATATGCTAGCTGTACCCTGCCATGCGTTACTGTGTTTCTATGATATTGTTTGTTAAATTTTTTTTACTGCAAGTTATGTGCCATTGGAAAGCTTGGATTTGTTTATATTTCACAACATGATAATTAGTACACCAAATTTCAGTTGCAATACATGCGGTGGCATCCCTGGCAAATATAGCTGTTGGATAATTAACCACTTTATCTGCTTTCACAACAGTGTCGATGGATGTGTATTTGACTACCTCACTTGGAATTTTACATTGAATAATAGCGTTAAGTTCATGGACATCTTTGTATTGACCTGGAAGAATAGCTCATTCAATCAGTCAAATGGAATTCTTATAATTTGAATATTTGCAAAACCATTTTAAACTAACTATTCTTTTGATGAAATAAAATTACAGAAATTACAGAAGTTAAAAGTCAAAGAATTTTGCCCTTAATTCTGATCAGCTGGCACTTTTTCGTAACCTATTTTCCACAAGTGATGCAAAAGTTTTGTGTGCGGATCGAACAGTCGGCGAGTGGACATGCATATTTTGAGTTAAGTTTAGTGTCTTCAAATGGAACAAAAAATAGAGTATTTGAGGCAAGTATGTATTGCATCCGCTGGTGTTGATTGAAGAATAACAGGTAACATCTGTCTGAAATCTCCTGCAAGCAATATTACTGCATTCCCAAATGGTCTGATATTGCCACGCAAATCTTGCAAGGATCGACCAAGAGCCTCAAGTGATTTTTGCGTACCATTGTGCATTCATCCTAAAAAATAAGTTTGCATTTCTGCAATATTTTTCCCCATATTGGATGTTTTGGAGATGTCGAACATGAGATTTTTGAAAACTTGAATGTTTTACAGTAGAATAAATAATTCTTCTACTTGGCAGCAAGGTTGCAGGTATTCCTCATGCAGCAAGGGCTAAGGCTATGTCATTTTGTTACCAAATTACTGCCAAAATGAATTTAATTAGAAAGGTTTTACCAGTTACTTCTGGTGCTGTTCAAGGTAGCATTAATTTTCAAATCACTTCAGTCAGTAAATTAGGTGACTAAAATTGGATTTATCCATGTTTTGACAATGCCTTATTCACTGTAATTAATTTAAGAGGCTAAAATAGGATGAGGGATTAGAGATGGACAGATAGAGAGGAAGATATATAGATAGAAAAGAGAAAGCGAGAGGAAAATAGAGAAAGAGAAGGAGAGATAAAGGGATTGATAGATAAACAGAGAGAGCGGGAGAGTTAGAAACAGAGAGGGATGAGATAGAGGAAAGGAGAGAGATAGAGGGAGTTAGAGAGAGAAGGGGCTCAAAGATGGAGAGGTTGATATAGAGAGAAAGATAGATTGAGAGAGGGAAAGGGAGAGATAAACAGAGAGAGATATTAAGAGAGGAAGAGAGAGGGGGAGAGAAACAGAAGGTGAACTACACTTCACCGTTTGTTTCCTCGTTCAGTAGAGAAGAAATTTTTCGAGACTGAGGCAATTTTAATGTTTTGTTATTATCCAGAGTACCCCTTTATTTTTTTTGGGGGGGGGCTAGATTGTCATCACATTAGAAACCGACCGGGCTATCTGTACTTTCACTTAACAAATTAATAAAAGAAAAACATATTGTAAAATTTGAATTTAACATGAAAATACTATTTTGAAAAATAGCACGATAACATAAATGCGTAAGTGCCACGTTAGGTACTCCTTGGGCGGTAAGTTCCATGGCGACGAGCATAACTATTTAATGGTTGCTCCCTTAGCCCCCCCCATAATCAAGGCTAATGCATGCGCACGTAACATTTTTTTTATTTACTGACGTTGGCTTAGTAACTAAACGATTTATTGATAATTTCGTAACCCTTAAACGCATGCCGGAAGATTTAAATTGGTTCAATGTTGTTTTAAATAATTAAAAAAAGTTTCATTCAACACAAAACCAAAAACACATATAAATATATATTATTTATTATTGTATTCATTGAAATTTACTAATTTTTAAATTAAAAAGTTAAAAAAAAAGGTAAAAAATAGTTGCTTATGTGCGCATAAAAACTTTTTTTTTATTTTTTTTATTAGATTAGGTCCACCTTGGAATCACCCCCCCACCTCCAAATCTTAAGAACAGCTTCCGGAATAAACACCACTTTTGAAGGGGGGGCTATTTGCAAAATTTAACTGATATTTTCTTCAGCATACCCACCCGAAAATACTATCAAAAAAAAAGGAGGGGTTCAGTACCTGTGGCAGAGAAGTAGATTTGTTTATTAATAAAAGTCGTCATTTAAAAAAGAAAATTGCATCCCGAAGTTTATTTTCGCACTATTCAACAATATGTTCATCCGCGCATGAAAATTAAAAAAATATTTGTAAAAGTAAGAAGTTATCAGCAAATGATTTAGTTTTTATTTATTTATTTATTTATTTATTTATTTTTTTACATTTGGTCCATCTCCACAAATGTCAAGAACGGCTTTCAGAATAAACACCCTCAACCTCTCCATGTTAACAACGGATTTCGGAATAAACACCATTGGGGGGATATTTAAAAAAAAAAGTCGATAAAAGTCGTCATTTAAAAAGAAATTTCAAATCAAATGTTTGTAAAAGTGAGAAATTATTAATAAATGTTTAGTAATGCAGAGAGTGATCCGCGCTATTTTTTAAATCGTGTTTTTTTTTATTCCAACCAATCTTATATCGAAAAACAAAAAAAAAACTCAAAAAGCAAGCGACTAACTTTTTTTTGGCCTTATATAATAAAGAAAAAATGTGAAAATTAAAAAATTTGGAAGATAAACAAATGAATTATGTTTTTTTTTAGTTTTTCTTCTTACTAAACGGAAAATGAAATCTTTCGTCAATTCTTGGCTGTGAAATGAATTGAACCGGAAGTTCAGTTTTATCAACAGAACAGATTCGAACCACGGGTAAAAAATATATTTATTTAATTTAATATTTTAATAATTCGCAAGGTAAATTAATTTTAATAACATAAAAACATGCCTCGACTCTAAAGATAGGTTGTTTGAAAATTTCAAATATATTTGTAACGTAGAAATATGGTTTTATTCGTTTGGAACGAACAAAATTTACATTTATATATATATATATATATATATATATATATATATATATATATATATATACTCCTATGAATTCGTTTCTTTGTGTGTATTGATATTTATATTAAAACCCCTCTTTTCTATTAATTTAGAAAGAGAATACATTTTTCTTATGTATGGGTTCTAGAATTGGATTCACTAGCAAAAGATCTAGCTAATTTGCATATTCTTTTAAACATTTATTTTGATTAATTCCCTATTAGTTTTTTTTTCGGTTTTATTATGGGATGATTATCTTTATTTACCTATTACTTGTAATTATATTCATACAGATATTCTACATGATTCATAATAGGGGGCAAAGTTAAAAACATTTACCTCTGCGATCACTACAAAATTACTCAAACAATTTGTGGTCTAAACATTTGAAATTTGTACATAATGGGTATTCAGAGATAGGGCAAGCTCTTAATTGGGTTGGGTTGAAAATTTTTGTTACCAATATATAAATGTATGTATGTACACATGTTTGCATATCTGCCTAAAACTTTTGACAGAAGCTATTGATTTTACTAAGATCAGTATCGTTTAAAAGTCCGACTTATAAGACGACAAATATCGAAAAATAGGCTGAAAAACATTAATATCTCTCCTTTCGAGTGTCTAGCCTTAATTTTAAAAAGTGTCACACAGCTTGGACGTCAGGTTTTCCCCCCGTCCTTTTCCTTCTTCGCGGTATGGGTTCGAGTCTGCCTTTCTTACTATCACATTTTTCTTTTTTTTTTCTTTTGCTCAACAGACGAATCAAAACACTCGAGCAACGCCGGGCTGAAATGCTAGAGTACATATATATATATATATATATATATATATATATATATATATATATATACTAGCGGGGGTACCCGGCGTTGCCCGAGTGTTTGTTTGCGGGACGGGGGGGAGTTTTAAAAAATGTTATGGTAGGTAAGTAGGATGGATCAAACCCGGGATCATGAGTAAAAGTAGGAAAATAAAGTGTGAAAAAAAAACAAACATCTGCAACGTTAACAGTTCGGCCACCAAGAAAAGTCCATTCCAGTTGTTTAGGAAAAAAAAACGACTACGGTAGGTCGGCGCGAACGTGAAAATATAATGTGAATTGTCCAGAACGCTAACCTATACGCCACAGAGCACTGCAGCTTAGTTTAGTGATTTTAAATAACTTCACATGAAAGAACTACGAAGCCAAACCGGTGTTCTATTCTAAACTGTTCCTTGTGAACGATCCCCAAACGGTGTTAAGTGGTGGCAGGGGGAGGATGAATTTATAAGAGAGAAAATATTTTACCACTTCCATTGATCTTAACCGATTTTGGCCGTGACTTCTCAGCAGAAAAAAGTATAGAAATCTAAGATTATCGAGGAATTTGAGAAATAATAAGCCTATAACACACCTCAGCTATTATTCTCCCGTTTGTGCACATTATATTTGCATGAAATATCTTGATTTTTAATCCTATTAAGGTCAAAATCAGACGGGAAAAATGAGTTCATTTTATTTATATAGAGATATATGAACAATATTTAATTAAACATGTTATAAACACTTTGAAAAAGACTTAAAAACATATTTAATTTGAAAAAGCAAACAATAAATAAATGGATAGTCCTTAATTCGCGGAGTTTCGAAGAAATACTTTCCTTCTCATCAGAAAGTAGTATTTAGAAAAATTCGGAATCGGATCGTGCTTGCAAAAGTGTTTAATTAAACTAAAAGTAAGCCATAGATGTTACAAAAAATGAAGCCGAGGGAATACGGTGAATAAAAAAAGTGATTTAATATGAATGGATAGTCTGGTGAAGGGTAAAGTATACAATGACGGTAAAATCCAAAAATGCACAATCCAAGAAAATTAGTTACATTTCCATTCACCCAAGTAACATCCAAGGTTATCACATAATTGGAAGATGATACAAATTATTCCAAAAGGCAGAAATCCGTGGAATAATTCAAAAGGGAATGAATTCCAATAATATTATTAAAATTTGCGTAAAAAAGAAATGGAAGGAATTTAAAACTCGACTTTCGAGGCAAGGCCTATTTAGGAATATATATATATATATATATATATATATATATATATATATATATATATATATATATACATATATATATATATATATATATATATATATTCCAGAAAATATTATTAAATGCAACGGCGACACTTAGATTTATTATTCTTTTTTTTTTTTTTTAATTTTTCGATTTTCCGTATAATCTTTTTTGTATCAAAATCAGAAAATATTAATAAAACTTCCATAGTTGTTGCTGTCACGAGCGTTTTCGATCTGTCTACGAATCATTATCAGGTGTTGCAGTAAAAGTCCGAAGGAGCGAATATGAGAATTAAAAGTGAAAACAAAAACACACAGTAAACGGTAATAAGTTAAAATATATAGAATCGATCAAAATCGATTAAAAATTACACGGGCCTCGTTAACGGCGTCCACGAACTTATTGCATTTTAATGCTCGAATTTGTATATTAGACTAGACATTACAGTAGTGATACCTTAGAATTCATGACAGTCTATAAAATACTTATGCCCATACGTGCCTTTATATTTTTTACCCACATGGAACAAATATGGCTTTCTACCTTTCCAAGAAAAGCTAGGCAATGTTTTCTAAATTTTTAGATGGGAAATTGATATTTGTATTATTTGAATGCAGTGCTCTATTGTTTTTATCTTGAGTATCATTTTCACAACGGTTCCGTTGATGAAAACGCCCATTTTCTTAAGGTGTAACTTGTCAAACTTGGGAATGTTTCCTTCAAACTCGGAATGTTGATGGAATTTCGAACTGAACCCTTTATTTACTTAACGGCGGTAGCATGCTTCAGTTCTTTCAGTCATGTAATTCGTAATTGTATTTTTTGGTCGCTGAGAATTGGAACCTTCAACATTAAGGAGAATAGTATTTTAACAATTGATTTTTTCAAGTATTTTACCATTGCGCCACGCGTCCTCACAGTCATACTATTCCATACGTTTTCGATAGGATTGAGGTCTAGAGATTGTGCAGTGCCAGCTGTGTGAATGGGAGCATAATCATACATGAGGATGGGATTGTCATCCAAATTCCGACCAAAGACGGGTAGAAAATGGTCAGTCAACATATTAGTGTACTTGGTCGAATTAATTCGACCTTGCAAGCGAACTATAGACCCAGGACAATTGGTACTAATAATGCCCCACACTAAAATTGAACTTCCACCACCTTGCACCGTGGGAACTGAGCAACTAGGATGAAATTCTTCGTCTTTTATCCGACAGACGTAGTGCCTAATATCACTGCATAGCCTATTGTGTTTTCGTTTCTCAAAATCACTTTTGAAGATTCATGATTTTCATTAAATCTGACGAATTCCAGGCGCCCTTTTCTGTTCCTAAAAGAAACGCTTATCTTGCATCTTGAAACATATCCTCACAAATAACATTTCTTTTAATCTGTTCTTTACAGTAGAAATATACCACTTTTTAAAAAGATAGCACTGTTGTTGTTATATAGTGGACTCATTAGTATTGTTATTGTTCGTATTTCTTGTTATTGTTATATCGTTCGTTGTTAGGACTTTTTAATAGTGAGAGTCTTAGAGAGTCTTATTACAAGTGATGTTGTATCTTATAGAGAGAGAGAGAGAGACAGAGAGAGAGAGAGAGAGAGAAAGAGAGAGATATGTTTTTGAGAGATATTGTTCGTTTTATGACGATTCATATATATGAAAAAGTTAATTACATAGAAGTGTAGATATGAGCTCTTAGAGTGTGGATATATTCTTCAGACAGTCTTAGTGTAGATATGAGATGTAGAGTTCACATTGTAGATATGAGGTGTGTATGTCAAGACATTTTATAACACAGACATATAGACATATAATAAAAATGTTCACTTTACCTTTTGGTAAAATCACAACACAAAGACGACATTTATAAAAACACATGATGGGTTTATTTCTTCTCACGACCGGCCGTGGCTTTCTCATCAAGAAATCAAAGCTTCACACCTTAAGTTTCAAGGTGACCGTCTCGCTTCTAGACGTTCGAATTCCAAACTGCAGACTGTCGTCTGTCGTTCTCAAACTCCCTCTGAGTTTCTCCTTAGTTTCTAACTATATCTAGAACTTTCCATTTTCCATGACGTCATACACATGTTAAAACACGTGTCTTCTTTCACGTGTTCTGGACATGCGTGTCCAAAACTTTTTTCTTTTTTTACAAAAGGAATTTTAACCTATTCTCAGTAACCTATATTTCCAATATGTTAAAAACATGTTTATTAAATTATCTTGTAGCTGCATTCTTTCAATTGAATTTTCATAACAAAATTGAGAGTGCACATTCTTTTCTTGAAACAATTTTATCTCTAAGCTAAACAATCGTTTGTTTTACATTCCATTTTCTAATTCTCACACGTAATTTATTTCTAAACCTAAATTACGATGTTCGAATTTCGTCTATGCTATTTCATTTTCATTTTAACTAAATCTCTTTATTTTTATACTTACATGAAAAGGGGGCATCCCTTATCATATAACATTGTTGAATTTGGGGAGCCGTTTCAAATCAGTCTCTTAGGCTGTGGATCATGATAGTATTGACTTGACTGTAAGTTGTAACTCTAGTACGACCAGATTTGGAGGCATCACGAATACTACCATTGTTTTGGTGCTTTTGCAGTCTTTCGTACCGTTTTCTTATCACATTTATATCTACGGCCGATTTCTCGATTGGATAAACCAGAAAGGTGTAGACTAATGAGCTTCCGGCGATCACTAAGAGAAAGTCGTGAAATATGGACTAAATGTTACATTGTATTATCTGTAACAACCACAATTACGATTAGAGAGGCTTTGTTGCCTGTTGGTGGATATTTTAAAGTGACTGAGCGGCGATAGTTTTAGGTGGTTTTAAGCGACTTTGTTGCTGCGGACTTTCTTTGTTGTACCGGCGCTGTATATATATATATATATATATATATATATATATATATATATATATATATATATATATATATATATATATAAATTGAATTTACTTGATTCTTCCAGCCTTGCCAGACGTGTTTTAAATATTCTCTTCAGTGCTTTTTCTTTTAATGATTTGGAATTCATTCCATTTGCGATTTTTTCCAAGGAACTCTGCCTTTTGGATCATTTTGGACCATTTGGAATTTACCCATTGGATTAAAACTTTTAATTCGATCGTTTTGGATTTTACCATTCTTGGATTTTTTTACCCTTCACCGGACTATCCATTCATGTGAAATCTTTTTATCGTTTTTCTTTTACCTCCTACTCCCCTTACTTCACCCTTTTTTTTAACCAAGTAAGATCTGTGACTTACTTGTAGATTAATTAAATACTTTTATATGCAAAATCCGATCCCGCATTTTGCTAATCCCTGCTCTCCGATGAGAAGGAGAGTATTTCTTCGAAACTCCGCGGATTAAGGACTATCCACTTATCTTGTGCTTCCTTTTTTTAAAATTAAATGTTTTTAACTCTTGTTCAAGATGTCTTTTAACATGTTTTATTAATCATTTGTTCATATATATATATATATATATATATATATATATATATATATATATATATACTAGCAAAAGTACGCATCGTTGACTGGGTTCAAAAACAGCCTACAGAAAATTGACTCTGATTTATAAAAGTATCATAGGTTATGAAAAGGAAGGGTTGTAAAGAGATAGCTTCGAATTTGTGGGTATCAAAACCAAGGCAAAATATGATGAAAGCAAAAATAAAATAGATAAACCCCATAATTTATTATAACATACCGGGTCACACTGAAACAATTATCACAATAATCTGTGGATCTATATTTAAAAAAAAAACTTATAAAACTGTGTGACATATTTATATTCTATGTAGGTCAGGCGCGAACGAACACCCCATAATTTTATCATACCATATTTCTTCAAACTGAAACATAATTATCAAAGTTTACTTACGAAGATAGATATGAAAAGTCTTTATTAAAGTTTGTGTTTATTTCCATTATATGGAGGCCAGTCGCGAAGGCAGACCCCACAATTTTAATATACCATCCCTATTTAAGTTAAAACATACTTATCAAAGTATTATTATGTACATCTATATCGAAAACGCCTGTAAACGTGTTTTTTTAATTTTAATTTTTTTTTTATTTCCATACTTTGTGGACCAGGCGCGTACGCAGACCCAACAATTTTAATGAATCATCATTATGCCAGATCAACTATACCCATTCCTGTGTCTCGATACACTTTCTATCATTATAGTTTATAATTTTTCTATAATAGTCAACCATATAGGAGCCTATTCGTGATCACACAGACGTTAAGTTTTAAATATATATATATATATATATATATATATATATATATGTATATATATATATATATATATATATTTAAAATTATATTTCGCAAAAGAATTATATCATAAATGTCTAAAGTAAAATTGAAAGAGAAACATTATATTATTTCTCATTTTTTTTATTCTCGTGGGCGATTTTTAATGTATTTTAGCTTCGAATTAGTCAAAATGTTGTCTCAGGAAAAAATCAATACTTTCCAAAACACTAATACTATTATTTTTACAATAATAATCTTTATGCTAACGGGTTTTAATGTTACCAATAAGTATATGGTATGGAGAAGTGTAGACGAGTCATGGGGAGATAATAATAAGCCCACGTAGTGATTAGCTCGACAACAATCATCGTATCGAACTCCCCGTCTGTAATTTTATCATTCTTCTACTTTTCTTACAGTTCTGGTCGTATACTCGTTCGCTCACATTGGCAACTGCCGAGGGGGAGAGGTGTGACCGGTTCACACGCATGAAAAAATAAAACAATTTATAATACAAACTCGGGAGAAACAAAATATTCCACACATTCTATATTTATACATCAGTAAGAGTCTGAGGGCATGTCTAACACCATCCTTGAAAACGACACTCAAAACACTTACGTACAAACCTGCAGCATCTGTCGAGGTTTACTTCTTGCTTAGGTTGCTCATCTTGATGTGCTCTGAGCGCGGTCATATGCTCTGCGTCTACTGTCAAATCTCCTTAATTGGCGAAAACATAAGACTGTCCAGTAAATATCCTAACTGCCGTGTATTATCGAAAACTCATAGACTGTCCTAAAGTAATTCATAAACTAACTCTACATATTAGGTCGGTGCAAAAATAGTATCGTTTTTATCTGGAAGTTGAACGTTTAAAGACGAAATTATTAATGCACCAACATAATATATACTTTTCTTTAACTTCTGGATGTTAAAGGATCTTGTATGTGAGTCCTCTAGTGTAGTGATAAAAACTATGTGGCATAAACGTTGTATGCGGCGTTTTGGGTAAAAAAAAGTACGGCATTCTGTGGAATGTTGTGTAAATATTAATGTTTACACTTTAAAAAATAAAACTATTACTTTTTTTCTATAATAATTATACATAAATTTTACACGAACCATACCGCCCAAGCCCACGCACACATACACGCGTATATAAATGTATTCATTGTTATCACTTCCATACGTGAAAGCCTTTTTATCTATAAACTTATGAAAATGAACCTAATAAATTGAAGCTGACACAGCGAGCATATACAGACTATGTTTCTGTGTTAAGACAGACAGAGAGACGAACAAACACGTGGGGAAAAATGCTGCTAGGTTCCTTGAATTACTAATCTATATGACATTTGGCCCCGAATGCCAGTGACAATTTTGTGAATTCAAAACCAGGAAAATTATTTTTGATCAGGTTTATTCGTTTTCTCTTGTTCAGTGTGTGGATGGCCTATCAACCTATTTATTTTCATTTATTTATTTATTCTTTTTTTCCGTTCCAGAATAAAGAAAACTATTTAAAGCCCATAAATATGTCGAAAAAATTGAAAGTAACTTTGAAAGAGGAAAGTAAAATTTTCGATAAAAGATGGGAATTGCATTATTTTTAGTGAGTAGTGAAGGCTTGCCTGCTTTGTGATTGCGCATTTGCAAAGGTTAAGAAGTCCAATGCACAGCTATACTATCTTTTCCAAAACACAATAAATATGCCAAATTAGAAGGTTAGTTTTGAACAACAGCACTGAAAAAACTGGAAAATTGAAAACAAGAGCAAACACAAATTGTCTATTCTGTGTTAGATCAAGGGACTGGAATGACAGGTGCAAGTTAAATAGATTTTTATTTGCTGGGGAAGAAAGGCAAGCCATTCAGCAATGCAGAAATGTATCATTATGGACTGTATTTTAGAAGTAATAATAAATATAGAACTAGATAAAGTAAAGTGTATCAAGAATGGTCTTTTTCAAGAAAAACCGATGCAGATCGACAACATGAATTGGCATGGTATTTGAAAGGGCAATTGGAAAACGTAATTCACGAAGAAAATGTGCAATATTCAGAAGATTCGGATGAGTCAGGAGACTGTACTGATTCAGATCAGGTATCGTATTTTATTCGTGCTATTACTAGTGATTTTAAATTGTATGGAGAATTGCTGGCTTTGACCACTCTTAAACGTAAGATACAGAAAATAAACGTTATATTGTTGGGGAATACGAGAAATTATCTGTTATTTTTCTATCTGTCAATCTATCTATCTATTTACTTATCTATCTTCTATATCTATATCTATATACACGTATATATACGTATATATATATATATATATATAGAGAGAGAGAGAGAGAGAGAATGAGAGAGAGCGAGATCTAGCAATCTATCTATCTCAAGCTATCTAACTGGCGAGGTAAACAAGGGATGTAATATAAAGTTATGTTTTGAAAAAAGGTATCAAAACATTATTCAGGTATCAAAATAGACAAGTTGCGTCGGAAGTTCTAAGAATACCGGACGGTAAGTACATGGTTGGCTAGGCATAGTAGAGATTTTGAAAGAGGACTTCAAAGATAGCGGACGCTTTAACACGTCGTCCCTCCCTAACCTGGGAGGGATCTGACGTGTCTCAAAAATGGAGACGAATAGAATATACGACCCAAACAAAGAAACTCACTTTACATTCTTTTGCAATTGACACTTAGCAATTGTGAAAAAGAATACAAAACTATATATAAAACCAACTATCGTTTTGGAGTGAAATGCATTCGTTCAAACAGGTTTTCATCTTCCCTCAAAGAACGGATGACTTCTAGGTGGATCACAAGACCAGTTATATAGTTGAAAAGTTATGTCTAAATATATATACATATGTGTTTATATTATGTCTGACACACACGCACGCAACACATATGGACGATCACGAAACATAAACAGACTGCAACACGATAATTAAGGGTTCAGAAAGTTAAGAACCAAACAATAGACATTGGACACGTCACAAACAATAACATGACGTATAAATGAACTACCCATGGCGTAGCATAGATATTTATAACGACTTCATAGAGAAATGTCACGACGATGGACTTTGTATTACTAATTTGTAAACTGTATGCACAAATGGTGCTTCAGCTTTGATAACAAAAAAAAAATAAATGATTTATTTAATATCCAAAATGGAAAGAAAAGATTAAGATAAACAAAATAAACTTATTTATTTTCTTTGCAAAAGATCTCATTTAAAATGACACTTGTAACTGTATTCGTGCAATGCCATAAAGTATTGCCAATTTAGAATCATACTGATGAGATAATAAGTGTAAAATCGGCTCATCACACACATATATATATATATATATATATGCGATTTTGTCTCTGTGTGCGCACGCGCGTGTGTGTATTGTATATAATAAGTCTAATATAATTTCTGAATTTTAAATGTTCTGATATATGGTTTCTGGCTTGTTTTGGCTGTTTTTCGAAAGTACTCTTGTTTTGTCACAATGATGTAAGTATTGGCCAAAATTGTAAAATCAAGAAATCAAATAATTTACTTTTTCTACAGAAAACAACAAATATTGTAATTTATCAGATCCAAACCTTTCTGGAGATGTTGCGTTTTGGGGGTGGTGTAATGTCTAAATAAAATGAGTTTAGCATTTCATTAAAAGGCGGAAATATAAATATTTATGATATGTGGTAATAAATTCAGGATTAAGGAAAACTCTGTTGATTTTGTTTTCTAAATCAAGACTTTTATAGAAACATTTCTCCCGCTTACAAAGATAATTATTGAAAAATGAAGACATGTCTAGACCATTTGCCCAATATGAGATTGTTTTAGTTGTATTATTAGAAGAGTACAATACATGTGGTCATTTCCATACACATGGAATCACTGTTGGTTTTTAGACCTTGTTGACGCATTAAAGGCACCCTAGAAGCTACAAATGAAATACTAATTGGAATAGAGAAGGAGTTCCAGGCTAGAGAAGGATTTCAAGGCTAGATAATGAGTTCAAGGCTAGAGAAGTTCAAGATACGCGCAGATTGATCACCTTCTTTTTAAAACCTTACTGTTGTGAATCCACGTTCTCGTATTTGACACACATGAAAACTTCAATGAGCAAACATTGGACCGATGGGTATTTAAAGCACCAATTGATACTTAAGGCAACAATGCTAAAACCAAATATATAAGTTTCCTATTCAAAAGAAGCAAACATTAAGAAGTCATTAATATGCATAAAAAATAAGTTATTGACGAAAGGAATATTACATGACATCATATTTTATTGTTTACAAGCTTCTTTTTTTCTTTTCAGATAAATATTCATTCATTATTACTCGTTGAAAACATTCATTCAAAAGTAAATTGTTGGAAAGCATCATATTTTCTATTTTTATTCTTCATCGTTGGCATTTTACATAAATATTATAATACTTAACAGCCTAAAGGTAGAACATGAAAAAATAATATAACTGGCCAATATGGGCTCTATGAGTTTCAATGGATTTTGAATGGTCTTTATGAACAAAACTGTGCCTCACTCCTAGTATGTTGTGCGTTGATTTATTTATACGTATATTAACAGTTTATATATAGGAGATATTTTTTTATAAACAAGAGATGGGCATCGTTGTGTGTTGGAACATCAGAAAAAAAAAGACTTCCAATTTTCTTTTCATTCGTCACTTTCATGCGTCCTAGAAACTGAAGGTAATTTTCCCTTAAAGTGAAAACGCTCAAGCGTGGATCATATTTTGATATAATCATTTATTCCTTGCTAATCCCCTTTCTTGAATTGGCACGTTTTGTATCACGCACGATTTTGCATAGTTCTCCCTTTCTGACTTCCATGGGCGCTCTGTCTGAATGTTTCATATTTATATTAATATTGATACTGGCAGTCTAAGAATATAAGAACGCAAATACTATGATGAACGTGCGTCAGAAACAGAGGAGCATTCTTGAATTCCTCGCGGCAGAAAAAAAAATTAAACCGATTAACATGCGCCGGCGCTTGCTAAACGTTTAAGAATCCGATACAGTTGGCGTCAGTACTGGCAGGATAAGTGTTCGCAGATTTCAAAGTTGTGAGATCCATGTGAGTTATAACTCTCGCTCTGGATTTGCACGAACAACGCATCAAAATAGGATGGAAAAAAGTTTATTGACAATGCTGGTGACTATATTAAAATAATAAATCCCGGGACAGAACGATCCCTCGTTTTAATGGTACCACTTCCGTTTTTCTATATCGTCAAGGTTTCAGTTTTTGATTTATAAATTAGGAGGTCTTACTTTTTAAAAGATCCTAGTAACTAGTGTTTTTTTTTTCTGGAGACGAATCATATAAGTATACTCAGAATATTGCATCCGAGTCACTCATTGCTTTTGCATGTATTTCCACTTTTCGTCCGTTCATCTACTAACTTTCTCACACTTATTACTTTCATACTTAAATCCCATCAAATATATTTAACTATATTTCGTTTTTTATCACGTATATTTACTTGTATTTTATATTCCACGCTTGGTAGACATTAATAGCAATACATTCCGTTAATGTATACGTTGCTGAATCTATTGATAATCATTGGCAAAGTAGATTCTGTCATTTTTTTTAATCGCGTCGTTTTTAGTTATAGATATAAAAAGAAAACAGAAACTAGTGTACAACTTTTATACGCTTCTTCATACGAAAATATATACGTAGTAACTTTAATGGCCCATATCAGATAAAAGTGTTTATGAAGAGTAAATAAATATATTTTGTAGATAACATTATTTTATTATATAAAATACGAACTAGACAGTCAATAAAAGTGAGACTATACAGTAAACTTAAGTGTGTATTTTTATTGTATATTTATTTCGTATATTTTAAAGCTTGAATAACTGACAAAAACATCCGATTCCGACATAATTAAACAGCATCTATATATAAAATATTAAAAACATTAAAATATATTGTTTTATTTAGAATACCTTGTGGAAATAGTGTTTGGGTTGACGGGTGTTTAGTTTGAGTTGATTTCTACTTTAGTTTACACAATATTTTCTGCAAAACCCCAGTATAAATCAATCTCTTTACTAGGGCCATGACAGGAACATATTCTTTTCATTGTTTTGGCTCTCTAGCATATATCAGTTAATATCTTATATGTTTTTATATAGGGTGATGTGGTTTTTAATTTATTAACTGTGTCTAACTGTCTTATATTTGAGATGAAACGCAGCAGAATAAGTCACCGTTGAGTGAGATTGTGTTATACAATACAATACTAGTATCCATTGTATGTCACTGTTTTCACTTTAGCTGATTATCCGAATGGCGGCATATCATCGGGAAACCAGTTGGAGTCCCGTTGTATTGATGACACATTGCAGTCAGCGTCTGTTTAAAAAATTGACGGTAAACTATAACGATACTTAGCGATTAACAATCTAATTGAGTTTTTAATTGAATTTACTGTCTCTAGTGTGTATACATAGTTATCCGTAGGGTTCCTTACGCCATATTGTATAGGTAATCATACTGAAGTTTAACACATAATACCATGAGTAAAAAGAATAAACGGTATATCAGATTATTCGCGATGTATAACCGAATATTTCTCTTTGTAAAATATCACACTTTAAATTCTAACAAATAGTTTGTGAGCCCCACAGCATCTAAGCATATGTAACACAAATCTATTACAAGTATTGTTTTAACACACACACACACACACACATATACACACACTGCATCTTGTTGCATTAGATATTTTGTATTTTAGCGTTGATAATATCAAACATTTCTGAGCTCAATTCGGAATAATATATAGAAATAACGGTTTTTACTAACACTGTGAACAAAGTCGAAAGTAAATTTATAGGGTCGTATTATAATTAGCAATCTATTGGCGGCCGTATTATTTGCAGTTAGACAGAATATTAAAGGGATGTACAAATACAAAGTATAGCAAAAGTCGTTGTCTATAAAGCTGTCTATAATGAATGGTGAAGAAAAATATAACTACACACCCTACGTTTATATAGTATTTTCCTCAACTTTCGGATCATTTATCCAGCAAAATAAAATGGCAAGAAAGTGTCTCCTTTGAAGAGCGTAATAAAATGATTGATCGAATTCTGTACTATCGATTGAAATCTCTTAACTATGATTTGAAACGCCCAAGAAGATATCCTTTGTAAATCATACAATTTGTTCTGGTATGTATATTGAAATGATTTTTAAAAGACAGAACAGTAGTCATTAATACAAAAGAAAAGGTTACAATTACAAATGTTTACACTAACTTTCCGTAGATTAACAAGAACGTTGAACCCATCTTTAATAATTAAGCAAATGATATTTAACGTTTATTATAAATAATTTCAGAAGATAATCAAACAGTAAAAGCAAATATAAAAAACGAAGTCTTTTTTTACATTTTCTAATAAAATTGTAACCTATATAATTATATTTATACATTCTCGTTTTTAATATAACGTGGGCGGTTGGTAATTTAGTTCAATATCAACCATAACAAAGACGGTTATTAACATAGTTATGACTTTTTCAAATGCATTTATGAACA
>NC_136509.1:44079898-44134898 GCF_053919585.1 Euprymna scolopes
CAATAATAATAATAATAATAATAATAATAATTATTATTATTATTATTATTATTATTATTATTATTATTATTATTATTATTATTATTATTGCTATTGTCCCAGTAAATATGGTGAGGGTAGAACATCGAAAAAGAAAAATGAACTTCACATATTTAATAGAAATTGTTTTAAAAATATAATCTACTTTAAAAATGGAAAACAAATTTAAACATTTCTGAAAAAATAACAGGAAGCTTAAAACTGTATAAAATACCAAGCAGGATCATCAACGTGATTGAACATGTGATGAGTACATGGAGAATGGAACTGACAGATTATGGAAACACATGACAAAAATCAACATACAAAGAGGCATCTTCCACGGTGATTCAATATCACAATTACCGTTCTTCATAGATATGATGCCCCTGAACAATATACTGAGACAGTGCCAAGCAAGATACAAGTTATCTAACACGGAGTAAAAAAGGAACCACCTGATGTACATAGACGATCTGAAACTCTTCGCAAGGACCAAAATGAACTAGAGACATTAATAAATACTACCAGAATCTTCACCCAGGATATCCAAATGGAGTTTGTGTATGGAAAAGTGCGCACTACTAGTTATAAGAAAGGGAATACTGGAGACGACAGAAGTCATGGAACTACCCAACCAAACGGAGATGAGGACACTAGGACAACAAGATGCCTATATGGAGTACGGGAAGCAGGCACCATCAAAGGAACAGAAATGAAGGAGACAATTTGAAAGGAATATCTCAGGAGAACAATAAAACTTCTCGAAACTTAATTATATAGTAGAAACCTAATAAAAGGCATAAATACATGGGCAGTCTCACTAGTCAGATATATAGACCGTTCATAGGGTTAGCTAAAGAAGAACAAAGATAACTCGATCAGAAGACCAGGAAACTTATGACCATGCACAACTCACTACATCGAAAGGACGATGTTGATCGACTCTACTTTAAAAGGAAGGAGGACAGGAAGGGGCTGGTTAATATAGAAAACTGTGTGAATGACGGCAAAAAAGAACTAGAAAAATAGTTAATTCAAAACAATGAAAGAATACTCATAGCAGCGAGAGACATGGAATATATCAAGCAAACAGAACCTGAGAAACAAAGGATAATGCAAGAAAAATAAGAGCGAAGGGAAACAACTACACGGAATATGCATAAGGATAACAACAGATGAAAAAAACGAAAACACCTGGACATGGATGCAAAAATTAACACATTAGCCGTGAAACGAAATCCCTAATAACTGCAGCACAAGACAACTCGATAAGAACCAACCACATTCAAAGCAAAGATCGACAAGACACACGAAAACAGAAAATGCAGACTCTGCATTTGCAAAGAGACGAGACGATGAACCACATAATAAGTGAATGCAGCAAACTGGCCCAAAAAGAATATAAGAACAGATAAAGAAGAGGAAACAAAAAAAACTGCATCTCGAACACACAGACAAGTAGTAGAAACATAAGCCGGCAACAGTACTGGAAAACGAGAATCACAAAGTCCTATGCGGCATGGACATACAAACTGATTAACCCATCCACGCAAGAAGACCGGATGTTGTGATACTTAACAAAAAAGAAACATCCTGTTAAATTGTAGACTTTACTGTTCCAGCTGAGCACAGGGTGAATATCAAAGAAAAATAAACGGGGCAAATACACAAAACTAGCGAGAGAGCTGAAAGGGATATGGAAGATAAAGCAAATTAAAATAATACCTATAATGCTAGGAGCATTAGAAACAATCCCGAAAAACTTTGAAAAAGAAATGGGGAAAAATTGGAATCAAAGGAATGGCTGGAAAATACAACGAACAACAATCATTAAAACAGCTGAAATATTAAGAACACCACTTGAATGTGGAAACTAACAGATAGGAGCGACACGTGCGGGACAGACAAACTGCTGCAAAGGGAAACCATGAAACACCACTTGGAGCCAAGAACATTGAAAGAGCATATCTATAAGTTCTCTAATAAAACCCGACTCCCAAGCCACATCACTGCTCCCCTCAATAGAGCGATACCAAATAACCCAGTAGAGTTATGGAGGAAGGAATGATCGATGAACTGATCAGACCTCAGACGAATAAGTGCGAAGAAAACTAAGAGCTTGGGGAGGTTTATTGACACTCAAATTTCAGCAAAGAACAATAGCTGCTGTTAACGAGAAATCAATAGCAAGCAGCTGTTGCGATAATGTTAATTTATTTGCAAATGTAATCGAAAGACGGGGAGAGTACTGGAAACCTGGTAAGACTTGTTCTCACTCAGCTTCCAGGAATTCTGCAGCAACTTCTTCTCCTAGAACAAGTTTTTTTAACAAGCGTGTTCCTAACACCTGCTCTTGTGCTGCACAAACAAAAGCTTCAATACTCTTAGCCAGATACCCAGCTCTAAGCCATTGTCATGATATTTCATGAACCACTTCTGCTATATCATGGAAAAATCGTCCGTGCATTTTCTTCCTAGCCAGTTCCTCTGCCCTCTCTCTCTCTATCCATACGTTTCACATAATCAGCCTTGCTCTTAGATATCTCCACTTCATTTGCCACAACCTTCAGCATCCACTCCACACTTCTAACCACATGGTCCTTTTACGATATCTCCTTAGTTCTCAGTTCTAACACAATTTTTTACACTTTCCAATCCTCTCCCATCGTCTTTCCTCTTTTGATACAGCTTCCCTACGCTACACCGAACGTGGAATATACTAAACATTGATAGCACTTTTGTTGTTTTTATATCCATGGCATGCAACTCCTTGTCCGACAATTCTAAAGTTCCGGTACTGTATCTCCAAACACTGACTGCCCATGCATTCACCGCTTTCCTTAGGTTTCCTCCATACAGCTTCGACTTCGAAATTAGTTTCACTATTCTAAGATACTCCTTCCTGACTGTCTCCTTCATGTCTCTGTCCATGATGCCTAAACCCATCAACACTCCCAAGTACTTGTACCCTATATTTTCTATTTCTTTCATAATTTCTCCATTTGGCAGCACTATTCCATTCGAATTAACCTTTACCCCCCATTTTCATCACCAGCCCCGCACGTTTACTAATCCCAAACTCCATCTCAATGTCTTCCGAGTATGTCCCTACAGGCTCTGCTAGTCTCTGCATTTCCTTCTCATTTCTACGGAATATCTCTAAATAATCCATAAACAGCAGATGGTTGAGGCGTCTTCCACCAGCTCCAAAGTAATACCCCAGTTACTCTCTCTTCAAGAGGATGTTCAGTGACATCATTATCATTACGAAAAGAAAATCTTCCTGTAATATTCCCGGTTTAATGCCAACCTGCCCCATCTCTTCTCTGTTTGCTGTCAGCACCGTTTTCCATTGAGCCAAAAGCCCTACAACATTCCTAGCAACCTTCATCATCACTAGTGTTTCAGGGATCCATGAATGAGGAACCATGTCGTAAGCCTTTCTGTAATCGATCCATGCTGCACGCAGATTCCTCTTCTTCCTCATTGCATCCAGCATTACTTTCTTATCAATCAGTAATTGCTGCTTAGTACCCCCAAGCCTTTTCGAGACTCTTTCTGTTCATCAGGGAAAACACCATTACTCACAAGATGTCCATATTTTTTTCCTCAAAGATTCCAGTTAACAGTTTCAAGATTAGTGGTAGACATGTAATTGGTCTGTAATTGCTGGCATCTGTTCCTTTTGCAGGATCTTTTCAAATCAGTGTCGTCTGTCCCTTAACAATCCAATCAGGGAAATCTCCCGACTCTACGACCCTTTGCAGGGCAGCAGCTATAGGTGAATAAAAGCATTTGAACTGTTTGAACCAGAACCCCATCTGAACCAGGTTTCTTCCAGTTTGTTATCCTTCGTATGCCAGCTTTCAAGTTATCAATGGTTATCTCAACGTTCTTCATCTGCTGCATTCCTAATAGCCTTTCTCTGACCTCTCCCAACCAGCTAGCATTCTTTTTATATCATCCTTCGACGGACCGTATCCCACACCAGAACTTCCTGGCATCATCTGCATTTGGAGTTTTATCATTTCCCGCCTGTTTACTACTACTTAATTCTTTATACAGATGATACTGTTAGGTTATCTGCCGGAACGCAACACTTCTTCAAACAAAGTTCCTAATTTTCATACTACCAGTGGGGACCTTCTCTTTAAACATTGTTAGAACGGTCATCGTGTCCTTTCCCAGCAATCTATACCTCCTTTCAAGCTCGTCCTTGGCTTTCTGTCTTAGTTTAACTCCTTTTTTTATTTCTTCGATTCTACCAATGTCTTTCCGCCACCGTTTAATACGTTCTTCAAGCCGCCTCTGCCAGTATGGCCTTCTATCCTTGATGTCTATATTTTTCTTCTATATTAAGCCAACGCGATTCGCAACAACGTATGTCGCCGCATATAGAAACCTGTAAAGTTCCGTAATCGATGTTCTTTCTTATAATAATAATAATAATAATAATAATAATAATAATAATAATAATAATAATAATAATACCAGCAATGATAACGTTACGATATGTCTTTGTTATATTGTTATGTGAAAGTATAGATAAGCCATAAATCCCTTGTCAGTATTCACATAAGCACATTGTAAATTATGTATGACTTTATCTTTTTAAAACCATAATCTAATTTGCATTGGAAAAATAGGAGAAAAACGAGACTGTTTGTAATAATAGAAACAGTAATAATACCAGCGAAAGTATCAACCGTAATAATTCTAATGCAATTAGCAATTTAAGTGTTTTGTCGGTACGGAACCCAGGAAGTAATAAAAAGAATTATTTTATAAGGTATGTCTGATAATAAAAACGTCTATAGAAAGAAACGTATAATTTTTCTAATGTGGACTACAATATATGTCTGCGTCCTGGAGTTGTCCATCTAAGTGCGACTGTGATAAAAACCCGATGATGTCTGGGATTGTCGTTGGAGTAAATAGCAGAGAAGGAAAAAAAAATGGCTACGCCGTCGATGGGATTACATAGTCGAGATAGTGATGCAAGTGGGCAAGATAAAACTTGTGTTGAACAGAGAAGAATGTGCGTAATTTAATTTAAGAAGGCGCCGCAGTATTAACTTTGAATCGTGAGTATGACATGGTTGCATAGGATTGGATTCTTTGGTTTTCTATGACTTTCATAGTTGAGGGCGAAAATGTCCACATTTACATATGTATGGCGATATTTCGTTTTCTCATACTTATATTTATTTCAATTCAATTTCGACCCATTGGTTCATGCTCCATTGTCTTTGTTTTATTTAATGTTAATCATATTTTTTTTATTTGTCTGCCCTTATTTTTTTTTATTTAGTAAGTTAGTAAAATTAGTGACACCCAAGCAAGTGTACATATCGTTTCAGCTATCTTTTTCTTTATATTGTTTTTCATCTGATTTAAGACATATAAATTAATTCCATATTACTTAGATAGCTATAATACACAAGACATAAACCGTGTATTTATTGTGGTATATTGCCATTCTATATGGATTTGTACAGTTGCCATTATGAATAATTTTGGATAATTTGGACATAATATTTTTTAGAAGTAGAGGAGTTGGTTTTGGTAATGTTTTATAATGTTTGTGCTACTAGGATTAATTAAATTCAATTTTCATATTTTACATCTGTATATACTATGCAGCTGGTTATGAAAAGAAAGAAAAACTAATTTTATTTTTTTAGTTTGTGGTTAGAAGTAAGAACCTGGATATATCCAGTATATGTGCCTTCGTTAATCAGAAGTACGTATTTCTCTTTGGTAATATCCCTCCATTCAAATATGTAATTTTTTATTAGAAGTATGAATTATGACTTATGGTTTTATTATGGATGTTTTGCTATGCATAGTTAGACAAGATTTTGCACTTACATGGGCATTCGCCTGTAAATGTTGCGAGACGCACTGCTATTGCTTGACTCATGAAAATTTGAAAGCGGGTGTATTCTTTGTGACACCATCACTAGAAGTTTGATATACATGTATCCGGTCTTCTTCTTACAGTTTTTTCAACGGCAATCTCGTCCCTAGTTTCATTGCCCTAACTACGACTACGATATTATATCTATACCTGAATTAAAACTGAGTCTCCAGGAGATCATACAGACAGCTAACATATTTATCTGGAATGTTGCAAGGCAGGAGGATTTAAGACCCTTAAATATTATGTAGATTCGCCTTCATGAATACGTAAAGCGCAAGGTATTCTCAAATAAGCACACATCTTTATACGTAAATAGCTTAACTTCCGTTATCTAATGAGAAACGCTTGTGCATACATGTGATTCTGCCGTACGTAGAGAGTTTGATGTAGTTAAACTAAATAAATAATTATAGGCGTTTAGGTAAGTAGATTAATTTTCAACTTAGTATTAATCTCGGATGTTTACTTTCACACAGAACAGGTTTGAGCTATAGCTTATATTATTTAAGATAATATGATATATATATATATATATATATATATATATATATATATATAAAACCGGCGTTGCCAAGTATTAAACATGACGTCAAATTCCTTTAAAAAATAAATTTTAAAAAACCCCAAAAACATGTCAATAAATAAATATCAACTCGAGCTTAAATTGAAACAAAAACCTTAAGACAGTGAGTAAGGTACGATAACCATCAGACCAGCTTGTCACGTATTTCACAAAATGTTTTCAAACCTTCCTATTTTTAATATAAAAGGATTTCGTGTTTCACGGCCGCGCATGCGTATTCGTGAAGCAGTTGAACACATATATATATTCGTTGACTCCGAGGTAACAATTGTTTAATTTTTATTCCCCGGCAACAATTTTTGCAGATATAAACAAAAAAAAAAATCCAGATGTCTGAATATTCTATATTCCAAATAGCAAGTCTTCACCAGAAAAACCGTTGAGTATATAGGTTAAAAAGTGTCCTTAAAAACATTCAAACATTTATAGATATGTAGATTAAACTATTCGTATTGTGCAATTATGAAGGAATTCAAAATAATTAAAACATTGTATTGTATAAAATAAGTAACTGTTTCTGAATTGTTAATAACATTACATTAAATTATATAAATATATCTACCTTGGCCACACTTGCGGGGTGGTGATAATTTAGCATCGGTAATAGCTGAATGTTAAGGACAGGCCGCCTGTTTTTGAAATAGAATAGCAGACGAGATTTTGGATGTTGAAAGCTGTTTATGAGAAAGGTTTTATTGATTAACAGCTTAGCTCAAGAGACAGTCTGGAGGCGTTTAGTCACACACAAGATAACATAATTGTCAGAAATGCTGATTGTGTTATAAGAATGTGACTCGCCTTCTCTGGTACAAGTTTATTTACAGTAATTAAAGCTCTTATTTATTTGGAATCTGATGAGGGCAGAATAGAACAGAGACAAAACCATGTTTTAATTCGCGGTAAATCTAGCTGCTCTAAAACGGGGACTTCCGTTGCGGACAAAAATAAATACTAATTTATTCTAGACAAGCCTGCTTGCCTGCCTGACGTTGCCCGGGTCTTTGGAAGTGTGTGTTGAGCAAAAGAAAAAAAAAACAAGTGGGAGGCAGACAGGCTCGAACCTGTAAAACGAAAGAGGAAAAAAACGTAAAATAAAACGTTACGCATTTGCTGTTGAGCCCAATGTCAAACCGGGAGGGGCGAAGATTATATTAAGGCTAGTCAATCGAAAAGAGGGATGACTTTCGAAAATATCAGCTAGAAAAAGCGACCCCTCCCTGTAGAAACGCACCCAGTTTAAAGTGAAAGAATTAATGTTTTGGGCCAAATTTTCGATTTATCGTCCGAAGGGTCCGGTTTACAAGCGATATCGATCTCGTGAAAATCCGTCGTCTCTGCCGAAAGTTAGGCAGACATACATACATACATCTAAACAAACAGGTGACATTTATATTATAAATACATGTCTGAGTGTCTCATCGAAGATAGATAAAAGAAGTGAGGTATCAGGCAAATACTATATTTTGTCTTCTTGAGAAAAGTGAATGAATGCTTAGCATCTCACAGAATAATTCTTATGTGTTTGTATATTTGGCAAATGTTCTGTTCTCGACCATTATAATGTTTTCTCAGTGTAGTGAAAGCGTGTTCAATTACTTATTTATTTATTTTAACGATTGAGTTTGATATTTTATTGAAATGAATATATACCACGACAATGTATTATCTTTATTTTACTTGCTTGGTTTTGCTTTCTGCAGTATATTGTAGATGATTTATAACACGACATGTGTTTTTCCGAGATTAAAACAGACATTGTAATTTGAATGATATACCGTTTCGTTACATTTTAATATCAAAATTGTCTATGTAGTAAGAAAACAGGTTATTAACTGTAATTTATTGTTCTCTATTTTTTCGCTGTCATCAGTACTAGCGTGTATTTCACTGAAATCATCGAATATGTTTATAAGTCTAAACATGAATATCGTTGATCGTGCTAGTTATGTATCTAAACTTAATTAACAAAAACGACTCTGTTCTGATCAAGTTTGTGTCACGTCTCCATTTTCTTAGGTCAGATATATTTGCATTTTTAAATTATCAGGGATCTAATGTGACACAAGCGTAGTTTCGGAAAATATTATAAAAAATGTACTCTTGTTTCGATTCATTAGAAGAGAAGCAGCTTCAATCCGTGTTTCGATTCTGTTAATCAACCTGCCAGAGATTGTCGTTACAATGATATATGTCATTTTACATTAATTTAGTTTGATTAGATTGGTGCATCTGGTGCTTTGCATCCTGTTGTACCATTTTCCTTGTTTCCTTTATTTTCTTCCGCATCCGATTGCATTCTCCTTTTTTTCTTTATACGCTTTGACTTAATTAAATTTATTTGAAAATATTTTTGACAATATTACCGAGTGTTCAAGTGAACCTTATAAGTGTTCATTTTTCTAGCGTATTTCCGCCATATATTCCTTGTTTTTCCCTGGTGAATGGTGAGACCATTTCTTGATTTTCTTTCTGGTTCAAACACTTGGTTATTTTTATTTTATATTGGATTTGAAATCTCAGTCTACTATTTTATCCAGCAGAGATTAAATAACACAGGTATGTAATATTAGATATTAGGATATGCGTCATTGATTCTAACGTATCGCCGAAAGGATTTATTATTATTTTCAACGTTTAGGTAAATATTGTTTCTCAAGAAATGAGTAGCCATAATTATTTACAACTGAGAAATTGAAAAGTAAATTAAAAGATGTTGTTAAACTTTTATATAATTAAATATAATCCTATATACACATATATATATATATGTGTGTGTATGTGTGTGTGTTTGGGTGTGTGTGTGTGTGTTTGTGTACTACTAATAATTAAAATAATAAAGAACCGTCATTATTTAGTTTAACGAAGAATGTAACTGAAAACTCTATGAGATATTTGAAAAATTACGTAATGGTATTTTGAGCGAAATCTCAACAGGAATAGCGTGGAAACTTGGAGAATATTTATCGCAAATGACAAAGAAGAACTGACGGTTACAGACTCACTTGCAAACACCTGGCGATAGAGAATCCTAGATATCGTGATTGTGGTGAATTTATGTAACTAACATTTAAAGGATTACAAGACTATTGTCACTTGAAACATATTTACAATTAATAAAATTCAATATACTGTTAAATCTACTGAAAAGTCTAAATTTAATTCAGTTTATTCGGTATAGGTTAAAACATTACATGCGTCGTTTGCCTTAAGAATAGCGCGAGAAGAGAGAAAAATAATGATAAAATGAAGGAAAGCCATCAAAGAGGAAAGGCAGTTACAAATTATTGCTACGAATTTAGACGGTCAGAAATACAGTTGGCAAGCACCTGTCCAATTTCGTCTTGAACTGATCCGTTGTTGGTGTGATGGCAACTTCAAGCGGCAGTCTATTCCAGGGAGTCGATATACGGATGGCAAATGCGGCTTTGAGTCAGTTTGGCTGAAATCCTCGATGAAACAGTTTCAGGTCGTGCCTTCTTAGTCCACAATTGAGTGCCGGATTGAAGAGAAAATCTCGATGGAGTTCGTAATGGCCATGAAGGGGATTACAGCCCCAAATTAGATCGTCTCTCAGTCCACGGCGCTATAGCGAAAAAAGATTCAGCTGCCACACACAGATCTCGTAAGGAAGGCAGCAAAGACCTCGCACCGACCGTGTCCCAGTCTCTTAACTCGCTGCAGATGCTGAATGTCACGAACTAGGTATGGAGATTACGCCTGGATGCTATACTCCAACACGGGTCGACCAAGCGATACGCATATAAGGGTTTAGATAACCGGAGTGAGGTTCGCGGATAAATAAGACATATATATGCAAGTAAGTAAATGAGACTTAAGATTACGATAAAAACTAGATCCGTTTTGAGATAGTATCACTCCGCGTTACAACGTAAATAGGTGATAAAATATTTACTAGACATTACTTCTCGAGGTTTCATAAAGAGTGTCAATAGATATGCTATGGAGCCTTTCATTACTATTTATCTGATTTTGCATTAATATTTATCTGATTTTTGCATGATTATTACTCTTAGCATCGCGTCCATTGAAATATGGGAATTGAAATGCTGTAGAAACTTCGACAGTGTATAATATTTACACAAGAAAAAGAATCCAACGTCGGAGTACGATAATATGCTTGACTTAATTTGGGCTACATCGTTAGCACTGCTATGGAGAAAACTAAACTTAACTTCAAAAGTGTAGAATATTCATTAGCTTTACCCGTAACCTAGATAATCCGATACAGAACCAGTTCTCGGTTATATCATATACAATGTTTTGAGAAAGTTTAGTGACGATTGGTTAAGTAATATGGATGATAGATTGTACACAAATATTGCGACAGAAGAACTCGACCAAAACATAACCTTAATTTTGGTGGCGATAAATACCACAAAGAATTATTTTAAACTAATTATTGGACGACGGTCTTGCAACTAACATAAGAATGTATAGAAAATAAATGAATAACATGAAATAAAAACATTGCTGGCTGACTGTAAATAATACATGACTATAAATATTCTCGAGATAGTGAGTTCAGTTATCTGTTTTTAAGTTTATAAACGATCGCATCCTTTTCATCGGGAAAATGAAAAAAAAATCACATACAAAGAAAGAAAAACTATCAAATCAATCTTACGAACTGTTCGAATTTTAATTCATTCACTTTGGTCTTCATGTGCAGAATGATAAAGCGCAGGCAAGAAGCGGCAGTTTTCACACGGTTAAGTGATAGTATAAATGACTGGGAAATAAATACTGTCTTACGAAAACGAATTTTATGCAAAGGTAGTGCAGAGAATATATGGCCTCTTCCACACAACATTAACAATAAATAAACATAGTAAACTGGTTATGTTGGTTTGTTCGTTGTTTTTGTTTTACAGCATATCAACCCTTTTAAGATTATTTAATTCCGAATCCAAAGATTGTGAAGAAAATCATTTTTAATAATTGTTGTTTTCAAGTCGGTTTCTATTTAACCCATAATTGAGATCCTAACAGGTACTACCACTCTAAGTCAGAGTGGACCTGGGAGCAATGACAATTAAAGGGTTGTTCCACACTCCCCAAAGCCCGCGAGCTGGGCTCACCACTGGATATAGTTTAAGGTCATATCCAGGACCAAACTGTTTATGTGTTTTTTCTTATATCATTAGGCTTCGAAGTTTTTTTTGTATTATAAATATGTTCCTTTTCCTTGTTGATCTAATAATGTAATAACGGTTTATTTTAAGTTGGATTCTCATCATTTCTATATATTCATTTCTCTACTGGTCTTTATAGATCTTATGGTGGTTTGATTATTTTTGTACAAATATTGTTTTATTTTACATTTTACCATATTATTTTACTATATATATATATATATATATATATATATATATATATATATATATATATACAGAGAGAGAGAGAGAGAGAGAGAGAGAGAGAGAGAGAGAGAGAATATGTTGGTGATTTTCTTTACGTATTAACAAACGAAGTAGTTCAGCGGTTTTATGTCGGAGGAAGAAGGGGCGCTAGTGGGATAGGCGTACAAAGTCGAAGTACTTCTTCTGAAACCAGGTCAGGGTTTCTTTGGACTTCTGGGCCGCATCCCATTTTTGCTGCCTCATCCAGAGTCTGTTAGCAGCCACCTGATTTCACCTAACCCTGACCCTAATCTGAATTCATCAGCTGATCACCACATGATGAAGCACATGCAGGTACATTTTTGTACAATTTCATGTCCACTTCGAAGATGTGAGGTAGCATGATGTGTGACTAACTTGAAACCATATAAAAGATCTTAACTGTGGCCGGAAACATGGACGCGTAATTGTTATCCGCGTTTGCATTTGAGAGTGTCGGCGATGGTTCTGGTGTCATAACTTTAAGCGGTAGAGATCATGATTTCTACAGCGGCGCATCTCAAATCTTGTTCGGTAAATATTGTGTCACTTTCAAAGCGTAAAGAAAGCTCCTATACTTGTTGGTCTTTATTCAAAACTAGCCAATTTTAAGATCGTCTGCAAGAGAAAAATAAAACTGGTTTTCTATAAAACGGAAATGGAATCCTGTCATCGTATCTAGGGCGAAAATATTCTCGTTCTACCCTGCATATTTATTTTGTTTTCATCTCACTACTATATATTAGATTAAAGATAATAATAATCGGAGATTGTCTCAAAAATAATTAATATTTTAACAACATGAATTAAAATGTCATATTTAGACGTATTCTGGCAGATATGTGCGCACTGCTAGTATATATATATATATATATATATATATATATATATATATATATATATATAGCCAGTAGAGTTTACTTTCCTTGACGTACATCCAATGAAACAACATGTATCTACCAAAATAGTGCTCAATGAGTGAACAGAGCAGGTATATTAATTTTATTTATACAAACATTAATGGCTACATATGTGCATACATGTTTCTGTAATCACCCACGTTGGGGGATTACGTCTTCAGGCCAAGAATTACCGTCGAAATATATATATATACATATATATATATATATATATATATATATATATATATATATATTGACGTTTTATGAATATACAAAGCTAAATATTCTACCATATACAAATAGAAAAATAAATGCTGGATATTTGTAAAAATATCGCACTTTTTTAAATGAAGTTATATTTTACTCACGAGAAAATAATAAACACAAATGCATACAGAAAAACAAGCACGAAAAGAAAAAAAAGTATTTTTTTCCGAAGACTTAATAAAACAAAGTAAGAGAAAATATGATGTGACTCTTGTTTGTCGCTTGTCGAGATGAATGTGACGCAGACAAAACAAGTCGGCGGATTACTTGGAAAAAGTATCCATGCGAATAGTATTCAAAAGAATTTCCAATCATTTCGCTGACTTTTTTATTCTTGACTTTCTGTTTCCCCTTGTTTTCCTCATCACTGATGTTAGTTTCTATATAATAAAATAACTGTAAGAATTCCCTTGTGGACCAAAGTATCGTAGCTTTGCAAAAAACAGATGCCACATACAATTCAATGCATCTAAGCTAATAATCACTATCTTATGTAGCTTTAGACCACCAATTATATAACTCATTCACTTCGTGATCATAAAATAGTATATTGCGTCATAGAACAAACACCATCAAAATCGCACGATCTTTCGAGGAACGGATACCTATTTTTCCAACTAAATACTTAGTTCTACCACCGCAACCAATCGACACCGGAAGTACGTTTGAACCACTTTTACGCTTACCCTGCATCATACTTACACTTACTCGAACTGGACCATACTTACACAGGGATACCATTATCTTCCGCTGCCTTTGATTCTCATCTTCAATAATTATATCATATCGAACACTTCAGAAAATTTTAATATGGCGTCTCTTGGCCAAATTTGCACGGTGCCCATTTTGGGTATTAAAAATTAATTGGCAACATATAACAACAGAGTACGAAACGCCTACCCCTTTTAAGTTACATTTGACTGTTTATAAGATACATTTACTACTAGATACAATTCGTATCTTCTTTCTCCTTCTATCTGTCGCGGTGAGGATGTAAACAACATACAGGGATTGTGTTTTGCAACTACTGAATACTTACACCTAATAAATTAATAACAGAAACTGTAAAGCTACAATTTTACTGCAGTATACATTTTTTTAAATACTATTGCGGCTAATGGCTGTTTAAAACATGCATTTACTACTAGATACAATAGTATCTTCTATATCATTCTTTATCTCTTTCTTTCTTTCTTATGTTGTGGTCGTTGCCGTCAAGATTAAGAAACGGTACGAGCATCGGGATTTGCATCTTTTGCATGAAAACTAACTCATTAATAACAACTGATTTCACCCTTAAATATAATTGAAACATCCTGTTTTTAAAGATTATTGCTGTAAAATACTTGTGTGGTAGATTCTGAGATTACATTCTCATATGAAATAACACACTTCTCTACAGGAGAACATAGTGGTAAAAACAAATATGTACATAATAATCGCTCAAAATCAAAAGTTACATACTGGTACTCTTACTATCATAATATTTCATAAATACTTGCAACTTATTTTTAACAGTTCAGCACGTTAACATACGTGCATAATAATAAAAAATATACATAACTCTTCTAATACTTGATTATCGCACAGACATATGAAATTACATCAACTTCTAAACGTGATGCCATTCTAACTATTAAATACTGGAACCCTGGTACTTTTGCATTTTGGTACTGTGCTGAAATAAAATCTATAACTAAACATACATTATCTGAAAGTACTTTTATCAAACTCCTTGGATTAAAGTTTACAGGGAACATGAGCTGGAGCAGATACATTGGGAGCATTGCCATGGCTGCTGCGAAGAAGGTTGGCTCTCTACATCGTTCTAGAAAGCTACTTACGTCTGAAAGTATAATTTATTCATACAGGGCCCCCATTTGACCCTGTATGGAGTACTGTTGTCTCTCGCTCCTTGAAAGCGTTCAAAAGACAGTCGCCAACCTAATAGGTTCTGACCTGTCGTCTATGCTTCAACCTCTGTCACATCGGTGAAATGTTGCATCCCTCTGCTTGTTCTACAAGTATTTTAATGATGAATGCTTCGAGTAAATACAAGCTCTTGTACCTCTTCGACGTAAATATCCCCGACAAACTCACCCACCCCTCCACAGTAGATATCCCTAGATGTAAGAAAGCCTTCGACTTTAATAGTTTCTCACTCAGAACTGCTAGATTTTGGAACTTTGTTCGGTCGGGGTTCCTGCTTTACAAACTGTTCTAAGATGCAAGTGTAATGTGAAACAGACATCTCGCTGCTGAACTCTCTACATAGTATCCCTTCAACTTATGTCCCCGATAGTAGCCCCCTATATCAAAGTGGCATTGCGTCTTCTATGGGGTGAAAATGGAATAAAAAGTTTAAAATAATAATAATAACGTTATTATTTTGAAAGCCATGTTAACATGGGTCGAGGATTAATCGTGTTCGGAGCATGTTCCATGGGGATTCTGGTAAAACAGGCATGGGAACGCAATATGGTGTAGATTAGGTATTTGCTTCGGTCTGTATGGCAGTGCGGGACCTTGCATGACGACGTCTTAACTTAGTATCATTAAATACTGCAATCCATTTCCCTTTTCAGTCTACAACTTACTTGATGCAATTCTCTAGTTTTCAAACATTACCTTGGGAATTCAGAAAGAACAATTAATAAAATAAAATCTGCTAGTTATTTTTTGTGTTCTCCAAATCCCTTATCACAGAAAGGGCATTCTTCCTACCTAGACGTTAAGTGTTCTATACGTTTTTTTTAATGAGAGCTGCATGACTGCGATCTTACCTTTGGTAAAACCCTGTAAAACATTCACGGCAGAATTATCTCTTGCTACAAAGATTTTACATTGCATTTGAATGTGCAGAATAATTGAATTAATATTAATCGGCTGGCAAAAATATATTGAAAATGGTGATGATTACGTATTAAAATAAATTCCGGTGCACAAACATTGTTCGTTGTAATTATCTCCATTCTGCGACCCCCCCAATGTTTTTGTCTCGGTAAAAAAGCAACTTACTTCTTACTGTTATAAATCTTACTTGGAATCATTTTCATAAAATATATCAGGCATCACAATTAAGCTCATAGAACATATTTTGATTCTAATATTATGTAACAAGAGGGCTATAACTAGTAGCTCATTTCCATGGAATGATCAACAGACAATGACTTATTTTCATTGTACACTTTGTAAAAAGTGTAACGTTGTTAATTTTTATTAAAGTTTTCTTGCAAAGCAGCATAAAGTAAAGCCGCTTTGTTAATTCTGTTAAAAAATTAGGAAAACCCTCTGTACAAACATTAGTGATATTAGAGATGACCATATGATATAGATACTCATGTCTGTTTTCCATTTCGTTTGTAAGAGTTAATAAGCATTTGACATTTTTAGTATTATATATCTTTATACATCAAATGTATCAGATTTTCTTTAAGTTAAGGGTTTTACATACATTAAAATACCATTTTTCATGTGTACGAATATTTGTTACACCCTACTCTATGTAAATATTTTGCTTGTATTTGATACAAACATTAATGCATATAACTAAACATTGTTTTGATTTTTCTTCCAGCAACACGAATACTCTTTCCGACTGTTTGTTAACGTGTTTGCTTTTATCATTTGTTTTGTTTTATTTTAGATTCAGAAATGACTAGTCTGGGTGACTGGTGTTGCCCGGGTATTTAGAGGTATGTCTTGAAAATAGAGGTAGTATGCAGGCGCGAAGGAGGAAAGTAACTTGCCAAAAAGATAGGTATTTGCTCTTGAGCCCATCGCCAAACCAGAAGGGACGAATGTTTAAATTAACGCTAGGCAATCGTTTAAAGGGGTTGGCATTCGAAAATATCGGGGAAGAAAACAGACCTTACCTGAAGAAAAGATCCCAGTTGAGGGTGAAGGAATTAAAGTTTTTAGCTATTTTTTCAATATGTGTCGTCCCAAGTGTTGGCTTAGGACTGTAACTATCTCGTGAAAATGCGTCGCCTCTCTCGAAAGTTTAAGGACGACATATAAACATAAATACATGCATGCATACATTTAAACAGACGGATATGATTTATATATGAGATGGAATTAGATGAGACCCAGTAAGTCCTATGGGATCTAATCCCGAACGATATTTGTTTACAAAGCATATTTCGAGGTGGGGGAGTATAATACTTATAATTATCACATTACAAAAGTAAACTTACATTAAAATATTTATCATAAATAGTTTCAATATAAACCCAATAACACTGGCAGCATAATTATCTACAACTGATAAAGTATAATGAATGCAATTATAACACTTACAACGAATAACTAAATATTAAAACGTATATGATAAATACAAGATAACCATCTAAAAACAACAATAATAATATTACCACATTATAACGTATTGCGCTTAAAATTATCACACTTACAAAAAGGAAAGTCATATTAAAACATCTATAATAAATAGCTTCAATAAATAAACGCATGCTGTGAACAATAATAATATTTATAAATTAAAACGTATGATCGTATAATATATATATTAATGCAATAGCGTGTGTTATTTTCCGTGCCAAACTTACATATTTTTTCTTCCGAGTGACTAACGTTTAATTGTCATGACATTTCATTTTAAGTAACAAATAATTTCACCAAAATTCCCAATAAGTTTGGATTGGGTTTCGATTATACCTGATGGTACTTAAGTCATCTATTTTTAAAATAATTTTACCAGAAATTCTTCATATATTTTGATTTCGGTTTCGATCATAGCACAAAGAACGCAAGTTATCTATCTATCTATCTATCTATCTTATAATATAAAGCTAAATGTATATATGTGTGTGTGTCTGGGTGTGTGTGTGTGTGTGTGTGTGTGTGTGGTCACGAATAGGCTCCTATATGATTGACTATTTAAAAAAAAAACTGATTACATATAATGATAGAAGATGTATCGAGACACAGGAATGGGTATGTTTAATCTGGCAGAACGGTGGTTCATTAAAATTATGGGGTCTGGGTACGCGCCTGATCCACAAAGTATGAAAATAAATGTAAAAATTAAAAAAAAACGTTTACAAGTGTTTTCGATATAGATGTACATAAGAATACTTTGATAAGTATGTTTTAACTTAAATAGGGAAGGTATAATAAAATTGTGGGGTCTGCATAATCGCCTGGTCTCCATAGAATGGAAATAGGCACACACATTAATAAAGATTTTTCACATTTATCTGTGTAAGTATACTTTGATAATTATGTTTCAGTTTGAAGAAAGATGGTATAATAATATTATGGGGTGTTCGTTCGCGCCTGACCTCCATAGAATGTCACAAAATTTAACTAGATGTTTTAATATAGATCCACAGAATATTGTGATAATTGTTTCGGTGTGAGCAGCTATGGTATAATAAATTATGGGGTTTATCTATTTTATTTGTACTTTCATCATATTTTGCTTTGGTTTTGATCCCCCAAATTCGAAGCTATCTTTTTACAACCCTTCCTTTTCATAACCTATCATACTTTCATAAATCAGCGTCCATTTTCTGTAGGCTGTTTTTGAACTCAGTCAATGACGGCTACTTTTGCTAGTATATATATATATATATATATATATATATATATATATATATATACATGCATATATATATATATATATATATATATATATATATATATGTTTTTTTCGGTTTCAATTATAGCTGATGCACACAAGTAATATGAATATATATATTTATATATATATATCACAACTTTAAAATATATAAAAATCAATTTACTATAATAATATATACCTAATCTGCATGAATTAAAATATCATATTTAAACGTATTTTACGACCGGATTACGCCGGGCGTACCTGATAGTATAGATTAAAACTTTTTTCAGTTTTAGCAAAAGAGCTACAATAATATAAGGTGTCTCTATTTACACTGAATATCTACAGAATGCGAACATCATTATATTACACGTGATAAAGCCTTCTGTGGAACTTCGACACGCCCCGTTAGTAGCTACAATCATAACACTTACACGAAATAAACCTATATTTAAAAATCTATAATAAATATTTACAAAAATAAAAGTAAAATGCCTACAATAATAATATTTAAAAAAATAAGGTATAATACAAAACGTAAACGTATATTAAATCATGAATAGTTATGATAAACTAATATAAGCGCATAATACTCACATAATAATGATAATAATGATAATAATAGTGATAATAATAATAACAATAATAATAACAATAATAATAATAATAATAATAATGATAATATAACAACAACAACAACAATAATAATAACATTAATAATAATAATAATAATAATAATAATAATAATAATAATAATAATAATAATAATAAAGACAGGAGCCCAAATAGGGGTGTTTAGCACATTCGTGACAGAAAACTCTTTTAAAGAAACCAACGAAATGTGAGCGTACGCCCTTTTTTTGTTAAAAACAAGTTAAATGTTACATCGAATTCATGTATGAAAACAGGCTTTGCTTCGATATAAACGCATGATTCTGTTTGTCAATGAAAATTTTATGGAAATCCTCTAAAAATGAATGCAAAAATAACCAGACGGGAAACTGGCGATATTTATTACTTGAGGAAAAAAAGAGGAATTCATTTTTATTCTTTTTTTGGCAAAGACGGGCAGAATGTTTGCGTATGTGGGCATGTATGTACTAGGAAGGGCTTACACCCACCTCCTTACGCTCACCCTTTACTGACCAACGACCTGGCATTTAACTCAAGACAGGAGCCCAAATAGGGACGTTTAGCACGCTCGTGGCAGAAAACTATTTTAAGGAAACCAACGAAATATGAGTTTACGTCCTTATTTTGTTAAGAAAAAGTAAAATGTTACTTCGAATTTATTTCAGAAAACGGTCTTTGGTTAGATATTAACGCATAATTCTGTTTGTCAATACAAATGTAATGAAAATCCTCTAAAAATGAATGCAAAAATAACCAGAGGGGCGACTGGCGAATTATCTAGTTAAATGTTAGTTCGAATTTATAACAGAAACCAGCCCTTTTTACCGATACAGACGTAGAACGAGGGAATTAAATACTACCTCAGCGACGGGGAAAATTACCGTCCTCTTTTCCCATTCAACATTTCCAGCGGCTAAGCAATATGTTGTAAGGTAGACCTATCTTGAAACGCTCTCTTTCAGAGCATTACTTCTGACTTCTACTAAGTAGAATACTTAGTTGGAAATTTATTTTTTTTATTTTAATTTTTATTTTATTTATTTATCTATTTATTTATTGTTTATCTCCTTTCTTTTTTTTTCATGCCCCATTGTATGTGTGATAGTGCACGATACCTCTTGTATACACGGAAGCTTTACACTATCCCTGCGTCAGAACCACAGGGAAACTAATTCTGGGCTCGGTGCTGCCATAAACACCAAAATATAAAACATGTCAATTACAAATTATCCAAACCATGGGACCCAGAAGAAAGATTTGGGTGTCATGATCGGCAGGTGCTGCTTCGGAAGACAGCATGGTCGTCATCCTGTGAATGTTGGCTAACTTCCTAGTTTCAGAATCTCAAGTAACCTGGAAGCTAAACAGGTAAGTATAACCTCTAATTTAAGGGAACAAAATAATACAGAACAAACACAGCATAGCCATGATAACTATCAAAATGAAAAAAAAAACGAAGGAAGAAATGGACAACAAAATAGAATAGACTCGTAATGTATAGATATGGAGGTTATCGGAAACGAATGAAAGAAAGATGCGCCCTATCCAGTGACTACCATACGACAGAACAAAGCATTGCGGACCAAGCAAGACTGATACTAAAGAAAGGCTGGCTCTCTAAACTAGAACTAACAAAAATCCAGCGAAAAATAAATTATTAAACTGAACAAGAAGCATCCCCCAATGAAACCGCACGTACAACAAGCCCACAAGTTGAAGCCTCACAAGTCAAAACACCAAAGGCCGAGGACCAACAAAGAACGACGTCTACAAACCTGGAAACCGAGGACAATGAAACAGAACTAACAGAGCATGAAGCAAATAAAATAAATAAAATAATACAGCTGATGAACGAGGAAAAAACAAAGCTCCCATCGTTAAGGAACTAAGAGCAGAAGCAATTAAAAACAGAAACCCAAATACACGATCATAAAAAGAAACCAAAATGATCACCAGGAAGAAAGCAATGTCGAGAAAACGAAATATTGGAAATGTAACTTGCACGGAAAGGCTAAACAAGAAACATGAAGAACTGAATAAAAATAAACAAAAAGCAAAAGAAGCGAGATTGAGACGAGATAATATATATCTGAACAATGCAAACAAAGCAGAACATTTGAAACTAATTAAACCCAATTCTACCAAAAAGTGAACGGGGGAAAAACAAAAACAGAACAACCAAATCCTACAGAAACGAAAACTCTACTGGAGTAAAATATGGGAGGAGCGACGAGATCACAATAGAAATGCCGAATGGCTGAAAGAAATGAAAGAAGAGTTACAACAAATAGAAGAAGGAACATCGAACGAAATCAGTAAGCAAATCATAAAAAAAACCATAGGAAAAATGGAAAACTGGAGAGCACCAGGGCATAAGGGATACATGCATACTGGTTTAAAAAATCACAACCTTACACGAAAGACTAGCCCAAAACCTGAGAAGATGTATACAGGAAGCAAACGTACCAGACTGGATGACAAAAGGTAGAACTACACTGCTACAGAAGGGTACGGAGAAAGTAACCGTCCCTAGCAAGTATAGGCCAAGTACATGCTTACCAACGATGTGGAAGATACTGGCAGCACAACAGAGAGAACAAATCTACCACTGAATAACGGTGGACCCATCACCGAGGAGCAGAAAGGATGCCAAAAAGTCAAAAAGAGGAACACATGACCTGCTATATATAGATCAAAAGAACCTAAATGAGGTAAAAAGGAGGAGAAAGAATTCAGCCATGGCATGGATCGACTACAAAAATCGTACAACAGGATCCCCCAAGCATGGATAATAGAATGCCTAAATGTATAAAATACCAAGCGAGCTCACCAATGTTAGAGAAAATGCAATGAAAACATGGAGACTGGAATTGACATCTGATGGAAACACATAACAGAAATATACATACAAAGAGGCATCTTTCGAGGAGACTCACTATCACCACAACTGTTCATCATAGCTATGATGCCCTTGAACAGTATTCCGAGAAAGTGCCAAGTCGGATACAAGTTCTCCAATACAGAGGAAAAAAAGGAACCACCTGATGTACATGGACGATCTGAAACTTTTTGCAAGGACCGAAAAGGAACTACAGACACTAATTTACACTGACAGAATCTTCAGTCAAGATATCCAAATAGAATTTGGAATTGAAAAGTGCGTACAACTAGTAATAAGAAAGGGAAAACTGGAAAAACAGAAGGCATGGAACTACCCAACCAAACAGAAATGAGAGCACTAGCGGAACAAGGCAACTATAAATACTTGGGAAATCTGGAAGCGGACACCATCAGCGCAACAGAAATGAAAGAGAAAATTGGAAAGGAATACCTCAGGTGAACAAGAACACTCCTGGAAACGAAATTATATAGCAGAAACCTAATAAAAGGTATAAATACATGGGCAGTATCACTAGTAAGATACTCTGGACCGTTTATAGGGTTGACAAAAGAAGAACTTAGACAACTCGACCAGAAAACCAGGAAACACATGGCTATGCATAATGCACCACACCAAAAGGCCAATATTTGCAGACTCTACGTTATGAGGAAAGACGAGGGGAGGAAGACTGATCTGTATAGAAGACTGTGTGAAGGGCACGATAAAAGAACTAGAAAAAATACATAATGCAAAACACTGAAAGGATAATTGTGGCAGCGAGAGACACAGAAAAAAAACCAACAAAACAGAAAACAGAAAGACAAATGACAAAACGAAAAAAGAGAAGTAGGAAGAGAAACAACTACACGGAAGATTCAAAAGAATGACAACTAACCCTAACCCTAACCCTAACGAAAACAACTTGACATGGATGCGAAAAGGACAGGTAAACCGTGAAACTGAATCACTAATAACTGCAGCACAAGATAACTCGATAAGAACCAACCATATCAAAGCAAGAATCGATCAGACACAAGAAAATAGCAAATACAGACTCTGTGGACAAAGAGACGAAACGATAAAACAGAAAGTAAGTGAATCCAGTAAAGTGGTCCAAAAGGAATACAAAAACAGGCATGACCAAGTGGGGAGGGTGGTGCACTGGTAATTTTGCAAACGACTGCATTTTGAGCGTACAGACAAATGATACAAACATAACCCCGCAACAACACTCCATAACGAGAACCACAAAATCCTATGGGACATGGACATACAGACGGACAAACCCATCCATACAGGAAGACCAGATGTCGTAATAATTAACAAGAAAGAAAAATCCTGTCAAATCGTAGACTTTGCTGTCCCAGCTGACCACAGGTTGAATATGAAAGAAAAGGAGAAATTAAGCAAATACACAGAGCTAGCCAGAGAGTTAAAAGGGATTTGGATGATGACGAAAATCAAAATAATACCGATAATAGTTTGAGCACTAGGAACAATTCTGAAAAACTTCGAAAAAAGAATGTCAGAAATTGGAATCAGATGAATAACTGCAAAAGTACAACGGCTAACGATAATGAAAACGACTGAAATATTAAGGAAAACCCTTGAATGCGGAGAATAATGCAAGATGACAATATGACGAATAAGCGTTACAGGGAATGAAGAACACCGAAAGTGCATATCTACAAGTTCTACACCCCCATCATGCATCACCACCATAGTTTCACCACCGCTCTTCCTAATAAAAAAGTGACACCAAAGAGCTGAAAAGGGTCAAGAAGGACTGAAAGACCAGGGAGAGAGCGCCAGCCAGACATCGGTTGGACAATCGCAAAGAGAACTGGGACTTTGGGGAGGCTTAATGCCACTCAAATTCCAGTATAAACCAATGGCCACTGCCGGCAAGAAATCAATGATAAGAGGCTCGGGGGTGATGCAAATTCATTTGCAAATGCTACCGATAAGCTGGAGAGAACTGGACGTCTGGGGAGACTTGTTGTTACTCAGCCTCCAGAGAACACCACAGGTTTTCAATCAGATCGTTTGTTGACTTGTGTGAAATCTCCATGTCAGTCAATAATAATAATAATAATAATAATAATAATAATAATAATGATAATAATAATAATAATAATAATGCGCGGGTCAGACGAGCTACTGCAGAGACAAAACACGAAACGTTACATGGAACCAAGAATGTTGAAGCTGTATATCTATAAGTTCTCCATCCGTTTTTCCCATTACCCAATTACCGAATGAATGGTGCCAAATAATCGAGAAGATTCAAGGAGAATAGAAAAATTAAGGAGAGAGCGCTGACCAGACCTCATTTGGACAAATGCCAATAGAACTGGTACCTTGGGGAGAATTATTGCCACTAAAACTTCAGTGGAGACCAATGGCCGCTGCTAGTGGAGAATCAATAGTAAGCGGATGTTGCTACTCAAGTTCAATGTTCAAGTATGTTATCGAAAGAGGTGAAGTACTTGAAATCTGGGGAGACTTGTTGTCACTCTGCCTCCAGGGAACACCACAGGTTTTTCTCAACGTTTTCTTTCATACTCACCCTTTATGAGTTTTTCTCAAGTTTTTTTTTCTTCCATACTCACCCTTTATGGCCTGTGTGAAAGCTCCTTATGAGCCAATAATAATATCATTTACTAATAAAAGATATAATCCCTATAATTATAACACTTGCAATAACAACACTTGTATTTAAGTATGTGTGTATTAATCTTTAAGGCGGCTATATGCATACACAAATCTAAAATTTACCAACGTTGAACTAACGAGTCATGGTCCGTCTAGTTTCACCTATATTCTTTTAAAAAATCGTGTTCAACGAGGCTTAATGCTTATTTAGAATACGATTCAAAGGCAAATCAAATACTTTCGTCTGATATTTATTTTGTCTTGTTCCTCTATTTCTAGTTCTTATTTTTGTATTCATTGGATTAGAACAACTACAAACAAAATGTGCTTTTGATTCCGTTTTTCTTATAAGGCATAGCCGTATCGTTCGGAAATCAACATTTACATACTAAATTCTATCATCAAACATTGATCAACGAACCGTCAATTCAACGTTTTGACGGGCTACCCTAAAGTATAAAATGAAATGTCAGGTTAATATCTTGTATAATCTGCATCTATAGATGTTTAGTACGACATAGACTTGTATAAGCAAATACGGCACACCAGCATGAACTGGGGAAGGCAAAGAAAGTGTGATATATCATTAGAGTTTTCTTATTGTTTCGCTTTAAGGTTCAACAAGCTTTGCAAGATAAAGATAAGTTTATTTTTGTATTTTTAGAGCAGAAAAATAGTAGAGATTGTTTTTTATAATCAACTACGATTAACAGCTACAGGACAATTCAGAATTGCGGAGTAGATTTACAGATGTTGAACGGTAGTTGGCGACAGTTTTCAGCAGGTTGTGGCTCGCAGCGGAAGAGAGGATATATTGGTTGGTTGTTTTTGTTTTACAGCGTATCAAACCTTTTCAGGTTATTTAATGCCGAATCCAATGTTTTATTAAGAAAAATTTTTAATTGAATATATTTTTTTTCAAGTTGGTTTCTAATTAACCTGCAGTTGGGACCCTAACAGGTACTACTACTCCGGATCAGAGTGGAACTTGGAGCAATGACTATTAAAGGGTGGCTCCGAACTCCCCAAAGCCCTCAAGCTGTGGTCTAACCATCGGATATAGTTTAAGATCATATCCAGGACGAAATAAGTTAGTCAGCTGACTGATGAACATGAGCTATATAGACATTAAGATGTAGAGGTTAGCGTTTAAGAGGTAGCTGGTGAAACACAGAGTACAACGGATATTTGTATACTATGGCGGAGGTTTTTTTTTATTTTTGTTGAGTTATTTTTATAGCTGTGAACTAATACTTGCCATAGGCAGTCGCTAATGTAAAAGAGATGACGACACGGCCAAAAAAGGATTGAAAGACGCAAGTACAAAATAAATAAATGAATAAATAATTAAAAAATACACACGGCAACAGCGTGAGATCAGTGATTGTTTAAAGGGAGCACATCGTTTCATATAACTTCACTATCGTCTAAGTTAAGTTGGAGATTACATCATCATCTATATATTAATACGATAGCGCGTGTGTTATTTTATATGCCACGCTTACACCCGGCTCGTGTAATTTTTATGTACTTTCTTTTCTTGTAATAAATATTTTTACCAAGAAGTCGTCATATGTTTTGGTTTCGGTTTCGAGTATATCTGATGGCACTCAGGTCATTTAATTTGTTTATAAATAATTTTACAATGAATTTCGCATAAGTGTGAGTTTCGGTTTCGATTATAACTAATGCCATCTTACTAATCTATACTTTTAGAAATAATTTTATCAAGAATTATTCGTAAGTTTTGGTTTCGGTTTTGAATATAGCTAAAAGAAGTGTAGTCTTATATATATATATATATATATATATATATATATATATATATATATATCAATGCATAATATAAAGTTTAGAAAAGTTTGCTAATGTTAATCGCTCGCTATATTTGTGTAATACATTAATAATTAACGGCAATGTGAACCCTACTTCGTAGAAAGTTACTTATGTACTTTGTAAATAATACATTTTAGTGTAACGCAACTTCATTAGAAACATCATCAACAGAAAGCATGCCTACTAAAAACTTGCACATAAAGTGTTGATGTTAATTCTATATTTATGGATCGTAGATGTTGGGAAAAAGCTAACACATTCTAATGTAGTTTTTCTTTACGTATGTGTAGGTGCTTACTTAAAATTATGAAAACGCTCGAATCAACTGGACCGTTATACATATATTAATAACTATACTGCTTTGCATGGAATATCTTTGCCACATCTAACATGGAGCATCTACGGTTAGTTTTTTTTTTCCTTTTTGAAGGAACGTCAATATGGGTCTTGTCTGAAAAGTCAGGCAAAATGCCTTCTTCTCTTATGGATTCATCCCACATACTATAGGATTTCAAAATCCCCCTTACTGCTTCCTAGCTTTACTTTAATATTTTAATGATGGTATCTTTTTACATCCAGGTTGGAATATGCCTTATTTTGGATGAAAGCAGTTCAAATAACATGTTTTTGCCATTTCAAGTGCAGCATATCGTGGTATGACTTTATATACTTTATATGACTATATTATATTTTATTAATGAAACAAAAAAGCGAGCTTGTTCTCTCTTATACCACCACCCTTCCCAGTCTCTCTCGCCCTCTAACCCTCACCCTCTATCTCTCTCAATCTCTCTCTATATAAATATATATAAATATATATATATATATATATATATATATATGTATATAGTTAAAATATATATGGCGATTAAGCTACACTAAATATTCCACGTTTCATCCACTCTAGGACTCTTCAGGCTTATGCATAAGCCTGAAGAGTCCTAGAGTGGATAAAACGCGGAAATTCAGTGTAGCTTAATCGCTATATATATTTTATAGCTTACTAACTAGCGCTACCTACGTATTGAGCACTTTGGAAGTGAATACTTAAAGTTTACGCATAAATTTATACTTTCGTATATTAATTTTCTGTGAGTAAATTAAATAGTTATGTGTATATATATCACTCTGTTAAAGGTATATAGCGAGGTACTCTAACCGCATACACCTCGAGGAGCAAGTTAATATTCGTAATGGCCGCTGCCTTTGTGCATATTGTGTATAAGTTGTATTTATGTAAACATATGTGACTAATTAGACTGATAGCCGCATAAAGTTACAATGTATTTACACTATTGAAAGCTTTTGTAAAATAGTGCCTTTGTACTCAAGGCTTATGTGTGTTTATTTCTTTCCATATCGTGTAGTCGCTACATTAATGTTAATGCATAGCTCTGTCGAATACAATACAAATAATGTGTATCTTCCTCTATGGAACAGATTAAATTGTTGTATTTTCTTTTATGCTCTCATATCAACCGTGTTTTTCTTACTGGCTTGCTAAGGTTTAGACTTATATGCTTCATTCTCTTTGAGAAAGGGTTATTGTTTTTCTGTGGCTGGCCAGCAGGCGTTTGTCTGCTTACTTACCACAGTTCAAGACAGGGACACCGGTGGAGTTGGATTGTTGATCAAATTAGCGAGTAAAACGTGAGCCGTGCACCCATTAAACACCACCTATAGATGCGCATTGCCGCACAGTCGGCATTTCAGCCATTGATCCTGCTGGAGCTCTTCTATTTACAAGGAGGTCGTTTTGTATGCAGATAACCAGCCACAGAAGGAGGGCGCCAGCCGGGTGCCAAGTCAGTGACCGAGTCGGGAGTCTCAGGCAGGGGAACACCCCGGCAAGTGTCCTGATTGAAATACAAATGATTGGCTATTCACGTACCTCGCATGTACGAGTCATAACATTTCAAGAAACCAACCAGCACCAGGAACGCCAGTTCGCCCGAGTTCTACAAGGAGGGACATAAGGCACAGAGTGAGGAACTACTAGAAGAGTAGAGCAGGTTGCAGTACTTTTCCACGACTGGGACATGTTTTACAAGTTAAGATGTATATTTGGCCTGTATCTGGGATCGGAGGGTATAATTGAATAAGGGGAAGTCATATTTGTCCTTCTTCACAGATACCGCACAAGACCGTCGTCACCCACAATGGTAACATCCAACACATAGCAGCGTTTTCAAAATAAAGTCTGGTGTAAGGAAGCCTCTCTTTATTGCGACCCTGGGTTCCTCATTAAATGTAACGCCCTTCTACGGATAGAGTTCGCCAGAAGGTCGGTCGTTCCGTTGTAGCATGCACATCTCTCATCGTGCCTAATTGCACAACGCGTCTCAATGTGGTCAATCGTAATATCGAGCAACTTTAGTGTGTAAATCGAAATGTTCCCCAAAACTAGCGTGTGGAGCAACTACGGGATCGCGTGGCTCCTAGGCTGTTCGATGCGCTGGTGTGGTTTCAATCGTTAGCTCCTCGATCCAGACACAAATCATCCAAACCATAGAGAAATGCTTGTGATGCCCTTCCAATCATACCTAACGCCCAGATACTCGCGAGAGTCAAGATCCTCGATCTGATCATCCATAGTGTCCAGTCTAGTATTGTAAAGGAAGACATACTTTTTTCTTCCTGTGGACCTTAATTGTTATGAAGAGATTTTTCGGGGTTTAGCCGCATACCATTCGCGGCCAGTGCTTACTCTACTACCTAAACCTTCCTTTGCATTCCTATTGAGGCTTCAGCCAGGAGGGTAGGATCGTCCGCGTATGCCAACGATCCTGCCTCTTCAGTTCCCAACGAGTAGCAAATTTACGGCATGGACAAGGAAAGAACCTCGTTCTTGACTATGTTTAAGAGCATAGGTCACCCTGGCGGACGCCCCGGTATGAATGGTATGTCTATCTCCTATGGTGCACATTGATTGCTCATCACTGGCACGTATGTAATGTAGGAGTAAGAGCGGATCCCAAATCTTCGAACCGCCATGTATATCCAGTCATGCGTTAGGGGGTCGAACGCCTTGTACACGTCCATCATAATTTCATAGAGTTTCCTAGTCTCCTTGTGGACACAGTGCTTCGAACGCAACCTGGCTGCGGAACTCGTACTCCAGTCCACACCAGCGCGCCAAGACTTTGTGTAGGCAACTCCAAAGATCGAAAGAGACCGACATAGGGCGCAGTTGGGGGGACGTCCGTTACTTTTCCGAACTTTCAGACCAACGGTACCCTTCTGCGACACAGGGTCGTGGGCGGTGTTTCTGCCAACAACACTATGTGCAAAAACACGTTGGCAGTCTTCAACATTGGCAGGGCGTCGACGGGAGGGAGGCTAGTCTCCCTAGGGCATTCAGAGTCGCGACAGATCCTTCCACGCTGAGGCGCGCGAGAACCTCAATGCCTCCTCCTTACACGGACCGACCGACCTCTCGTCTGCCACAACCGGTGAAGACAACTTGTCGAGCCAGAATTCTACACTAATCTCAGATACAGTTTATTCAGAAGATGTTGGCTCTCTCTCTATCTCCTTGAGAGAACTGAAGCCGTGCAATCCGTTTTTTTATTTGCATATAGCATTTGAGTCGCCGCGTACGCCACTCTCCTATGCACCTTTATCGCGTTTGGGGGACTGGTAAAGCTTTTCCTATTGAGAGATTGCCATCGTTATCCCTGGTCCTGTGACACGCAGTTTTGCTGTTTTCCCACCACGGGACACAAAGAATCAATCGCTTTACCACTACCCCTTTCATTGGAAACCCGGCAGATAAAATTCAAATTCATGTCCAAGTCGACTAGAGGCCCATCTCTGTCGATCTCACCAAAAAGCAGCTCTACCTGGCGCATTAATCGAAGGCCCCAGTCACAATCATCACGCGCTGAACCCGCGGCGGTATCTGCTCCTCCTCCCTAATTACACAACCGCATCTTTCAAAAGCAGTGAGCGAGCGCTTCAATCACCAACGGGTTGGAATCAGATTTGCCCTGCACGTTACCAAGTGCCAACTAACAGCCTCGACTGTATGGCCAAGTCTGTTAGCAAGAGCGCCATACAGAGCCGCCCGCATTACCTCGTCCAACTCGTCTGCAAGTAGGGTGAGTTAATATTCCTCATCCACACCCCAACGATTCTTCTTCCTGGTTTAGCTCAGCGGGGTGTTTCATCGCTCTTAAACCCCTGCACAGAAGAACATCTTACGGGGCTGGTAGAGCCCTCGCCGAAGTAGTCTCCCGATCGGCTGCCACTGACTTCGATTTCTATGACACAGAGCGTTCGTTATGTCGAGGCTTGTTGACGTTGGGAACAGAATGTATACCACACCTCAGCGGTGGAGCAAATCGAATATGTTACTTCGGAATGCTAACATGGCTGCTAAAAGATTATATAAAGCCAGACTTTTTAATCGTAGTGTGCCGACTTTTCATAACTATACCTGATCTTTTTTTCCTAAATTTCTGGTTTATGATTAAATAATATACTTTCGCAAACAGAGTGTAGAAAGAAGAAAATCTGCCCTAACATTTATATCTAGTATTAACTTGAATTAAGAAGAAGTATAACGAGCTAGCAAAACGAAGATTTCAATCAATTTCCAGAATAAGATTTTTATACCAAATAATGCATTTATGGTTTCTTTTTTTTTTAATTCCAATTTAGTTGATGGCACTGGTAAGCTGTCCTACCGTTATCGCACACATTCAGTACTTTCATTTCCTGTATATATATATACATCTTTCATATATATATATATATATATATATATATATATATATATATATATATATATATACATATATATATATATATATATATATAATGACGAATTAATGATTACATTGAGCTAACTTTTATTACACGCTTATATGCAGCTAGTAATTTTATTTCTCTCTTATAAAATTTATCTAAAATGTGATAAATCTGAAAAAGAAGATTCGTTGATTAATCTGATCATTTTAAATGTCGAACTTAAACATTATACACGCTTACATAATGCGAAAATATCAGTGAAGGCAATATACCGACATGCAAAAAGCAAACGTTTAGCAGTGAGTATCTATTGCGTTATATATTTTGATAATTTAAAGTTTTGGATTTTTTTTCGTTTCCCATATATATATATATATATATATATATATATATATATATATATATATATATATATATATATTAATCCCCGAAACAGTGTTTCATGGTAAACAACTGATGATCCCTTGAAAAATAAATTATTGGTATTATAGTAATTCGAGAGCGAGTTGATGCAGTGATTGCTGGTGATTAAATGACTTACTAGATGGTTTTCTAACGAATGATAAAAAATATTTTTTGTATAGTTTTAAAGGTCAAAACCTTCAAAGACTATATATATATATGTGTGTGTGTGTGTGTGTGTGTGTGCGCGCGCGTGTGTGTATTAATTAAGACACTTAGACGCATGCATATATATGCATATATGCATACAACATATTTAATCTAAGTAAAATATTTCTTATAAGAACATATAAGAACATGCGGCGGTATCAGCTCCTCCTCCCTAATTACACCATCGCATCTTTCAAAAGCAGTGAGCCGGGGTTCCAATAAAATGGTAGAGAAAGACGCAATAAATCTAATTGGCTTCAAGTGAGAAATTAAACAATGAATAGAAAAATATATTTAAACTTACAATCGAACAAAAAATTCATTTCAATTTGCAGAGAAAATTATTACATTATGTACAACATTTTTAAGGATGTGGTCGATGTTTTACAACAGTTTTTGTGGTAATAATTTCGTAAATTTGAAAATGTTTTGTCGCGTTTTGCTCTAAAACGCTTTAGATCTATATTTCTCACTCTTCCTCTCTTTCTCTGTCTCTCTACATATGTACACACACACGCCCCCCCCCACACACATATATATATATATATATATATATATATATATATATATATATATATATATATATATATATATACACTAGCAAAAGTACCCGTCGTTGACTGGGTTCAAAAACAACGTACAGAAAATGGACTCTAATTTATGAAAGTATGATAGATTATGAACAGGAAGGGTTGTAAATTTGGGTTGAATTAGGGGGTATCAAAACCAAAGCAAAATATGATGAAAGTTAAAATAAAATAGAGAAACCCCATAATTTACACTGAAACACACTGAAACACTTATCACAATATTCTGTGGATCTATATTAAAAAAAAAATTGTTAAACTTTGTGACACATTTCCATTCTATGGAGGTCAGGTGCGAACGAACACCCCATAATTTTATTATACCATATTTCTTCAAACTGAAACATAATTATCAAACTATACTTACGCAGATAGATATGAAAAGTCTTTATTAAAGTTTGTGTCTGGCCTCCATAGAATGGAAATGGGCACAAACTTTAATAAAGACTTTTCATATCTTTCTGCGTAAGTATACGTTGATAATTGTGTCAGTTTGAAGAAATATGGTATAATAAAATTATGGAGTGTTTGTTCGCGCCTGACCTCCATAGAATGGAAATATGGGTGCTTGTGCATTTAACGAACCAGACGTAACTCAGTATTTGCTCATCATTGTCCGGCGCATGACGTCAACAGCCGGATATAACCGAGCGTTGCCGATTAAGCAGACAAGAATTTCGCTATCAATTGGAAGAATGTCACAACTCAAGAAACGCTTATTTGAAGAGAGTTAAAAAAATTTGTTTTAAAGATAACTGACGAAATAATGAATATTACAAACCTTGCGGACCAGCTCCAAACCCCAGAGGCTGCACTAAACTTTTGCCAGCAACGGAAATTGTTGGCAGAAGAGAAAAGGTGTTTACATTTTGGCCAGTATTGTGTACTTGCAAAGAGAACAAGCCTTTCCGACGGTTACGGTTGGAGGTGTAGAAGTGTAACATGTCGTCGATGGACCTCCATTAGGATTGGGACCTTCTTCTCAAAATCCCGACTAACCATCGCGTGTATCCTAAAAATAATATACTTATGGGCGTTCGAGATGGCATCTACAAAAATCTCCATCGCGAATGTGGGTTATGTTCTCGCCACACAATTGTGGATTGGAAAATTTTCCTGCGTGATACATTCAGGGACTATTTTCTTAGGAATCCCCGGCAGATTGGAGGCCCAGGCCATACGGTAGAAATCGACGAGTCCGTTTTTAACCGCAGAAAACAAAACGTCGGCAGACTTCTGACACCGGTGGTCTTGGTCTTCGGTGGATACGACCCCGCCGAAAAGGAGGGTTTCTTTGTCACTGTACCAAATAGGAACGCCGAAACCCTCCTTCCACTAATAAATAAAAAAAAAAGTCCTTGTTTCTGGCAAAAAAAAGTCCTTGTTCTTGCCCCCCCCCAATAATTTTTATTGCCCTTTTTTAGGCTTTGTCCATTTATTTGACATAAAGAGTTCCAAAAAAAAAATAAATAAATAAACTGAACTTTTACGTGTTTAAGACATAGACAATGTTTTTTTTAGGTTAAAAATTGAAAAAAAAAACAAAGTTCAGACAAAAAAAAGTTTTCTATTATTTAACAAAAAAAAACAACTTGTTTTGTATGTATTTATTTTGAAAACAGAAAACAATTTCAAACAATAATAATAATAATAAAAAATAAATGAACGGTAAGTTTTTGCTTTTTTACTTATTTAATTTTTTTATGTTTCTACATTTTACAATTTCATTGTACAGTTATTTTGTTGTAGCGTTGTTTTTATTTTATCGCAAACGCTCAATTTTATCCGGCTGTTGACGTCATGCGCCGGAAAAAGCCGAACAAATGCTGAGTTACGTCTGGTTCGTTAAATGCACAAGTACCGAAATATGTCACAAAGTCTAACAAGGTTTTTTAATATAGATCCAAACTTTGACTCATCCATCCGGTCAGTCAAGAATAGCACGGGTCTTATCCGTAAATAAGACACCTTGGACATTCATTTTCATGTGATTCTCTGCCGGAGCCATTCGTTTCTCCTCATGATGTTTGCTCAATAGAGGCCTTGGAATAATTGATGTTCTTTGCATACTCATTCAGTACATTAAATCGGGCCTGCCTCGATCTTGGAGCGATTCCAGCTCTTTCAAAAATGGAAGCACTGGTGCTGTTGAGGTTTCTGTTTAGTTCCCTAGGAATTTTTCGAATATCGCGATGTAAAAGATTTATCCTGGTGCCCTTATTCTTTCTAGATTTGGTGTTGGGTTGTTTACGAATGAGGTCAACGTTCTTGAGCCATAGCTAAATCATTGATGAACAATACTTCTACGAGTCCAGCAACAATCTTTTCCGTTAATCCTCCTTTTTTGGCATTTTAAAATATCTGCAATAAAGTACGTAACAATGAAGAAAATGTCATACATTCGTGAAGAGTGCGTATATTTGAATAAAATTCTGGTAAATAACTAATCTTGAAACAGTCATGATACAATTTTCATTTTTTATGTATATTTAGTGAAATAATGATATTTTACTAATCTGCAATAAAGAGATTGACGTAGTTTATATATATATATATATATATATATGTATATATATATATATATATATATATATACACACACACACCCACATATATATATATATATATATATATATATATATATATATATATATATATATATATATAGTTTTTTTTGGGGGGGGGGAAAGGAAATCCAGCGGTATCCTAAATTATAAGGAACATCCAAAAATAAGAGCATATTATTTATATTTTGTTTTGTTTACCGAAAGTTAATATTATCTAAACTTGCTGTAAACAAAGCAATATTGAAATTTAATCTTTGCCCATTGCCAGTGAAGCAAATTTTGTTTTCTCAAAATTTAAACAGGTCTGGAACTTTGTAATTTTTGTACCTTAATTTTCCTTGCCTAGTGGTATCTATTATGATGGAAACGGTCTGCACATCGTAGCAATATATGACTCTATATACATAACAAAATTAATTAAGCTCCTTAAGTCTTTGACAGGCTATAGATATCGACAGGAGGGATGCCTGTGCGTGAAATGTTTGTGGTAGAAAGTGTCTAATCTCAAACTACTCCTTAATCAACATTTTATAATACCAGTTTAAGTGAAATGTATGTAGAGGACGACTGGAAACAAATGCCGAGAATAGCGGAGAGCACATACAGCGCCTAAAATTCCGAAATCGCAATCCATTTGGTATTGATCAGTCTCATCATTAATTTACTGTGGTGATTTGACGAGAACCGGTGTGTCGAGGCGATTTTGCCGAATACATATATATGTATGCCGTATACATACCTACACACACACACACACACACACACACACACACACACACACACACACACACACACACACACACACACACACACATATATATATATATATATTATATGGCGATGAAGCTACACTGAATATTCTGCGTTTCATCCACTCTAGGATTCTTCAGACGCATAAGCCTGAAGAATCCTAGAGTGGATGAAACGCGGAATATTCAGTGTATCTTAATCGCCATATATATTTTATAAATTACTAACTAACTCTACCTACGTATTGAGCACTTTTGACGTAAATACTAAAAGTTTACGCATAAATTTATACTTTTGTATATACATTTTATGTGCGTAAATGAAGTAGTTATATATATATATATATATAACTATTGAATATGCCGGACACACACACACACACACACATATATATATATATATATATATATATATATATCGATAGCAAGTCATTATTCAAGCACGTCTGAATTCGAGAGAGTGATTCTTTTCTCAGATTTTTCTGGATATCTTTTCCATTTTCCGTGCGGTCTTTTTCATTTCAGCTGGTATGTTTTATACATTATTTAGCCATATTCTTCTTAGGCGCTGTTTATCAGTGCATCTCATTATCATCAGAAACGATTGCATTAGGCATTGTTTTCTTTTTCTTTTGAGGCTTGGTGTATTTATAGCTTTTTATATTATCACAAATGCTTCAGCACACATGCGCGCGAACACACAAACACACATACACATACGCATATATATATATATATATATATATATATATATATATATATATATATATATATACTTATTAGGTAATGGTCTTGGTCACAAATTTTAAGTTCAATACATATATATATATATATATATATATATATATATATATATATATATATATATATATATATATATATATAAATCCAAAACTATATTAGCAATGTATACAATGCATTTATAATTACATATAATTAAGTTATATATAAAAAATGTATATACGTAACAATAGTGTTAACCTTTATATATCTAATTTTAAATAAGAATGTAAATATACTAAATACTAATCATAGTGGGGGTGATAAGTAGTTAAATGGATTAATCTGTAATCTTATAAATACAAGACTGATAAATTAAAAAAAAATATATCCATTTTAAATGTGGACATTGATGAATCACGCAGGTAAGAAATTCATTTTTGTAGTATGAAAAGGTTAGTAACTGCAATTAAGAATAGGAAATTGGATCAAATGTTTGTAACATGTCTTCTTCCTAAGATTAAGGGTGGTGGTGTTTGAGCAACGCTGCTGGTGAGCCATGATGTAATATAGTGTTTTGTTTTTAAATCCCCGAAACAGTGTTTCATGGTAAACAACTGATGATCCCTTGAAAAAATAAATTATTGGTACAATAGTAAATTCGAGAGCGAGTTGATGCAGTGATTGCAGATGATTAAATAACTTACTGACTAGATGGTTTTCTTACGAATGATAAAAAATATGTTTGTATAGTTTTAAAGGTTAAACACTTCAAAGACTATATATTATTATTATTATTATTATTATTATTATTATTATTATCATTATTATTATTTGCAGAATATTACAATATTACATTTAACCAACCATTGTTTACGCTGTGAGTGCTGTGAGTGCATCCATGCCGATATATTTAAAATATGAAACCGTTTTGAGAATTTGAGTACATTGTATTAATAATGCACAAACATACACAATACGAAAATATACTTATGCACAATTTCAGTTTAATCAGATAAATAGCTTTGAAATATCAGTATTTTTTGTAATAATTTCGAAATTACGTGACACAATCTAAAAGAGTAATTTTCAGATAATACTTTGGCCCATCCGCAGAGTGTTAGAATATGGTAAACGTGTAATTGAAGTTGTACAATATTTGTTAAATATTGTGTGCAAATGAACATTTTTTATAAATACATTGCATTTCTTTTGATATTTACACTCACCATTTTTGTAAATTAAGCAAACTAATTCAAGAACCCACCTAGACGGTTATCTTCATCAAACGTGGATGCATATTTTTTTTAAATTGATTTAAATAATTTATTAGTATTCGTTTTATAAATCGTAAATAATAAAACACGTGTTGATACATTAATAAAAGCAAAATATTGCCACAGTACTCCTAATAGAAAATGATCTTTTATCCATCCACTATGTACTTTTTCTCCGTATTGAAAGACGGAGATTATAGCAGTTAGGAATGGGAGAGAGTAAGTGAAAAGAAAATTGATAATACGAGAAAGTAGCAGTAGCCAGTCTTATTATGTTTGATTTCTAAATAACAGAGAAAAACAGAGAGAGATTTACCGAAGGAAAATTAAGATACCATAAAAACGAATAAAAAAGAGTTATATAATGAAGCATAATAAGAGATGGGTTATTTAGTGTTTTCTTATCATTCCATAATTCGATTCACAATGGACATTCCGATACGTATATTATGATTCGACTGTAATCCTATCAGCGACTTGAGGAACAGATGATACGCTGGCAAATTTCTCTTAATGTAATATTATGATACTATTGACGTGCCATTGCTATGCATCAGTAACTTACAAAGAGAAAACGTCTACCTAAAAAAAGTTTATCAGCAGAGAAAGGGATATTACATGTTCACAAACGAATACAAAACAAACCCACATTTAAATTCTTAATTGGGGTATAGGGATAGAGCGATTATATGAACAAGATATCAATCATGGTTTCCGCTCTGCAAGATCTACCGCAGATGTGCTGATGGTTATATCCCACAGGATTAGTGAATGTCTTGACAAAGGCTTCCTTTCTAGGGCAATTCCTCTTGACATATCAAAGGCCTTCGACAAGGTATTACATAAGGGTCTACTTCACAAGATTTCCAGCTACGGTATAACTGGAAATGTTTTCTCAATAAGTAAATCATTTTTCTCCGATAGGCTCATAAGAGTAGTGGTCGATGGACAAAAATCGGAGGCCTGCAATATAAATGCTGGAGTCCCAGAGGGTCAATCCTAGGCCCAACTCTCTTCCTGATCTACATCAATGACCTCCCTAAACACATACTTAAATCATTCGTTGACATCTATGCTGATGACACGACCATCTACGGCAACACATCAAAGGCTGTAAATGACAAAGTTATCTCCGATTCTCTCTCCTCTGACCTCGAGCATGTGGTTCAGTAGGGGAAGACGTTGCTGGTTACCTTTAATGCATCCAAAACCAAACTCCTATCCTTACATCATCAACGCTCTGATCCCCATCTGGCATCAATTGGGATGGATGGCTCTGGTCTAGGTGAGGCCCCGTGTTTTGACAAGCTTCTTGGTTTGACCTTTTCTCCTGATCTGAAATGGAACAAGTACATCAAGTCTGTTGCCAAGGTCGCTGGAAAGATGGTGGGATCCTTCTACCGCTCCAGAAGATATCTCACTACTGATGCAATTCTCTATCTATATAAAAGCCAAGTACGTCCAAGGATGGAATACTGTTGCCATATCTGGGCAGGAGCTGCTAAAAACAGCATATCCTGCCTTGACAGAGTACAAAATAGACTTCGTGGCTTAGTGGGGGATGCCCTTTTCTCTACCCTGCAACCTCTCTCCCACAGAAGAGACGTTGCGAGCCTATCTTTGTTTTATCGTTATTTCCATGGCAGGTGTTCGTCTGAACTCCAATCTCTGGTCCCCCCTCGCCAATCTTTCACGAAAAACACCCTTCTAGCTGAATCCACTGTGAAATATTTTCCCCACTCTTTATCTGTGCCTAAATCAAAACGCGGATTCCATGAACAAAGCTTCTTTCTTAGAATTGCACGCCTGTGGAACTCTGTTCCGTCTGCCTACTGTCCACCGGACCAACTTGGATGTCTTCAAGTCCAACGTTAACATATTCCTAATGAACCGCCCCCTTAAGTAAACACTTCATCAAATCTTCACACTAACGTAATGTACTTGCAATAACCCTTATCCTGAGTGGCTTCCGGGCCTTGTTAAGTCGTGATCACTGTGTAAAAAAAAACTTATTTTAAAGTTCGTTTTACAATTTGCAACTGTGTTTGCAATAATTTTGCAACAATTACAGACAGTTTGTGGATATAGGTTTGCCAGGGTTGATGGCAGTTCCAGTTGAGGACAGTTGCGAGTTGGACAATGTTGAACGCACTTTGTGTCTTGGATGTAAACGAGACTAGATGAGGTAAGCTGACAATCAGCGCCCTGGCAGGCGGGCGTTTTTAGCTGATAAAAATGCTGTTATGAGGTAAAAATGATATGAAAACAGTTGATCTTGGCAGTGTAAGTCGAATAAAACATACGCCGAAAAATTTATTCATATCTAAAAAGCACTTAATCTTAACCTTCCGAGTTTATTAGTCAGTAGCTTTCACAGTAACGACGCTGGAGAGATGAATAACAGCCATCTAAGGTTTCAAGTGTTTAGACCACAAATTGGCTTAACAGTTTGCTAGAAACCGCAAAGGTCACATCTTTTGGACTTTGACTCCTTGGAAGCCAAATTTTTAGAAAAAAACGATTAAAAAGCTTGTCATATGTCTGAATACACTTTATGTAAAATTGTAAATGTTTAGACCAAAAATTGGCTGACTTATTTGTTAGAGACCGCAGAGATGAAATTTTCTTTTTAAATTTGACCCCGATTTTGACTCATTAACATTTATTGTTTTGGGCTCAAACCAAATTATAAAGTTAAGTCCATGTCCAAGCAACCTATATCTAAAAGTCCAGTGTTTAGACCAAAACTTGGCAGAGGAGTTTGGTAGAGTTGTCAAAAGTCTGATCGATGAATTTTTACTCCCTAACAGCAAAATTTCTGGCCCAAACCAGATTAAACGGTTTTCCCAAATCTCAATGATTTGGGAAAATATTTTTCATCTGGTTTGGGTCAGAAATTTTGCTATTAACGGATCAAAGTTCAACCCCGTATTTCAAATTTCGAGTCTGTAGTTATTTGTAAGGGAAATGTACACGCACAAAAACGCACAGACAAACATTTTCACTTGTATAGATATATAGATGTGTGTGTGCGTGTGTGCGCGTTAACACGCTACAGTCTATCTCTTTGTTTCTATTATTTTAACTGCTCGGCGTCATTTCCCTAACTTTCCTATAACAGTAGAACCCCGGGATACGCTGGTCCTAGGATACTGTTTTTTTTTTTTTTTTTTTTTTTTTGTCAGGTTACGGTGTGGAATACGATGTTTTTTTTTCCGGCCCTTGATTACGGTATTTGTGCTTGGTTACCGTATGTGTTATTGATAACGTTATTTGAATATATATATATATATATATATATATATATATATATATATATATATATATATATATATATATATATATATATAGTCATCCACATACAGTACTGTTTCGCTGTTTCACATCAGTGCGGCTAGACAGGCAACTACCTCAAGCCAGGATTGAAACCCGACCGTTTATACGGCAGTCAAGGCTTCTAACCATTACGCTATTGGCGGCTGCTTGAACGAGTAGTGAGTTTAACGATGTTTTGATATCGTCCGAAATACCTCCGCTCGATTTGTTTACACAAAGAGCGTCGCTTATATGCTAATGGTAATTCGTTTTTCACTTCTCAATATGCTCAACTCAAGGTGAGGAGCACTATAGTCATACACATACAGTACTGTTTCGCTGTTTCACAGCTCATCAGTGCGGCTAGACAGGCAACTACCTCAAGCCAGGATTGAAACCCGACCGTTTATACGGCAGTCAAGGCTTCTAACCATTACGCTATTGGCGGCTGCTTGAACGAGTAGTGAGTTTAACGATGTTTTGATATCGTCCGAAATACCTCCGCTCGATTTGTTTACACAAAGAGCGTCGCTTATATGCTAATGGTAATTCGTTTTTCACTTCTCAATATGCTCAACTCAAGGTGAGGAGCACTATAGTCATCCACATACAGTACTGTTCCGCGGATTAAGGACTATCCATTTATCTAGTGTTTCCTTTTCAGATTAAATAGGTTTTTAACACATTTCAAAGTGTTTTAAACATATTTCATTAACTGTTTGCTCATATATATATATATATATATATATATATATATATATATATATATATATATATATATATATATATATGAGCAAACAGTTAATGAAATATGTTTAAAACACTTTGAAATGTGTTAAAAACCTATTTAATCTGAAAAGGAAACACTAGATAAATGGATAGTCCTTAATCCGCGGAGTTTCGAAGAAATACTCTCCTTCTCATTAGAGGGTAGGAATTAGCAAAATGCAGGATCGGATTTTGCATGGAGAAGTATTTGATGAAACAACCAATAAGTCAAAGATCTTACTTGAAATCAAAATAAGTTAAGCAGAGGGAATATGGTAAAGAAAAAGGTGATTACACATAAAAAAAGGTGATTACACATTACAAGTTAAAAGAACTTTCTTGAAGTTTTACATTTAGATTTTACCGCCACTGGATTCTTTTTATCTTCCACCAGACTATCCAATAATGTGTAATCACCTTTTTCTTTACCATATTCCCTCTGCTTAACTTATTTTGTTTTCAAGTAAGATCTTTGACTTATTTGTTGTTTCATCAAATACTTCTCCATGCAAAATCCGATCCTGCATTTTGCTAATTCCTACCCTCTGATGAGAAGGAGAGTATTTCTTCGAAACTCCGCGGATTAAGGACTATCCATTTTTCTAGTGTTTCCTTTTCAGATTAAATATGTTTTTAACTCATTTCAAAGTGTTTTTTAACATATTTCATTAACTGTTTGCTCATGTTATAAGCTCTATTTCCTATTTGGTATTATCGAGCTTTTATATCTGGCTGAGATAAGTTTATAAATATTAATTCTTTAATATTTATAATTTACTTTAATTTTACCATCTTGGATCATTTTGATAAATTCAATTGCAATTTTCATTTTATATATATATATATATATATATATATATATGTATGTGTGTGTGTGTGTGGGTGTGGGTGTGTGTGTATGTATGTATGTATGTGTGTGTGTGTTGTATAATGTACTGCATTTTGTTACGAGTTTCTAACATGTTCCGTATAAAATTGTACTTAGTCCCGCCATACAACAACTTAACCTTCCGATCCCAAACCCGAAACGAATTATGCCTTATTCTGGAGTTCTACTCTATTTTTTTTTTAATCCATGCCTAACAGAATAAAGTTTAGCAACCTACTATTGTAAAAAAAAATCTCATTTTTCAACACTGTGGCATGCAAGTTTCATCGACTTTTCAATCCGCGCATTGAATCAGAATATTTAAAGAATTCACAAATAATAAGAGAATTTCGAAATCGTATTATACTCAGGAAATCATATAAATGCTTAAATACTTTAAATGCAAATATAATTATAAATTTAAATAAAGGATAATAAATGTTTAGTGGTATTTTAAAGCGTCGGGCATTCCGTCTTCTTCTAAAATGACAATGTTGTAGGTGATTAAAATTACTATGCGGTCTTGTGTCAGCATATATATATATACATATATATATATATATATATATATATATATATATATATCGGTTAGGTCTGAAGGCAGACAGACACTACACTTTACAAATGAACACGCAACTTAAAGTGGTATGCTCGACGTCATTGAACTTCAAATAGAAACGGTTGTGCCAAGGTCATCATGCTGTATAGCTTTTTATTTCATTAACATCTCAGTCAACTGAAATGACATTATAATTGTGTAATATAAGCATTCGTTGTTACTACATTGTTAATACATTGCTCACAATCAATATTTACCTCATTCTGCGAGAACACAGAACACTGAAATTATTATTTTTGGTTTCTATCATTTTCGAGTCGTATAATAGTTTTAATGGCTCAACACCTGTTTGTGTCTAGTATGAAAATATGTTTTATACGTAATCTTTTTATTGGTCTATGCCATTGATCATGTTCTATCTCCTCATTGAACTGTTCATTACCAACTCACAATCGCATTCACGTGGCATTTGGCATTCTCAGTTGATGACGTATGAGTAAACATGACATAATTTGTTTAAAATGTTGTCCAATTGTTAATAATGTTAAATACTATGTCAAGTGAAATAATTACTCACAGTAAGTGTTAGAACAATTAATTAAGTTCGTCTTCACTCTTCTGAGCTAGAACTATTGAAAATCTTTTGGCGTTTGCTGTCAGGTGCAGCAATGAAAGACAAGACCTTGATTAAGAGTATGTGTGTGCATGTTTAATTGTCAGTTTTGATTTGACAATTCATTACTTCTGGCGCATCCTCAATTTCTCTATGATTATTCATTGTACTGTTATTGCCTCATGTTGGATGAATAAAAGCAAGATTGTAAACAAGTGAAGCATACATAGTCTCTCGTAGGTGTACAGTAAATGAGGCATAAAAATGACTAAGTTCATCATCCCCTGCCTTATTAAGCACCAAACGTATTCAGGGGACGTCAAATCCTTGCGAAAATTAAGATACGGTGCAGTTTTAAGCCTTAACATATGTGAATTTGAGTTCTGCACAATGCAAAAAAAGAAATGACTAAATCGATCATTTACCTCCCCCCATTTAGCCCGCAAGTCCCCAAGGCCTTAACATATTTTAATTTGAGTTCAGCACTATGGATACCCGCTAAATAGACAGACACAGAAAATTATTGACAAATGTGGTAAAATAGTCCCAAAAATGGAGTGTTTTATCAGTCCTAAGTATTGGGCATACCCAATCCACCGAAGTATAGACACACATTATTATATAGACGGCAGTTAGTTACAACTTTTAAGAAAGTTTTATAAAAATGCAAGGTATCACTTACTTTTATAAGCAAAAAAAGTGTCAATTTTAGCCATTTTAACACGAAAGGCATCCGTGGGGTGTCAATGGGAGTGTTCCCGGAAAATCCGTCCTGTTACTTTTTTTACTCATATCATGCTTAATCTTGTTGCAAAATTTCCAAAAATTCTGCGGCGTTATTATAGAGAAAGGTGCCAACAAAAGAACAGACGGAAGGACAAGTGTATTTACAGGTCCACCTTTCTTGTTTTCGGGGACCAATAAGTATTTCCACTTACATTCTAACGATATGTACGTAAGGCTGTGAGTTGACTCAGGAGATTAAGTGTACCCCTATTGGTTTCATTTTAATGTATGCTTATTTATTAATGTATACACATGTTTGAGGGGTTCGTCCCTGATCCGAGAGTCATTTGTAAAGCCAATAAAAAGTTATGATTAAAGTAGAACAAACGTTCCGCATTTTGCTGCCTCAATTGGGTGCTCGTAGCTGATTAACTCTGTAAGGATATTATGTATAATTTATTACAAACGAATTACAGGTTAAATGTCACCTTATTTGCTTTCGGTTCTTTTTTGTGCTGCCTCACTTTTTACATTTTATGAATTCACAAAATCCGGCCAATAAAATTATATATGCTTCATTAAACCAATATTTCCATTTTGTTAATACCCTTTTACTTTTGTGCCAGTTTGGTCGATGACTGTCCAACTCTGGTACAATTATTGACATGCATTTCGTAAAGTTAACATTTGTCTAATAAACAAAACACGGACGTAATTAACGTGATTACAAACTCCTTCACTGATGTGACATTAAATGTCTACTGGAAATAGAAAGAGACGAGGTAATTAATGTTGTTAATGGCCGTTCGACGGATCGATCTGTCAGAAAAACTACTTTACTCTCTAAGGAAAACAAGAGACCGTAAGAGAAAACAAGACGAAAAGACGGGGAAGACGGGGTGAGGAAAGAAATATTCAAGTTAATTGAAGAAACACACTAGGTGCTCAGGGAGTAAACAGATCATATTTATGACAGACGATTTCGATCGAAGATTACAATTCCCTTATCAGTTGTGTATTTTTGTGATTAACAAAAATCCAGCATAGTCAGATAATATGTTCAACCTACAGGTCTTCGAGAATATAGAAATATTAGTATGTAAACAGTTCTTATCAAAGTAATAATCTAAATTCCCCTATAGACTTTAATATTTGTTTGTATCGTTGAGTTGTTATATGTTATCCTGGATGTTTATCTCAGATAATGATTAGAAATGCATTGGATAATACAATAAAACCACGTATATAATAATAAGATATAGTCACATGTCAACAGTTGATTAATGTCTATATCCCAACAACGAATCATTTCTAAGTTGAAAATGTCTCAATCTAAAACACGTTAATCCGATAAAGTATTCTCCCCCGACAAAGGCTAAGCGAAATTACGCAACAAACCATATGTACGTTATGGAATTAAACTTATTAGACCGTCAGCTCACTGGTGCTCGTTATAGTTACAAAGTTAACATTAACTCTGACGAAGGGTCATGTAGATTGCAAACACCGCAAAATAAGTGGCAGCAAATTAAACACATTTTTAAGTAGCACTTTCTAGATGAGTTAAATCGTAAGCAAGAGTATTTTTATAACTTTCAGATCAAAGTTTTGTTAGGAAAAAAGCTTACTGTGAGAAAATAGGTTTTATTAATAAACAGCTCATACAACGATTTTGCTAAACATCTTTATATAACAAAGCGTACTTGTAAATATGCACATACTACAGGCACACACACAAATAAATACATATATATATATATATATATATATATATATATATATACACACATATATATATATATGTATGTATATATATATATATATATATATATACCAAATTAAAGGTATACAAGAGGGAAAACTCGTGAATTATAAAGAGTGCACAATAAGAAAGAGCAAAATATAATATTTTTTATTTATATGGCACACTATTATATAGTCGCTACATTAAACATGCTAATGTTTCGGACAATTAGTTGGCACGACGCAAAAGTCCTCAGGCGATCTAATAAAGTTAATGTACCCCAGGCATCAGCTTCTAAATAAAAAGGAAATGAAATATATATTTTTTATAAAAATCAAACGATAAATTTTAAAAGGGTGGGGTGGTGTGTTAAGTGAACTTTTAGACTTCAAACATAGAAAATGATGGGGGAAAGATAACGCCAAGACTTAAAAAGATAAAAAAAGAAGAATGAACAGGAGAAGAAAAGAAAAAGAGAACATTAAAAATAAATACAAAAAGGAAAGAACAGAAAAACGGAAGAAGACAGAAAAGGGGTAGCATGATTACATTGACATAAGAAATGGGAGAAGGTGGACACATGCGAAGGGAGGTGGGGGAAGATAAAATGTTATAAACATGAGTTTACCCTAGAGAAAACATGAAGAATGAAAAGGGTTCTAGAAAGGGGGATAAAAGCCTATTAGGCACATTCTGTTTCCAGCCAGCCAGCCAAACACAGACACACACACACATACACACACACACTCTCTATCTTATATGAGTATCAGTCACTTAGTCGAACCTACAAAAAAACGCGTGTATATATGTTCGTATGTATATGTGTCTGTGAAAATGAGAAGGTATCTAATTTTATTAATACAAACTGAACACAACTTATGCAGTTATAATTAGGGTATATATTATTAATCATAAATCATATATACAACGATGCAATGAAAAATATTAAATTAAAATTTCAGTAATGAAAATAAACATCAACGTAAATAAATAATAAAGAAATAAAAATATAAATAAATATGTATGTAATAAATAAAAAAAATTAAATTAAAAATATATAAAAGGATAATAAAAATATAAAGTGAATAATAATAATAACAATAATAATAATAATAATAATAATAATAATAATAATAATAATAATAATAATAATTCAAGGTAACTATAAAAATATGGTTGTTTCTTTCCAACCAAGTGTCTTGAACATTAGCATGTTTAGTGTAACAACTATGCACTATTTGTCTATGTAAATATGTATATATATGTATATATGTATATATATATATATAGTAATTAGTAATTTATAAAATATATATGGCGATTAAGCTACACTGAATATTCTGCGTTTCATCCATTATAAGATTCGTCAGGCTTATGCGCGAATTCTGTGGCTGTTTCTTGTTTTTATATATGTTGAGGATTTTTAGTTAGCCAATCAGCTTTCTAGTATCCACCGCGCCCCTTCCTATAAGCCAATGGACATGCATTTTATCGGCTAAAGGATCTGTTTTAGAACTAGGTTAGTGGTTTAAGGTAGACGTTTTCCTTTTTTTATATAAATATACCTATGTGTACATACATGCACATATATATATACATATATATATATACATATATGAGTGATCGTTTATGTATATTAATGTTTATTTAATTTATTTATTTGTTTGTTTTCTCTTGTTATTGTAAGTTTTAAAGCTATTTTGTATCGCTATCCTAGAGTAAGTTTTATTTTGTGAAAACAGTTGTTTGCTATTTCTCGTCTACAGTTTAATAGATTTTGGGGTTCTTTAAAGTACAGGATAGCAAATTTTTCATGGAGGCATAATTTACATGGGTCGTCTTAATGTCTGCACGTGGTAGCTTGTCTTATTATTTTCCATTCGACTACCGGCGAATGTGCGCTTTCTTTGAATTCCCAGTATTTATTCGCTAGTGTTGTTTTTATATGGTGTTTTTTTTATTTTTGAATGTACTTTTGTGGTCATAGTATTGGGTTTTGAAATCTAAGGAAGTCATGCATAGGTAATATTTCTTGTTATTCGGGTTTTCTTTCGCAAATATTGTTGCTTGATAAACTACGCTTTTTGTTAGACATTTATTTTGGAGTGGGCAAAGTGTGAGGTGTCTACAGATAAATGCAACTGTAGACACCGCACACTTTGCCCAGTCCAAAATAAACTGCAATGTTAAAATTAAAACATGAACCTATAACTACTACGTTATGCATTCGTAATGCCGGCGTTCGGCCTTCACCTTGCAAATTTCATTTTTTTCTTAAAATTTTCACGCCTTTGCACCGATTGTTCATGGCTAAAACCCAAATATAAAGTTTTGCATGGATTCAAATGCTTTATATATGAAGTTTTATGTGTGTAGATCAAAAACTCTGGGAGGAGTTTGGACGGCAAAATTTGTTAAACAAAAAAATATATGTACTAGCATTTCAGCCCGGTATATGTTGAGCAAAAAAAAAAGTGGTAGTAGGAAGGCAGGCTCGAACTTGTACCCAAAGAAGGAAAAGAACGGGAAAAACCTAACGTATTTGCTCTTAGGACCACCCCTAAACCGGAAGTGACGTAGGTTTTAATTAAGGAGAGCATGACGTTCGAATATATCGGCAAAAAAGCGACCCTTACCGTAGAAAAGTGTCCAGTTGAAGGTGAAAATAGTAATGATTTTACCCTATTTTTCGATACTTCAAAATGATACTGATCTTGAAAAACCCGTCGCCTCTGTCAAAAGTTTTAGGCAGACAAGCAAGCATACATACATACATACATACATACATACATTTATATATTGGTTACGAAATATTTTCGACCCAAACCGATTAAAAAGCTTGCCCCATCTATGAATACCCTTTATGTAAAAGTTTAAATATTAAGACCAGAAATTGTCTGAGTAATTTTGTAAAGACCGCAGAGGTCAATTTCTTTTAACTTTGACCCCTATTATGACCCCTTAACATGTATTGTATTGGGCTGAAATCAAGTTATTAAGTTAGATCCATGTCCAACGAGCCTATATCTGGTCGAAAACGGATTACGCAGATTTTCAGTACCCAGTGTATCAAATTTCCTCTCTATAGACTTAAAATTGACAGACCCATTGCGTACGGAAATGTACACCCATAGCACCACAGACACAGAGATACACACAGACACGTTCACTTATATATATATATATATATATATATATATATATATATATATATATAACTCCTTCATTTACTCACATAAAATTAATATACGAAAAAAAAAGAAAATGTCTGCCTTAAACCACTAACCTAGTTTTAAAACAGATCCTTTGTTCGATAAAATGCATGTCCATTGGCTGATAGGAAGGGGCGCGTTGAATACTAGAAAGCTGATTGGCAAACTAAATCGTCAATAGAAGAGGACCATAGAAAAACGATAAACAACCAGAGAATTCGCGCATAAGCCTGAGGAATCCTAGAGTGGATGAAACGCCGAATATTCAGTGTAGCTTAATCGCCATATATATATATATATATATATATATATATATATATATATATATATATATATATATATATATATACACTAGCATTTCAGTCCGGCGTTGCCCCGGTGTTTGGAGGTGTATGTTGAGAAAAAAACACATGCAGTCAGTTTTTTTTTTAACTTTGCCCCCTATTGTGACCCTTTAACATTTATTTTTTGGGCTCAAATCAAGTTTGTAAGTTAGATCCAAGGAATCTATATCTAAAATTTCAAGTGTTTATACCCAAAATTGGCGGAGGCGTTTACTAGAGGTCTCAAAGTTCAAATCGTTGGACTTTGACTCCTTAACACCCAAATTTTTGGCCCAAATCTCAATACCCTGTATATAAAATTTGGAGTTTGTAGACTGAAAATTGACAGAGTTATTGCATAGGGTAATGCACACAGACAGACACACACCAACACACAGACACTTCCACATATATAGATATATAGATAGATATAGATAGATAGATAGATAGATAGATAGATTAGACCGCAATACGTATTGAAAAAGTGTTTAAAAAAGCTTTTGCGCTACCACCGAGAATCGAAACAAAACGTTCAGCTCACGATTTATTTATGTCCCTGTCGTCAATGACTGGACCATGAAAACATTTATAATGCAAGGCTAAAAATTTAAAACATTAACCAATAGCTACTACATTAAGCATTCGTAATTCCGGCGTTCGACCTTCACCTGGCAAATTCTATTGTTTTTAACTTTCACACTTTTGCATCGATTGCACCGATAGAAAAAAAAATCAAAACGAGTCAATTGACATGTTTCAAGTCAATTGACTCGTTTTGATTTTTTTTTCTTTCTATTTCAATACTTTTATTTTTTAGTCGCTATCCATTTTCCTTTTCTCCTCGGTCTTTATTTTTAATATGAAATGAATTCCGAAAGAATACGTCTTCCCTTCATGAATGCCTTAATATGTATATATATATATATATATATATATATATATATATATATATATATATATATATATATATATATATATATATAAATCTGAATGTATGTGTGTGTGTCTGGTCACGAATAGGCTCCTTTCTGGTTGACTATTTTAAATAATTGCTTACATATAATGATAGAAGATGTATCGAGACACAGGAATGAGTGTGTATGATCTGCCAGAACGGCGGTTCATTAAAATTGTGGGGCCTGCGTTGGCGCCTGGTTCACAAAATATGGAAATAAAAAATAAAAAAATAAAAAACGTTTACAAGTGTTTTTAATATAGATGTACATAGGAATACTTGTATACTTCTGCATGGGTTGAAGTTAGAGAATAAGTAAGTCAGCATGGATTCTACCAACCTAGGGTGTCAGATGTCAAAATCAATTGAATTAATATTTAAACGGATAAACAGCCCCCAAGTTGCTAATTTAATTTTTAATAATTACTAATTTTTAATATTAAGTAGATTAATTGTGAGTTATTTTATTGATTTGAAGAGGGTGTTACTTATTTTACCGTTAATATAGTTTCCTTTCTTCTCAACCGGGTAAGAAATAAAGATAAAGTATATAGCTCATCTAGGAATGTTTTTTTCTCCATAACAGCAATCATTTTTGTATTCAGTCGTAGCAGTATTATTAGTATTTCACCCATAAATGCAGGAGTAGACATATTCCCACCGGAGTAAAACACACTTGGGGCCATGGGTGGTTTTGCTGTCAGAATAATAATTAGAGGACATACAATATTTTATGACTTTAGACAACCCAAGAACACAGCGCATGAACTATATGACAGGAGTAGCATAAGTGATTAATAACAGATGCAGGTTAAACACAACCAAAAGATCAAAACATAATTTATATACTTAATTTGTTAAATAAGCCATTGTAGCACGTTCTGGATCTATCTGATTAAATTAATTATTAAATAATAATCGCCTTCTAGTAATCAATGAACAAAAAACACAAATAACATGAATTATCTCCCTTTAACTATTATAAGAAACAAAATCGATCCATTTTCAATCAGAATTAACTAGCAGTACTTAACAACTAAATTGGATTTTTTCCGTTCAAATCAACTTAAGCCACAAGATAAAAACATTTTTTCAAGGAGAATAACTATGAATTTACACACAGTAAATAGATTAGAACACTTCACCCGAAATGCCCTACGAGTTTTATATATATATATATATATATATATATATATATATATATATATATATATATATATATATGTATATATATATATATTTAATACACCCTTTTTACTTTATTTCTCATATTACATCAAATTCTAAACCTGAAATTGTATCATATCCATGTACCAATAGAACGATAATCCATAAACATTACTTAGCACTAATACGAAACTAAAACTAACCGTAACATCTTTACAAGGTTCTTCGGGGCATAATACAAATATAGATACCAATTTAAAAAAAAATATTTTTACAAAAAATCAATCATTGGGAAATAAAGTAATTTACGATCCCAACAAATGGGATATATGAAAAAAAATATTTTTAATAGCTTAGGGCTCCGCGCAGAAAATTCACATAACTCTGTTCTTAAATAAGGATACGAAAATTAGGCGATACATTAATAGTTAAATGTGCTTTTCCGTAACCACAACCAAGGTAAATATTTCTCGCATGCTTTCCTCGTCAGAGATCCCCCTTATTTTTTCTTTCCATTCAAAAAATGCTACATTGCCAAAAGGGTGTTTATTAATAAAGTCTGAAGAAATGCTGGTTTCTGCAAATGTTCAAACGATATAATGCTTGAAATTGTCGAACTGGACATTGAAACAATTGTAACATAAAATGAAATACACTTTTTGTTGCCAGTCTTGATTTAGCACAGTTGGAGTCTTGATTTAGCACACACAGTACACACACACAGACACACACACATACACACACACGCACACATATATATATATATATATATATATATATATATATATATATAAGAGCAAAAAGTTCATAAAACATGTTTAAAACAGTTTGAAAAAGAGTTATAAACATATTTAATCTGAAAAGGAAACATTTGATAAGTGGATAGTCCTTAATCCGCGGAGCTTTGAAGAAATAATTTTCAACTCATCAGAGGGTACGAATTAGCAAAATGCGGGATCGGATTTTGTATACAAAAGTATTTTATGAAACTACAAGTAAGCCAAAGATCTTACTTGATAACAAAAAGTGAAGCAGAGGGAATATGGTGAAGCAAAAGGTGATTATACGTGAATGGATAGTCTGGTGGAATGTAAATAACCCAATGACTGTAAAATCTAAAAATATAACTCCAAGAAAGTTAATTAAGTTTCCATTAGCACAAGTAAAATACAAGGAAATCACGTAATTGGAAGATGTTCCAAAATAGTCCAAAAGGCCGAAATCCCTGGAATAATTCACAAATATTTACAAAGAAAAGAAAAGGTGAGAATTTCAATAATATTAATAAAAGAAAAATAAGATATGCTTTTCACACGACAGTCGAGACATAATAAGAAAGATCAGGGAAGGAGAAGAGAAAAACTAATTTTATTGTATATATATATGCATATATATATATATATATATATATATATATATTTCTCATAAGCATGAGGTTAGACACAAGGATAGGGTAGTTTGGATGAAATGTTTCTGTGGAAGGAACTGGATTAATACTTGGTATGCATGTACCAGAACGCATCTGAGTGCGTATGAAATTATCATCAAGAGCCGAAGGATGGAAGGTAAACTATTTTATAAGCAAAAGGAACAGCATTTAAACGCGTCTGGAAATTGACAAGTTGGTTCGAGCGTGCATCTGAAGAAAAAAGGAAAAAAGACACCCCGTTGTAGAAAAGAATAAAAACACATGGAATCAGAAAGAGACGAACGTGTAAACTGAAGGCGAGAATGGATCTGTTTTGGCCAGCAGGCGATCGGAAGAAAAACACACGCGGCCAGGTTAAATAGTTTTGTGGCAACGTGAGACTTTATAAGTGGTGGCAAGACGAGAAGAAAGTGTAAAAAATGCTTTTGTTAAAAAAAAAAATGCCGACCCGAATTTATTTATTTTTGGTTCTTTTCTTCGTTTACGACGGTGCCGGTCGACGTGAGTGTCCGAATGAGGTTTGAACCCTAGCGAACACAGTTTGAGAGTAACGGCCATGTTAACTACCAAGATTCTCATCAGTTTCGTCAAACACTTCGCTACAGTCACCTCAAACCTCATATTACTAAGATGCGTTTAAACCGGTATGAACATGCCTGGTCAGTTGATTTCTCAAGACAGTGTTCGTTTATCTGTCAGGTTTTATCTCTACATGAGGTTTAAAAAACGCATTTAAAAATGTTCGATTTTGTTGTTATCACACATTACGCACGAGTATATGATTGTTTACTTGTAAATGGCCATGGACCTAATCTGCGAAGCGTCGCGACTGTCCACTACTTAGGTCAATTGGTCAAGTAGTATTTATTTCCTCACATTTTTTTGAAGTCCGTCTTGTCCGTTCTTATCTCGTTATAAAGAATCCCCCGGGCCTCAACTAATTACGAAATAAAGATATTTCGGTACAGCTCAATTGAGTTAAATAACGCGTTGCCGTCCAGGTGAAATCGCTAATAGTATCCGAGCGGCGAGACGCGAATTACCACGTCAAAACAACGACCGGGTTCGCAGCCCGAAGACAGAGCAGAATACCAAACAGGTTTGCAAAAGTGCGTACAATTATGTTGTGCCTGCTATTCTTCACGGTTGCTAAACACGTTTAAATCGTTCCTGTGTCCTTTTAACTTGATCGAATTTCTAGACAACCCAAATTTGCGACTGCCACTCAAACGCATTGGATTTATGTCATGGAGATTGCGTCGAAGGAGAAACGGTGCTGTCCACATTTAGTGTCACTGAATTAGCCAATAACGACAATTTCATTCTTAAGCGGAATAGTTTTATAGAAAAAGGAAAAAAAATGGAGCGAC
>NC_136509.1:44139898-44207398 GCF_053919585.1 Euprymna scolopes
TATATACCAATGCTTATATAAGAAGCTCAATGTGACTGCAGAGCAACATATAGAATAAATGACAAAAAAAATATATTCCAAAATTCATGATGTTGACAATCTTATAGTGTATCTCTTTAAATCAGTTGATTTATATAATTCTTGTAGAATTGTATAAATCAACTGATTAAAGGAATAAACTATAAGATTGTCAACATCATGAATTCTGGAATTTAAAGTTTGCCATTTATTCTCTCTCTCTCTCTCTCTCTCTCTCTCTCTATATATATATATATATATATATATATATATATATATATATATATATATATATATCATCTTCGAATTGTTTATTTGGAAAACTATATGAAACACTTTTTTATTAAAAGCATAATTATTATTTTTTTCTGTTTTAAAATGATCTTCTAAGTATGCATCTTAATCTCCGGCAATCGCTGTACAAATAGGCTTTCTCAAATTCACAATAGTATAACTGTTTCGGGAATCATCATATGTTTATCATGGAAAACTGTTTCGGATATTTCAAAACAAAACAATATGTTTACTTATATCTCCCCATCAGTGTTGATCGATTACAACTTCCCCTAAACAAAACAATAAAAATGCGCCGAATAATTGCTTACTGGCGTTTTTTTTTCATAACAATTAGGCTAATCTAATCACGTTATCAATTTTTTTACCAAACTCATTCGTCCTTGCCTTCAAAAAAGGTATTTGTTTTTACAGATCTATTGAATATACATATATATATATATATATATATATATATATATATATATATATATATATATATGTATATATATATATATATATATATGCGTATATGTTGTTATTTTCTTCAGTCGAAGTTATCAGAAATTAAAGGGCTCACTACCTGGATCTAAAACACGAACTTTATGTGAGATAAATTGATATTCGAATGTTTCATTTAACTTCCTCTCCCCAATCAACCATTTTTATATGTTGTAGCATATACGTCGTTTTGATCTCTTGGTCTTACTAAATTCCAGGAAAATATTTTTTTTAGTCTGGTAAACTATCTAGCTTTGTGCTATTAGTTGAAGTAACATCACCTGCAGAAGGGTCACCATTTCTCGTAAAATCTGATGTGGGTAGCCATTAATAGGAAATCGTATATGTGCTGCGAGTACTATGTGGTTTTGAATATTTGATCAGATTTTACTTTTAGGAAAAATATCCTCATTCCAGGTTGTTTTGACAAATCACTGTACAGAGAGAGACATTAGACACTCTGATATAGTGTTTAGTAGTCATTCCAGTTCTCTCCTACATATATATGTGTGTGTGAGAGTGTGGGTGCGAATGATAAATCTTTCTGTCATAACAAGTTATGTTATTCTACAAGGCATATGTTTTGATGTTTATCCGTCACCAGTCACAATGGAATAATTAACTTAATTAACCTTTTTTTCTAAAAAATAAAGTTGGCAAGTTCTGTACTATCGCTCCAGGGCAATTGGTACTCAATTCGCAAATAATCGTTACCGTTTCGTCTGATTCAATGCAAGATATTTTTTAAATAATCTTTACAAATCAGTAAGCAGCTGTCTTATACTATTTGACTTCTTCATCGAGTTTGACCTTTATCTGTACTGGGCCGCACATTGCCTCTCATACTTGATTAAATCAGATATATTTTGTTTAATTAAGAAAGATCAAGAGGGTAAATGTACATCAAATCTTATTTTATTAACGTCCATAATTTTGAATGTCAAACAAGGGAAATGTATTAATCAACTACATTTATATTTTAGGTTTGTATTTATCATGCATTATTTATAAGAGTTAACGTGACATCATTAAACAATAAAATAATATTTCAACAAAGAGGATTTATTTTTCCTAGTGAGGAATGGCTCAGTTTTAGCGCTTTATTCGTTATCCTTTGAGGTTACAATTTCGAATGTCTCAAAGTTAAGTCATGTTTATGAGTCGTAAGTCGATGAAACAATTGTCTATGGGAAATTATGAGGGACATTTTATTTATTAGGGGGATTTACTGCATAAGAATTTCTCATACATGTAGAAGCTTACTTTTACTATTTAAACATAGTTGCCGAGCAATGTCAAATAATTTTCCTATTCGTAGACAAGCTTGAATATTGCCTTAGCGTAGACATCATTGGACTTATAGCTCAGTCAGTCCCACACAACGAATTCGACTTCGTCATTTTAAATCTTCGTGCCTCTCGTGAATGTTTTCAGGGGAACAAACTGATAAAAGTTCGAAGATGCAAAGACCGAACTGTAAGATATACGAGAGAACAGTTTCTAGTCCAGCTCCTTCATAAGCTATCCCATATCGACAAATCCTTGAGCATCACGTTCTTCCTGGGTCGTTGAAATTTAACTTCTACTTGTTCTGGAGAGCCTTCGACGCTTTCAGTCTTCGCGCCTCTCATGAAGGATTTCAAGGAACCGAAACGATGAAAATTCGAAAGAAAGAGCTATGAGAGAACAGTTTACAGCCTGGCTCCTTTATTGTCTGCACATTTTGTGCTGAGGTGTGAGACCTTGCATTGTCAGGATGCAAGCTGACTTCTTCAGAAAGATAACTCCTGCTTTTGCACTTTATGTCCTTCTGGACCTACATCAACAATTCACAGTAGTTACTAATTTTGATAGTGTTTCTATTCTCAAGTAGTGAAAAGGATGATTGGGCCTTCCATACCCAACATCTGTGAGCATCACGTTCTTCCTGGATCGCTGGGAGTTAAACTATCCTTCACTAGAGAGCCTGAATGCCTTCAGTCCATAAACTGTCGTTTGAATTCAGGTATATAGAGTTAAATCCATGTTTCGTAACAGGTTACCGCTTTTTTTCACAAACACATTATCATCCGTCCTATACCGGCAAGGATACTGCTAAGACAACTCGACGCCTAGCCATTTGCACTCCGGAGTAAACATCTTTGTAACCTACCGACAGCTGACCTTATAGTAGCAAAAGTCATTATAGACAATCTTATGTACTGCCCCGGCATGTAAATCTTAAAACCCTTGCTGTGTCATTCACAGTTTTTCTGTCAGACTGAATGAGGTATTCGATTACCCCAGGAGACCTCATATCTATAGGCCTTCAATTTATGTCACCAACCTGAAAACTGCTTCGTTATTCTTCAAAGTATTTAGCGTACTTGTAGACATTTATTCTGCTTAAACATGTGACACCATACACAACTGGTATTCCTCTATTGATTACAACGGGTTTTCAACCAGCAACCTAAATCCAACGATTTGCAACATAAACATTGATAACTGACAGATATTCAATCCTTGATCATCTTTACAAATTGTTAATATCCGACGTACCAAGGACGACTTAATAAAATAATTCCACAATAGTCTTATCACGAATAGATAATATGTATAGAAATAGAACATCCCTTCTGACATATTTCTTATTTCCTTCCAGTAAGAATAAGAGATAGGCAAAAAGAGTAAGATATTTGTTTATTTTGTATTTTGTTATTCCTGTCTCCAAGAAATATCGGGTATATAATGCAGTAAATCATGGCTATCCATCCCCACATAGTCCATTTTCTTTATGGATTTGGAATAATCCTTAAATCTTAGACACATGTCTAATTAATTTTGTCTGTCTCCTTAACATTAATGTTGACTATTTTAGAAGCTAAAATCTTCTGACATGTAAATGATTTTTATAATTTGCTCTCTCTTTCCATAGAACACAATTTCGTTCAATTTCCATGCTGGAAAAATGGTGGGATCGTTCTACCGCTCCCGTAGATATCTCAACGCTAATACAATTCTCTACCTGTATAGGAGCCAATTATATAAAAGAATGGCATGATGTTACTACAACTGGACAGGAGCTGCTAGAACCAAGTTATTTTAATTTAACAGAATTCAAAATAGACTTCCTAGCCTAGTGGGGTGTTGTTTTCTCTTCCCTGCAACCTTTTCCCCACAGGAAAAAAACGTTACGAGACTGGCTATGCTTTATCGTTATTGGCGCACGTCTGAAATCCAATCTATGGTTCCCCCCTGTCCTAAATTTCACGAAAAACACTCAATTACCTGAAACCACTAGCAATAATTTCTTCCGGACTTTATCTGTGCCTTAATTGAAACGTAGATTTCATAGACAAAGCTTCGTTCCTAGAATTTCTGCACTTGTGAATTCTGTTCAGCTATTCTTGCTTTCCAACTGATTGTATAATGATTGTCTACAAGTCTAACCGAAACAAATTCTTGATGAACCATCTCTTTACGCAATCCAATTTACTAAATTTTCTACTACTAACGATTACTATGAAATGTTCCTTTTGGTTTCTGTAGGCTCATTATCCTCAAGTGGCCTCTGACTTTGATAACTAGTGAGTCCTTTGTAAAAATAAATTACTGTTTTTTTAATACAATGCTACATATTTCATGTTTATTTAAACTTCATGTCATTTCGTGAAAAAAGTTTCTAGGCGATTTCACTCTGAATAACACAGAATAGTAATTTAAATGTATAAAAATTGTTTCTTTCAACAGCTGAACACTTTGAATGTGATGTGCAAATTAAAGCCTTCCTATCGTGTATCACTGTCCATGCGGGGTAAAGAATAAAATTAATTCTTTATTCAGTATTAACAATGACTGGTGATAGCAATGTAGAAAAACAATAATGGTGATGGACAAAACAAAATATCAAACAGTAAAGCGAAACAAAATGTTGAGAAATGTGAGAATTTCTTTCACCAACCCGGCCTTACTGCATAACTATCTGCCTTCATATATTTACCTGCGAGCAATGCTTTATTTCAAATATTAATTGGATAAACATAGCAAATCACTGTTATGTTTGCTGGAGAATAGCATCATTAATAAGTATTATACATAATCATAAATCATTAGCATCCGATGTAAAATAATCAATCCGTGGGAAAAAATCATTATGGATTTCACAGGTAGATGTAATAAATACGGCGACGATCGTAATCCGTATGCATCCACAAACAATATGATAGGTCCATGACAACGAAAAAGTGCACGGCTCCAATCAATGGAAAATGTTCAAAAATTTAATTCTATAAATTTTGCCACATCTGTATATTCATCACGCCTTGTAAATGGTTTTAGCAAGTATTTCCGTAGTATCTGTTTAACCGCGATGAAATAAAGAAAGACTGAGCAATTGAGTTAATATATGTTCTCAACGATGTGGCAAATCGTCTTGAATATTCACAGGAGTGATTAGATAAATAATATATTACTCAGAGCCAAGCTCTATATATGTGGGTATATATATATATATATATATATATATATATATATATATATATATATATATATATATTGTAAAGAATATATATATATATTGTAAATAATATGTATATATATATATATATATATATATATATATATATATATATATATATATATATATATATTGTAAAGAATAAAAAGTATGGCATAGTTGTTCAGTGTGAAGTTTGATGCCAATAAAATATTTACCCACATTAGAATGTTTGACTCGGTTTCACAAGTTGAGATTCATGTACTGTATTAAAGGTACAATTATAAGTACCAGACCAGGGATCGGGCCACGTGCTATGTAACAGATGTAATATAGAACACGTGAAAATAACCTGAAGGGAGAGATAATTACAAAAATTAATAGAGAATATCTTCATGAACAGATAAAAAATGCCTATCCTTGTAACAGTTAAATTGATTCACTCTTAATTAAAATGGAGGTTAATCACATTATTGTAGTTGTAATTAAAGCTATATGTAAGCCATAGTGTTAGTGCAGTGAAGTTACATTTAAATTATGAAGTTCTCGTATTCACTCGATCGTTGCTGTTAATGTTTTCCAACTTATATTCACATTTTAGTTGCTGTTTAAATTCGATAACTTATACCTTTTGCCCTGTTATGAAATCAGCAATGCGATAAGTATTGTTAGTCAAAGAAGCATTCCTATTTACGGTGTGCCCAACGTGAGTAAATTAGACGTGAAGTCGGGTTAGTTAATGCAGAAAATACGATATTTATTTTCAAAACAAATATTATATTTATCGTTTCGAATCTATACTACTAAGGAAGCGTGAATAAGTGTCCAGTCTAACAAACGATTACTAATCGGTTGTATCATGACTTATTTCTAAAGAAATGACACAGCCTGTAGCTTTCAAACTACCATCAATGGCTATATTGATTCGAATATATTTTATTGAAAAATGCAATGATTTTCTTAATAGCTGTCGTCTTCCTGCACACTTTGCTCAAGGTGAACCAGATATACTAACATAGTTTCGCATATAATTGTTTGTCTTTTTCGTCTATTAGTCTAATTAAAGCAAAGAGCATGGGGTAACGGCCGCTTCCATCTCGCTCTTCATATTCGTTATATAATTACAAGGTAGAACGATTCATTTCAACATATTCATCTCTAGCCTTTGTAAGCCCAATCGCACTTTCGATTACTTACGGCAACAACACTTCATCTCGATTACTTTGTTAGAATGTATTAGAAATTGTGTTAGTTATTAAGAGCATTTTATTAGCCAGAACATGAGATTTTGCTACTATATATAAGACTGAAAACTATATTAAGGTCTGTTTGCTCTACGTTTAGTCTTATTTGTGTTGGAGTTTCACCGTTCAAATTGGTAATGTCGCATACGGTATATATATATATATATATATATATATATATATATATATATATATATATATATATATACATATATATATATATATATATATATATATATTGGTGTGTGAGAGGTAGGTCGTTATTCGTATGAATATATATAATCTATCTTCTATATATCTATAAAAACAGAGATGGGTGTGCCACAGACGATTTCTGATTGGTTAATCCAATAATCACATCTCCTAAAAAAGTATAGTTCTTACGCTCTTAACTTTACCATAAAATATTTTGGTCTTATTTATTGTCCATCTTGGAAGGGTTTAATTTTTTTCTAACTTGCTATTTACAAATTACAAAAATACGAAAATTACAGACATCACAATCCAACCTCCGACTCAACGTCCGCCATTCACACAACAGGAAAGCAAACGCGGGACAGATTGTTAGTACTACTACTACTACAAACAATACAGCACGAAAACACGCGCACACACGCACACGTCCACTCCCGTCCTTGGCTACGTCACGTTGTTATGGCAACACGATAAATACACAGTAAATTTGATTTTCTTCATTTCTACGCAAATATTACGCAAATATAAATCATATAGAATATCTGTATGAATATAATTACACGTAATAGTTAAATAAATATGATCATCGTATAAGAGAACCGAAAAAAAAACTAATAGGGAATTTGTATAAAGTTGTATTTTCTTAGAAAAAGGGGTGTTGATAAGACTATCGATACTTATACAGTTTAGTGACGACATTAAAAATGGAAATATTGAAAAAAAATGTATTGTACGTAACTGTTATAGACTGAAGTTCTCCGAAAAAAAATTTCACTTCATTTGATCAAGTAGTTTTGTTCTTACAGCGAAAAACAATTATTTATCACGACGACGTCAACGTGGCCATTTTGGAAATGTACCTAGCAGATTACCTCCATTTTAGGCCAAATTTCGCAATCTATCCTTTTTTTTCTCGCCATATTGAGATGCGCACAACACATATGCAATTTTTTTACGTTTTTTTTCTTTTTTTTTTTAAATCTGCAATTTTTTTGCGTTTTTTTTTAAATAAGAATACTATTGAATATTCAAAGAAATTTAAGAATGCAAAGAATTGAAGAATTTTTATACGAGATTATTTTCGAAACATGCTCAGTTGGACACGCATGGGTCGCATGGATAACTTCGAAACTTCGTTTATTTACTTCTGTTACAAATTAAAAAAAAAAACACCCCAAAAATGGCATCTGCCTTCGCAAAAAAAAAAATCTCATTCTGGTGGGGGGAAAAAGGGCTAGATTGGCCTAAAATGGAGGTATTCTGCTATGTACGGCAGTTACCTGCCCTTGGGGAATTCCTGGGCCTGCAATAACATTTCCAAAATGGCCACGTGGACGTAGCCGTGATAAATAATTGTTTTTCGCTGTAAAAAAAAAACTACTTGATCAAATGAAGTGAAATTTTTTTTCGGAGAACTTCAGTCTATAACAGTTACGTACAATAAATTTTTTTTTTTCAATATTTCCATTTTTTTAATGTCGTCACAAAACTGTATAAGTACCAGACTATCAATACACACAAAAAAATATAGATTTATTTTTGGGTAAAGTTCCCCCGGGTTTTCCTTTCACTTCAGTAAATAATGGTCTTTTCTTATATAGATGGCGTACTATTATCCTTATATATATGATGTTTATGTTTATATATATGTATACGTGATAGTGTATGTGTGTGTCTGTGTGTCTGTGTGCATTTCCCTACGCAAAAACTCTGTCAATTTTAAGCCTACAGATTCGAAATTTGATATACAGGGTACTGAGATTTGGGAAAATCGATGTGATAGGTTTTCGACAAAAATTTGGCGATTAATTGGTCAATATTCAACAATTAGACCTTTGAGAACTCTACCAAACTCCTCCTACAATTTAAGGTCTGAACACGTGGTATTTTATATATAGATTCCTTGGACATGGATCTAACTTATTAACTTAATAGGGGTCAAAGTTTAAAAAAATTGACCGTTTTTTTTCTTCAGCATACACTTCAAAACACCTGGGCAACGCCGGGCACCGATTGCTAGTTATATATATATATATATATATATATATATATATATATATATATATATATATATATATATATATATAAATATTTTTTTTGGGGTATACCATTTTATGAAGTGTTTTAATAGCACTGGGGTAAATGCCATTATTGAAATTGAAGACTTTTTTTGACGTTTAATCGATAAGAAATACTACAAAGTCTGAAAATCTAATCTCCAAAACCAGTATTTGAACCGAATGAAGGGGGAATACGTATGAAAAAGGGGAGATAAAAAAGTCCTCAATTTCAATAATGCCATTTACCGCAGTGCTATTAAAATCCTTCATATATATATATATATATATATATATATATATATATATATATATATATATAATCATTAAAAGTATACATATATGTATGCATATATAGAGTTGTTTTCTGCATTCTATTTAGAGTCGTGCATACATAAGATGCCGTATATAGCGTCTAAATCTTGAGTAAAATGTGTTACAGAATTCGAATTACTACCGAAATAATTGAAATGAGAACATCAGCAAAAAAAAAACGACTAACCCCATTCTTTAAATAATTGATTTTTTTCATTTGTCACTAAACAACAAAAGATCAGAAAACATAATTAAAGATGAAACCGTACATTCTAAATTGTCCCGTAAATATAATCAGTGCTATATTTCATTTCTTTCTTGCCATAAATCATAGAAAATTAAAAAAAAGATGTGTAAACATGTTGAAACCTTAAAATACTTAGAGCCGAGTTATATATATATATATATATATATATATATATATATATATATAGGTATGTATATACATATAGTTATATATATACATACATATATTACTATTCAACTCAGCATTCCTCTCTCTCTCTCTCTCTCTCTCTATATATATATATATATATATATATATATATATATATATATATATTTGAGAATACTAAGGTGAATAGTATCACAAATCCTGTGATATCAAATTTTACAAAATATTTTTACGAGGTAATCTTTTTATATAAGACAATCCCAGCCAAAAATCGGAATAGCTCAATATACTAGTTAGAGCAAAATAAAATCTATATTTTTCATATTAAAATTTCATTCAGAAACATATAATTTTCTAAATGAAATTTAATGTTTAATAAAAAATAAAATTTCAATTTATTTCCTTGCTCAATGAATTCCCGTTGTATCGGAGGAAAATTCATTAGCAAAATAGTTAATCTTGTTTGAAATACTTTTGCTATGCAGCACACACATGAAAATATATTGAATTTTAAATCTTTTTAAGGGATATAGATTAAGAAAATAAAGTTTGAAACAAACTCGCGGTATGAGATTTTGATATCCCAGTGGACTAGTGATCCTGGAATAAAATAGGAGTATGGTGTTAGATTCCAAATTGATTAAAGGAATCAACACTCACCGTAAATTCCATTTTTTATCAGTATAGCATGCTCGGTAATAATAATGATCATTTGGGAATGGAGTTCAATTAGCTATAATCGAAATCAAAACCAAAACTGATGTAGAATTCATGGCAAAATTATTTATTACAAGAAATGGGAGTTCATAACAATTAACGACAGCCAATCGACTGTAAGCGTGGCATACACAATAAATAACACATACGCCATATTGTTAATATATAAATATATTCACTGCGAATATTTAGGCAAGGTGTTTTTTATTTTAGCAAATATTGACAATAATAACAAACATACTCTGCTAAATTGCACATTCAGTTCACTCAATTTTCTTGCGTTAAACCTACAAAAATGTGTATGTTTCGTACATCTATCAATTTTAACACAAAAGTATTATTGTAAAGACCAAAACATATAAAATTATGACGCAGAATATGTGTGCATGAATACATTAATAATAAATAATGTTATTGCAGGATTAATGGGTTCAGCAGTATTAAGTTTCTTATCTGTAATTTGTTTTTGAAGGATAGCAAGACGATTCAATGGAAAGTTACTCACTTGAAGAGGCATTGTCACTTGCAGTCAATCGGTTTCAATGGCGAGGACATTTGATCAGATCCGCCGACCTTTTCTTGAACCTCAGTAAGAGAAGATGGTCCAATCATTGAATTATAAGGAGAGTAGAGAGTGAATTTTGAGTTTACTTTATTTTGTCTTTTAGTCTATTCTTTTAGACAAATTCTCCAAAGCAAAAAAAAAGAAAATGTTATTTTATTTGTTTATTTATTTTTTATTATATTTATTTATTTATTTTTCTTTCCTCAAGTCAAACCAAATTGAATACGAAAATACTTTTCCATTATATAAAAAGGGGATGTGGTAAATGATATTAACTCCTAATGGAGGGTAGATATTTATTTGCTGCCCACAGCTGCAAAATGTGGCACAAGGCCGGAAAGTGGGAAACTAGCAAGCTCCCCGAAACAGGGGCACTCCTGAAATTGTAAAAATTGTCTGGGTAACCCCGTCGGCATTCCCCGGTCGGGGCGCCTAAGGCAGTAAGCGATAAACTTACTCCGCCGGAAAGCCCAGTGGAAAAGCCTGGGAGGGTGGACCTCCTAGGTATTACCCAGGCGGTGTATATCAGTCTGACAGGTGCTGGGCCGGTTCCCGGCCCCTCACCTGTGGGGCTGACTGTCAAGTGACGAATCTTGACGAGTACTACTACCCTGTCTCCCTGCAACCGAAGCCGCTAGGAGACCCACCCCATCACTCGTGATGGGGGTAGTTATTTATTTGCCGCCCACCTCGGCAAAATGTGACACAAGGCCAGAAAGTGGGGATAAAGCAGGCTCTCCTAAAGGAGGAGTACTCCTGCAATTGTTAAAATTGCCTGAGTAACCCTCTCAGCATTCCCCGTTAGGGGCGCCCCCGGCAGTAAGCAATGAACTTACTCCACTGGAAAGCCCAGTGGCAAGGCCTGGGAGGGTGGACCTCCTAGGTATTACCCAGGCGGCGTACCTCAGTCCGACACGTGCTGGGCCGGTTCCCGGCCCCTCACCTATCGGGCTGAGTGTTAATAACGGAACCTTGGCGAGTACTACTACCCTGCCTCCCTGCAGCCGAAGCCGCTAGGAGTCCTTCCCCATCACGAGTAATGGGGGTATGACACCAATGATTTCAACGATCGATTTATAACCACAAGTTATAATAACCAACCAATGAAAAGCTTCCAAAGTTACTATAACAATTGTCGAATTTTGGATTCAATCAGTTCGCCGTTAGCTATGTAACGGAACGCATTTGATTTTTAGCCGCCATCTTTGTTACTGGCAATTACTTCACACTCAGTATTACACTCAGTATCGGGACTGCTCTGATTCCTCGCCGCCATCTTTGTTACTGGCAATTACTTCACACTCATGATCGGAACTGCACTACTTCTTCACCGCCATCTTTGTTCAACATAATGTCTCAATACTACATTCCTTGGACGATGTTTTTTAACAAAACATTGAAAAGGTTATTTTTTTAGTAAGAATATATACATCTAATACTCATTATTAAGCTTTCCTTTTTCTTTTCAATAATATTGTTTTAGTCCAATATAATAAAATCGTTGAATGCATTGCCTGCGATTTTTTTATCAAACAAATTGTGAAACTTTAACAAAGTGGGCATAACTCGTTGAATTCTTGTAATATCTCGTCAGAAAATAGACGAATTACTGTTGGGCTGTAAATGTAAGTAACTATAAGAGATGTTCCTTTGAAAAGATTTAAGTGTTGCTTTCATACTCGAATACATTGGCAATTATATATTAAGCTGAAATAATTGAGATTTAATCATTGCTGAATTGTATAAATGCATACTTTATTTTTAGGATTATATGAAACAATAACAGATTTTTTTATAATATATATGTGCATTGTTTTTTATTGAATTTTTACAAAGGAATCACCACTTATCACAGCTCAGAAACCACTCAAGGATAAGGGTTAAAGCGTGTACACTGATCATAGGGATAATATAGTAATCATTAGAAGTGCAAATTTGGTATAGTGGATTACTTAAGGGCAACGGCTCATCAAGAACCTGTTTACATTGGACTTGAAGACGATTAAATTGTTGGAAAACGGAGGAGAGCTCCACATGTATGCAGTTCTAAGAGAGAAACTTTGTTCATGTAATTAAGGTTTAGACATAGCTAAAGAGTGGGAGGGAACTTTTAATAGTGTTTTGACAGACGAGCGTTTCTCGTAGATGTTTGGCGTGGGGGACCATAGGGTGGAGCTCAGACGAGCACGTACCATGAAAATAATAAAGTAGAGGCAATATTTTACAACATTTCTTATATTACTAAAATTAAGTTTCAAACAAATTAGAAGATTATATTAGCAAACATATGTGATAAGAATTGAGCAGTCAAAGGGAACGACGCTTTGCTATCAGCTACTCAGTAACCGAAATCATTTCATATAATATACTAAATTTATTCGAATTCCTGCAGGAATATTCCTCTCCGTCTGTGACTTTTACAATTGAAATATTCTCTGGGTTGATACTCCCATTTCGATTGTAACAGCATTACAATTTCTCGACTAAAACTAAAATAACTTAAAAATCAAAAGCATATAATTTCAACATCAGTTAGACTACCTTGAAGTAGACTCGGGTACATGTGTCAGAAAAAAACACTATGGAACAATAATTAATTTTCCAGTATATTCATGAATATACCTTTTATTGCTACTGTAATTTGAAAGGGTACTATGCCCATGCACGTTTTCCCGAATTCATTGAAAACGAAACATGGCTAAAGCAGTACAATTCGTACTCGGCGAGCAGAGTATATATATATATATATATATATATATATATATATATATATATATATATATATATATATATACTGTTATAATTGAATAATTCCAGGAGGAAATCCGGGTATGAGTGTTCAATGTGGTAAACAGAGCAATAACAAAAATATAACACGAAAATTACATAATTGTCGATGCAATAATTTATTTCAACCTTATGGTATTTTCAAGCATCTAAACTAGACAGTTACATTTTTGATACTGAAATAAATAAAGAAAAAGAATCGGGGATTCACCGCCAAAAAACAGAGGGGATGGTAGCAGCAATCCACTTAATACATCTTATAGAGAGGGTGGGAGGGATTTAAAAAAAAAACAACCTTATGACACTTATAAAGGGATGTCCGGTAGCTCGACGTAACAACAGACACACACACACACACGCAACACACACACACCCGCACACATACACGCCCCTAAATATGCACGTTTTTACACGTAAATGCCTTGACACACGTTTACTAACCTAGGAAGAAGAGGGAGAAATATACGGGTATAGAGAGAAGGAAATAAAATAAACTGCGCGTAAGGGAAAGAGAAGAATATGGTGTCATTAGTCTAGAATATCTGAGAAAGAGAAGGGAAAGAAAATGGAGATTATACGCGCGTCATAGAGTTAATTGAGCCATGGAAAGTAAGTCTATTAAAAGATTAATAAAAAAAATGATATACAAAGTGTTAAAACTATCTGTATGTTATCATGTTAAAATTAGTTAGAAATAAATATCATCTTATAATACATTTAAATATTGTATTTGTAATATATATCACTATGAATTCAAAAAATTGAGTCTTATGTAGTTAATATTTTATATATTTTTATGTAATTAATTTTATTGGTGATTATAGCGGTCGTTGTAATTTTGCTCACTAATATTTCACTTCTTAAGATGCAGAAAATTGCATTATTAGTCGCCCCCAATTCCATAGGACGTATATAGTTTCGTTTAATATATACTTTTATTCATTCCGTACACAAAAGTACTTTCATGCACGCATAAAGAAATAAGTAAAATAGTTATTATTTTAAAGTTTTGTGTTAATTATATTAAATCTAATAATGTCTAGTGGTAGTATTTGATCTTTTTGACTTAAATCAGTTTAATAACTAATGTATTATCTGCAGAGAAAAATTATTTTCTTAAAGCTATCTCATTTATTTATAAGTAATTTGGATAAACATGCACTTCGGAATAAGTACACCCAACTTAGATTACGGACAACAAATGTCATCAAGTCTGGTTTTTTTGACGGTCTTTATTTCAGTATCAAAAATGTAATTGTCTAGTTTAGATGCTTGAAAATACCATAAGGTTGAAATAAATTATTGCATCGACAATTATGTAATTTCCGTGTCATATTTATATATATATATATATATATATATATATATATGGGGGTATGTGTGTGTGTCCGCATATATTCAAACATACATTATAAAACAGGTATTCTGAGATTTACGATTCTTTTTTATTTGTTGGATTTTCTGTATTATATTTTTCGTATACAAATCAAAATTCGACAGTTATCAGGAACGTTTTCGATTCGACTGAACATCATTTGCAGGTGGGATTCGTGGAGTTTATAAGGTGGACGGAAATACGGGCGAAAATGGAAAGCAGAAAGTGAAAAAAAGTAAAATACACAATTAATTTTCTCGTGTTATGGCAGATAACAAGTATATAAAAAAAAGTCGATTAAAATATGTGTATCAAAATCTACAAGTCTACGGGCCAATATAAGCAAAGCGTGTCGTTTACGTTCTACGTAAAACATGTTTTTAATAAGTTGTCGTTCTTCTTGAATGCGATGTTCTTAATAGTATAGTGCTGGCATGCTGTTTTCAGAATTATTTTAAAGAGTTATTCCGAAGTAGAAGTAAAATGAATTCCATTAAAGTCTACAGCTATAATGTTAATTGTTGTGTTAAAATATTCGATTTTATTAGTATACGATCTTAGTTATGGTGATTAAGAAACAATTGCAGTGCACAGAATTGAATATACTATTGCTGATACATGACAATGAAATACATGCCATACAATATACGAGTGATTGAAAATACTATTAATATATATGAAATAAAATATGAGATAAAATATGTTTGCTTAAATATACTCTTGAAATTCCCGCCAGTTGATATAGGATTGCAATTAATCAAAAAAAAGTATAGGATTGATTAAATATACGGTTGCTTAAAACATGATTGTAATTAATGCTTTCGGATATTTGAGACCTTACATTAAGTCATGAAATTTATGTCATTTTAAACACGATTGCATCAGTATATTATGACAATTCATGCAATTTATGACATGAAATATATAATTATATACATGTGAGTCAACATTTTTTGTTAGTAAATATGCGATTGATTAAATATGCAAGCTTTAAGATTAAGGGTCTTAATATGAAATTAAAATGCAGAGAATCTTATCTAATTGGTGTCTGATGAATATGGATCAAACTTAATGCAAATCTGAAAATGTCACTTTTAAGTGCTTAATTCTTCTAATGTTATGTTTCCTAAACACGATTTAAATACGCAAATCATACGAATCTTAATTTTAATTTTAATAAAATCCGTGTTATCGACATTTACTTTTAACAGATATCTTTCTAAATGCATAATGACCAGTTTATTAGTGTTACAGATTACAGCTAAAATGTATTAGCAAGGGATCTGATATTGTCCGATACTGATAGAAGATCAACAAATACCCCACCCTCCCATACTTTTCCTGTCGGCGGAATCTGTCTGATTGCACATTTATCGATCAAATTGATTGATTGATTGTTTTAATCAGGGACGCACACGCTTGTATAGTACAGGTAGGATGTTTCACATTCCTTCCCGCAGTCACTAGGGACTAGGAACCGAAAAGTGATGTATCATGCATTTGCTGTCCCTACACTTTTAACGCGCAGATAGCAATAACAAGATTAACGATTATTTTATATTTAGTGGAGAGAAAATCTTTATTTTGTTTTTAAAACTGTTCGAAATTATTCTGCCAAGACATATCTTGAAACGGTTATTTGTCGCGAATACCTCGTTACTACTGCACTTATTGACCCGTGCTGAAAGAATATTCTTAGTTAGAAAGCCATTCTTAACATGGGGAGGGAAGAGTGTTTTGTATCCATCCTGTGATGTAACCTTACAATTTAATAAAACCAGATACCATAAATCTGTATTAAACTTTAAAATGCTATTAAAAAAATAGCGCGGATCAATATGTGCACTAACACGAAAACTTCTGAAAGGGTGGGAAGGTCTAACATATTCATGTTTTTCATGTTAAGTAATGGATAGCAATTTTACGAGGATATATTCGTACTTTGCATCTAGTTGACTAATACATTTACTCAACGAAACATTTCGTACGAGAATCGGATTTATTCTTCTGATTTTAGCTGCAAACGAATACAAGATAATCTAAATCCCTGTGCAAACATGTCTTTGGCATCACCTATGTGCTAAACACACATCTGCTATTTGGAAAATAATGCTAAAGATGGGAATGAGTTTTCCACTTAATCCTCTATAGTAAAGATAACCGCAAGCTGAAATAAATTTTGAAGGAGACGTAGTTATGAAACAAAACAATATCCACATAACAGATATAACGCATTGGTTTCGGAAATCGATCAACCCAGTTGATCCCGAAATCAAATATGAATAAAAAGCTACAAACCTGAGTCCAAAGCACATCTCATTGAAACACTATCACTTAGAGAATATATGTTACAGTAAAAGTATAATTAACCAGCCTCAGCACTTATAATAAATATATGTTAAAAAGAATCAGGAATAGGCGAGGAAGGTATGATAAAAAGTGTTGGCAGATATCACGATAGATTCCTACGCTTTGATTGCTATTTTAAACATAGCTGATTAGAAGAATAATCAAACTATAGTTGCTATTTACTTGCAGCAACTTAATCTGTGTAAGAAAATAATTTCACCTACTTTCCCCACGCTGTAGTTTACATTCCGAAGCTTTCTATCTACCGTTTGTTTTCTCTTTCGTTACAATTTTGTATATGTTGTATTGTAGTAATTATTTATTGTTTTTGGCTGTTTTCATTATTATTCTCGCAGCCAATGACTAACTAACTTTTTATTGTTTTCTTTAATGATACAATTCATTTAGAAACAGCTCCATAAAAATAAACAAGCCGGTGTTCTAATTCTTCATCGACCCTCTCGATCTTGGCTGTTTCTTTTATGATGTAAATCAAAATTACAAGTAAACGAGAGTGATTGCAGTACGACTTATAGTATTTATCTGCCCATTATAATTCTTTACATGGAAATACAAACACACGTACACACATGCATACAAAGACACGCACGCACACACACACACGCACACATACACCCCCCCACACACATATATATATATATATATATATATACATATAGGTTCATACGATTTCAGTCGAAGTTCTCATAAATCAAGGGTGCGCTCCTGCTAGGGTTTAAAGTTGATCACTATATGAGATACATAGATATTCGAATATTCAATAAATGTGCTTCTTTGCATGTATAGCAATGGATGAGTAAAGGTCATAATTTTCTCTCCCCAATTGGCCATTTAAATATATATTATAGTATCAATCATATTGCTAATTTTGTCTTATTGGATTCTAATACAAAAAAAAATATCCTGTGCTGTTACATTATTTTACTTAGATAAGGTGCACAATTTCTAGTAAAATCCAGTTGGTCATAGCGAGATCTTATTTGTGCTGCGAATACTTTGTTATTTTGAATTGTTAGTCAGTTGTTTACTTGCAGGGAAGGTGTCCACATACCATGCTGTCAGATATAAACCTCTGAAAAAGAAAGATCTTAGCTACTCGCGAATAGTGAGTAGTAGGCATTTAAGTTCTGAACATTTACATCACAGTTTGCAGATCCTAACTATTACACGAAATAGTCCCTTTACCACGGCTGAGAAACGCTATCTACCTCTTATATTATCATCCGCCAAAATAAGAGAGTGAAAAACAGGTTGTACTTTTGCTCCAATGTAAGCTGGCACTGTGTGTATGTTTGTAGAAAGTGATCAATCTTAATGTATGTTGGCTGATTTGACATCGGTCTTAAATTAATGTACTTTTAATCATTTTAATCTTGAAGAAAAATGTATACTTAGAATACGGATGCTTAATTTTGTTTTCACACATATTTCTTTCTTTAGTATTGAACGCCTATCTTCTAGTTTTATTCTATTTTATTTTCTTTCGACGTGTATTAAAAAAACTGTGAAAATAAAATAGATTAACGTAAAGATAGGTAAGACGTGATTTCCTCCTTCAACTCATCTCAATTACGAAACTTCTTTTCTGCCTATTACCAGTGAGCAATTATCGTTGACATTTTTTTTTAAAGTCGATCGAGCATTTGGATTTCCAGAAAAAAATATAGAGCACGATCAGATAAAAACTCTATGCAAAAACAATTATATATAATTGTTAATATCAGGAATATTCACTACTTTGAAGTCTACTTTAAAAAAGACCGACAACAGGTCAAGATCCACAAGTCTTAACATCAAGACGTCATCTTATGACACTATTAAGAGCCAATAAATAGCTCTCAGCAACATTGAGTTTTATTCTATTAGCCAATACAATAGTCTTTGTATCGTAAATGTACATACCTCCGTGTGGCTAGAAACACGTATTGATTGGTCAGTTATGAAAATAATTTACTACGTAGATGCAGAGGGTTTCGTTTGTGTAAAAGGTTATGTACATCTATTTCGAATCGTTAATCTTATCAAAGAGATTATGTGTCCAACAATAGTATTACTGTCCAAAATATAACTCAATAAAATACAATAAAATCGAGTAATGTAGTGATACGTTAGAATTCATGAGTTTCATCCAAGTGGATCAATCTTGAGATTGTAATGTAAGTGGAATCGTAATTGTTTTGTAGAGCGTAAAAGATTAAAAAAATGATAAACATTTGATATTTGACACGGATAATCCCTTTACTTAATCCGATTTTATCATTGTAACCCGTGATGGGATCTGTCAGCAAGTTAATTGGATATCGCAGTTTCTAAAAACTCCAGAACGAACGCTACAAGCAATCAAAATACAAAATAAATATCGGAAATATTTTGGGAAATAAATTCATAAAGAAAACCAATGTATGAATATAATAATCTGTACACGTCTAGAGTTAGGGTTAGGGAAGGGAAACTTCCCTTCAAGGAATGTCTTCCGCCGGGACTTACAAGATTGATTCTTGAAAAAGGATATAATCCTCTTAGTATTAAAAGAAACTTTAAGAAGAAACAACGTGTCACCGTGCTCTTTGCTCAGTGAAATTAAACCGATCTGACATCGTCTGCCTCAAGTAAATAATGAAGTCTTTATTAATTTGCTTCCACAAAGGAGGTAGATAAAAAGCTTGATTTTTATGCAAGAAATCTCAAGCTTACTAAAAAGATTACTGTGCTTGAGTACGAAAAACAAATACCTCTGTTTAGCAGGATCTTCCTTTCATTTATCCGCGTGATTACGAATAACATCATAATATATAATACAATATCGTTCAAATAACTTTTTTAATCAGTTGAATATGCTTGTATCTCTCGCGTACGCATATATAGCAAGTGTCATACCCATAAAATTATTACTCTATCTATCAATGGAATTTTAATTTACAATTTTATAATTAATGTTTATATAGTATTAAGCTCCTCGTGATGAAGACATAAACCTCCTCGAGATTTACGCTCAGTGAAGTTGCCAGTTGGTCAATAAAACTATCATAAGAATATTGATTACGATCAATGAAATGAACAACATTTGATTACTTACACGAACGACTTCACAATATTTGGTTAGGATTCCTGTTACAAACGATCATGCTGTAGTCTACCATGTTAATATAATCCAGCGTAGGAAAATTTTAGAAATCATATCCGTTAATGTAAATACCGTTTGACTGTAGATACACAGTAGCAAGAATGAATCATTTTGTTGTGATGGTATAACAAGAGATTGGAGCACAGTCGAGTAATTTAACTGAAAACAAACATGGCACATAGTAAATCTATAATATCAACATATTTACGATGGGAAATGGTTTATATACAAAAACATATCAACTTGGTCAGATTATGGAACCGATTGTGCATGCTATCGATTAACAGAAATATACCTCTGCGCCTCTCTTTCTAAATGTCCAAGTTTTACTGTCTTGATATATGCAAGGAGCAAATGGTATGCGGCAGGAAATATCTATAAATGTGGAAGAATCTTAACATTTTCTGGTGACCAGAAGGAATATGAACGATATGAGTCTTTCATCCAATATCTTCAGTATCGATAACTCTGAGGAGTTTATAAAAAAATAAGAGTGCTTCTTAATTCAAACTTGCAAAAACAATGATCTGATTGTTGGTTAAAGTTTTTTTTATATACCCGTGTTCACACCAAACAAAGGGTATCGCCACTATGCCGCCAAAGTGGTTTTGGTTATATGTTTACAGGTGGGTAGCAATATGCCATTTTCCATTACCTTTAAATTCTGCATGTCAGTGCCGTTATTGTAGCAAGAAGACAAGACTAAATTCTTAAGTCCCGATGTCTAATAGAAGAAGCTTTTAGAGTAGAAAGCTTTCCGGCAACTATTAGGTGGAAATAGGGGATTTTTTTTCTAATTAACGAGTTATTACGTCGAAAGTGCAACCAATTTATCAGGGTAACTCCCGTTAAAATATGTGTAAAATGGGCATAAAATGAAACGTCAGGTGACGGGGCAGTTGGTTTGAGCTTACTTTAGTGTATATATGATTTTTAGATCGAAGGCATTTTGTACCCTGTCGAAAAGAATAAAGCTAGTAATAGATGACTGGCTAAAACATTAGAGACATACTTCCTACATAGATTAATGGCGGTTTTGTAGACATATAAGATACGCTCACATGTCTTTAATTTTCTACATGGTAGATGGAAATACATATTCTTTGCATCATCCTTTATAACCAGTGCATTTCTTTCAGTTCACGTTGTCTGTAGATGTTAAACCGATCCCCAGATACGATGGTATCATGCATGGCTATCCGCTGGTGGAGCAGGCGTCTTGTAATTATTAAAAGAATGACCTTCTTCGTAGTAGTTTAAATGTTACACCTTATTTACCGCCCCATTCAACTACAAAATTGAGATCGTAATGTTTCTGTCATAGCGTTAGATATACGTATACCGTTTTTTCTAGTGTCTAATATAGTGCATTGTACGATCATCAAATATGCATATATCTAATTCAATGTTATTTGGTAAGTTGATTATAATGTAAGAAATACAAATGGTCAAATGTCGAACTTAGATTCACTCACGTATCATATATTACGTATGCTTTGTGGATGTAAATAAAAGAGAATCTTTATCGCCTAGGAAGCATCTTATAATATTTATCATTCGGCTGGTAAGACCGAGTCATTAAATAGCATTATTGTCAAAGGTTTTGTATATACAAAAAAGCAGCAGCCATGGTTTCCTCCGTCGTATGCAGTGCATGGTATATACGTTAAGACATAAATGTTAAATACACAGTCTAACGGTATTGCCTTAAACCATAATGTCGGCCAGAGCGAGGATTAGCTTTTGAGATGTGGTGAACTAGTGTTTGATTGATTAATGACTTACAGATTTTAGCGAAAATGATGTGAGACTGATACAGCGGGAAATATCTTTCACCAGATCTTGATGTTGGGCATTAAGAGTGATGTTTACTCATAGCAGAATGCATTCGACGTTTTCAAGTTAACTATGGTCGTTTGTTACGGTATCCTCTGGTACTGTGGTTATGGATACTGTGGTTTCATGATCTTCACGATCTGGGACATAAGTCGGGAACATTAGTGTCTGTGTATGGGACTTATCTTTAATGGTGCATATGTGTGAGAGAAGCCCAGTCAATTGCTATAGTGGATATGAACGTCACTAAACACATGTTATTAAGCGTTTGTATCTTTCAATATCATTGTCAATTCGGGCACAGTCTCAATACGAGTGAGAACGGTAAAGAAATACAATTATATGATGGTCTTAAGGCTAGTCTACAACACACAAAAATTATTCATCTATTTTTAGATTTTGCTATCTAGTCTAGGGAGGGTGAGACGAACATAAACTCCAAGCTCGTGAATATATCTGTTTGAGTCCTTACGGTAGAAGCGAAGAATCATCCTATTATTTTAAAGCAATAAAATAAAATGAGGAATGCAGATTACTCTCACTTAGTGATAAGATATCCAAGGAGAAAATCCTCTAAAGTATGTCTGTTACTTCTAAAAGCACATAAATTCGTATATGCGAGCCTCTAGCGATGGGAACGAATTTGTTTTGTTTTGGTATGGGTTGATCGTGACTTTTTTTTGGGATGTCATTACAAGGACCATGACAAGAGAACATTCTTTTCATTGAATTGACTGTCGAGTATATCCGACACAGCTGGACAGTTAATCAATTGAGAACTACACCGTTCTATATGAAACCATATGATATTAACTGATATATAATCGAGAGTCAAAATAATCTCAATCTCAAAAAAGAATATTTTATTGTCATAGCCCTAGTCATTCCCTATAATTTCAGCTGGGGGTTGAGTTTTTGGCAAAACGGGTTAGATTTAATGTTAAATATGTATAAACAATTCTGGTTAGATGGTTGTGCCCTCAAAGATGAGCACGAAAGATTATAGCAGGGTGATGTTTTCATGCTTTTCCATTCGCTCCATTGACCTACAACTATCCCGATATTATGCAACTGATGATAGAGCAGCTTGCTTAAGCGCTATCAAACGGAAAATGTTCTTATACAATTACTCGGAAACAGCAGACAGACAAACTGTCAAACCTGCAACATCAATCTCTCAGAAAGATCGGTCGACACAACTCGAGTGACGATATATGGTATACAAACACACCCAATTTGCTCAGTTTGTGAAAGATAAAGTGGAGAGATAGTGTTCAATCTATTACCTATAAAGCTACGCTAAGCAAAGTGTGTGCCTGGCATGTCGCTAATATTGTAACTCTGTGCCTGGTTTATATGGAAAGAAAAATAGAAAGCCGCATAATAGGCAGATTCGTTCTACTGCTAAAGCAATTTCCGTTCGCAATCCAGATAATTTTTCGAATCACCAAGTCCAAGAAGGTTATTTACCAAGAATAAGGAAACGTCCTTTCCACGGTGTTCTAGCGCAGTTAAATATGAGATTTCATATCCTAGTTCGTCTCCTAGATAGATGAGTTCAAAAGACCTACTGGTCCAATAAGACTTCTAATGAGAAGAGTAATTATGCGCCATGACAAGAGATTGCTGGAGAAACAAGAAGTGCGTTACTGAAATAAAACTTTTTTCTCTTGTAAACACATTAGTATAGGGTGGAGATAGATTCCGTTCTTATAATAGGTAGAAAGTGCGTATATCTTATTCATGGTTAAAAACAATATATTTTTAGAAATCAATTTGTTTTAAATAAGTAAATACAATATGGTAAAAATAATTTGATAATATTAGTGAAATACAAAACAAAAGAAACAATGCAAATAGTAGGATTATGTTTTCAAATAACGAGTTCTTAGGAAACACACACACATATATATATATATATATATATATATATATATATATATATATATATGTACTTATCTAAAATCAATCAAACTACGCTTGGTGGCCTTACTGGCAGGATATCAGCTTCAATAGTAATGTGTTAATTTTATTTTGGAGGTGTTAACCGAAATAAACTATTCCTCAATTAACAAAAAAAAAAAAATAGAAAAATCTAAGACACTAATGGTCTTTGTGTTTTTACAAGACAGTTTTCTTCCTTTCAGAAATCCGGACAAAGAATTCCATAATATGTTTAGTCGATGATTAATGAGATAAAAATCCAATTTCTGTTCTTTGCGACATATGCTGCATGTCGCGAGTCGAGAATCTAAAAAGCTTTTATCACCAATTGTATTTTATGTGACCTTGCTTTTTGAATCACTGTTACATTCAGTTGTATCTCTTTCATAAATGTCAACAAATTATCATATTTGATTAAAAGAAATATTAATGAAATAACAAGCACTGTTTTGTCATTGCAACCATAGCTTGCACATCTTCAGATAGAGATTCTAAAAAATATTTTATTACAAATATTCCTTGAAGTGCTGCTATTTCCAGTTTTATTGAGTTCATGAGTGACAGTCGTTTATATGAGAAGAAGATTTGAAATCATTAATAAAGATAGGAAAGTAGTTGGCCGAAAAAGAACAACCTTAACGAAACCATGTAGTGATAAAATCTGTTTCAGATTCTGCCTTCGAAAAAGGTTACATTATAGACATATAAATAAAATACCATTTTCAAAAATACCAGTTCCAAAAGTCGTACCATAGAAGGCAAGGTTATGAAGACAAACCTTATATCAGTCTCTACGAAATGTTATGGATAAATCATACGCTACCGTCATAAACATAAAGCCACTATCGATTTTAAAGATTAAAATATTAATTTTATCTCTAAAATCCCTTGAGTATGTTTGTATCTTGAACGGGGGACATACACATGTTGATAAATATAATCTTAAGTATTAATAACAAAATCTGATTACTAGAATATGATTATCCGTTCCAAATATTTAGAAACAGATAATCTTTATCTTTGCATTTTTTAATATGTTCTTTTACAAAAGAATTTGGATTCGGTTTACATAATTGAGAATATATCGTATCCTGCTAAACTAATCCGCTTTAAATAAATTAATGAATATAGACGTTATTCCTGTTAAATAAATTCTATTTCAATCTCTTTATAGTAAACTTCAGCGATGTGCTCCGGAATGATATTGTTGGACATATATACTCTCTCTAATAAAGCTTTTGTTATAAAATATATTTTAAAATATTTTTGTTAATATAATCACCAATGACCAACACATGTAATCTACTTCATACCTCTCATAGTAATAACTTTATATGTATGTATGTATGTATGTATGTACGTACACACACATACACACGCGCGCGTACGCACACGCACACACATATATATGTATATATATATATGTATATATATATATTTATACATATAAAATAGAAAAGAAAATGAAGAGCATAGTATTATAATGGCAAAACACTTTAAAAAATATTTGGGATATGTGAGGTGTTATTGAAGCAATTTGATGTAATGCAATTACTATTCCAGCCCTGTTTTATGCATGGATACAACGTTTCTATATTGTTTCAATCAAGACTAAAACATATTATACAATAATAATTTTATTTTTTTACTGAGAACAATGAATATTTATTGTCTTAATCATGTAAACTACGATTAAAGCTTCGATAAATGTATTTGTTTATTATACGAAACAAACGTTTTATCCTTAAATTGTATTTATATAATACTTAGATATTTTGTGTAATAGCATATGCAGAGTTTTTACCTAATTATTACACTAATAACATTTATATAAGAAATATAGTTGTGTTCAAACAAACATTTATTTTTCGATATAATTTTGTTAGATAATAAACATTTTTCTACGTATTAAATGCATTTTTCTATTTGTCAGTAAATTCAAGTTAACGGTCGTATTTTAACGTTTTAAGTATACATAATTACTTCACCTACCTACTTCAACAAGTTAAATGTTTAATATCGCACACACACAAACACACACATATATATATATATATATATATATATATATATATATATAATATCAAATATGCTGGAAATAATTTGGTCGGTGTATTATTGTAAATTGGTAAATTACACCACCATGTTTGGAATGACATGGTAGTTATCTTGAGAACAAAATTCAAATGGACAATGTGCCATTCACGCTACTCTTCTGCATGGATCGAAGTTATGAACTCTGTATCATAGACAGATTCAGTAGTTGGTCAGCTTTTATAAGGGATGGCTCCGAGCAATCTGTGGAAACATCCTGAAGGACAGAAGATCCAATGCTAATCTTCTAAAATTGTGTAACATTGATGGAATAAGGAGCTTCCTGTCGAGGGCAAAGTTACGACGGGCTGGTAATGTGTACAGATTCAAGATGATAAAACTCCAAAAATTCCCATGTACAGTCAGCTTGTCGGTGATTAACGAAATGTTGGCCGATCATTGCACGGGTTTAAGGATCATGAGGGGTGTTATAAAGACCATTGAATCAAGGAAATAATTTATAAAAGTAGAACATTTACAGCATCTTTCAGATCTCTGCAATGAAGGGAAAATAGTTTTGTCAATATCAATTCCATTGAAGTACTGCTCGAAAAAATATAGTGATGCCTAGGACTAGGACAACAGCATATTCTTTTCAGTTTTTTTTACCCTCGAGTGTTTATCCGTTGATATATGCTTTTATATAGAGTGATGTTGTTACTCTTTGATTAATTTGTATGTCTCGAATATATACTTGAAAGTCAAAGCAATGATAATAATATTCTGTTGTCATAGCCCTAGTTATATCATTTTACGGCAATAAGACATTTTTTTATGTTTTTTTTATGTTTGTTTGGCACATCATATTTTTATTTCCCATGAATCAGACTATTATTATTTACAAATCTTTCCCCGGTAACTTTAATGTATTTTTCTGTGAAAGACATCGTGCATTTACGTAAGTTTGCCAACATACTTAAGTAAAATTATTTTTATGGGACGAACTAGATCCGAACTTCGCATTACAAGGTTATCAGTCTGTATCGTTAACCATTTAGCCACGTTAAGTTCCCAGGTTCTGGACCTTAGAACATCTTGCAAAACCAATTTCGTTATAGGCTCTGTTTGAAAATTTGTAGTCAGTTGAACATCCCAAATATGTCAGCATTATCTATTTCATGGGCTATTAGTGGATTTATAGTGATATAGGATAGTCGAGAGACTTTTCTAGCTCAGCCTTAGGAGATAGAAAGTTCTAATTTTATCAACTTTATGTCCGATAGACAACGCCGTTTACAGTTATTTGAGGACGCATATTAATAAAACAATAACGCCATTTAGATGTGTGATGCACTGACAGTGCACGTAAGAACTTGTGCGCTGCATTTCAATTGGCGATGTCTAAAATGTCAAATTTATCAGAGACGAAAGAAATTCCGGTTGTTGGTTTTGATATTGTTGTTAATAGTTGTGTCCGTTTCTCTTACTTCTCCATGTTGATTAATTGCATAGAAAAACATCGGCTAAATCAGAATACTTTTTCTGGCTTTCAATTCAACGTCGAAAACAACGATTTGCTGCGTTTCAGTAACAGTTTAATTTTTGTATTTGTAATCACACCTGATAGAAACACAACCCCGCGATAAAACTCAGCATTTTATATAATCGACTAACGGAATCAATCCTATAATAATAAAAGATATATGCATCTGTCAGTTTGTTATCCATAGTTTTGTACTTAAAATAATTTCAGTACTGAGTTTTTTTTACGTAAGAATCACCATTTATCAAGGCCTAACAGCCACTCAAGGATAAGAGTTTAAAAAATCTACAGTATTCAATTGGACAGTATAGTAATCGTTAGTGATAAAAATTCGGTTAGCAAGTTGAACGGTTTACAAAAAACTTGTACATATTGGACTTGAAGACAACCATATTGTAGTCAGCTTGAAAGCAGGCAAACGGAAGACAGTTCCATGTGCGTGCAGTTCTAAGAAGTATACGTTTAGGTTTAGGCACAGATAAAGAGCAGGGGAAATTATTGATAGTGTTTTCAACTAGACGAGTGTGTCTCGTGAACGTTTGCCGAGGGGGAACCATAGATTAAAGCTCAGACGTGCACTTGCCATGAAAATAACCATAACGGAGAGACAGCCTCGCAGTATCTCTCCTGTGAGATAGAGCTTACAGGAAAGAGACAAGTACATCCCCTAATAAGCTACGAAGTCTATTTGGTACTCTATCAAAGCAGAATAAGTCTTTTCTATGGAAAAGGCATACAAATTATCTATCTAAAGTGTAAATTAGAGTACGCTTTGTTAGAATTCATTTTTTCATTCGTCAACATTTATGGAGATATAAAAGTCGAGGATTTGATCTCAGAAGCCAGTTCCATTAAAAACGGAGCCATTTTGGTATTTTTTCTTTTCTGTTTAAGTATTCGCGCTCGCCAATCTTAAGATTTCAATCCTCACGGGCATTGCTGGTAGTGTTTATTGTTTTTTTTTAAATTTCGCTTAATCTTTTAAACCCGAAACGAAACATATTGTCGCTTAAACGTAAAGAGCTACTATTTTTAGAGGTGTGTTGAATATAAAATTAACACATAAACTGCATTAGAACATGCTTCTTAGTGCGAATCAAGTGAAGCATGCACAGGCCCCCATGAATGCACAGTAAACGAGACATAAAATGATTAAGTCCAGCATTTGCCCCCCACACACACACATTTAGGTCCAATCGTCCAAGAGAACGTCAAATCCTGGTGAAAATGAACAAAAGGTACCTAAACATAAGTGCATTTAAGTTCTGCACTATGCAAGAAAAAAAAATGACTTAGTCCATCATTTTTCCCCTACATTCAGCCCCGAAAGTCCCCAAGAACTTAACATAGTTCTGCTAAATATATATACACAGAAAATTGTCCCCAAAATTGAGTGTTTTTATTAGCCCTAAAACAACCCCTCGCGCACACTCAAGGATTATCGAGAACTATAGAAAAACACAATCATATAGAAATCAGAAAGTTACTGGTTCCCAGAAAGTTTTCTAAAAATCCAAGGCCAATTTTTTTGAATAAGCACAAAAGTGTCAATTTTAACCATTTTCACCCAAAAGGCACCCGTAAGGTGGCAACCGGAGTTTTCTGGAAAATCTATTCCGTTACTTTTTACTCATATCATGTTTAATATTTGTGGAAAATTTAAAAAAAAAAATCCAAGGGAATTATTGAGAAAATTGGGGACAGACGAACGGAAAAGGGTGAATTTGCAGGTCCACCCTCCTTTTGTCGGGGCACCAAAGAGAATAATTCCGAAGGAAAAATACAAACAAAACTAAAGATTCATTCTCTGATGAGGGATTTTTAAATAAAAAATTAATAACAAATAAAAAGGAAAGAACTTTTTTTGATACTTAAAACTGTGCTTTCCAATTTCCAAATGCTTTTACTTGGCGACACTTTTGTAACTTCATATTTGTTGACCGCTGGCTTTTCCGGCCTTATATATAACTAGCGGAGGGTACCCGGTGTTGCCCGTTTGTTTGCAGGTGTGTGTGTTAAAAAAAACGTCCCCCGGGTGTTTGGAGGTGTAAAAGAAAAAAAGAGTTTTAGTAGGAAGGTAGGATGTAACCCCAAAGCCTTGATGCGAACGTGGAAAGGAAATGGAAAAAAAAACTGACACCTAACCATCTCGGTCACGAGGGGAGAGTAATTGAGAAGCGTGTAACTTTAACGTTTATAAAGTAAAATATACAGGTGCGAGGAAGTTAAGTGGCGCGATGTTTGATCTAGTTTTGTGCCACCAGCCAGTTACTGTTTCCCCCGCCCAATCATTCGCTTTTCGAAGACGCAGCAATCGAAAAGAGTTGGTAAAAGTCGGGCAAATTAAAGATAACCGAAACCCCCGTTTTTAAGTCGTACTTATTATGATGTAGAAGCGATATAGTAATTTTAAGAAGGAGCGAGCTGACTCAGAAGGCCGACGAAAAACGCCTTTTGCGGACATACAGAAAAGTGCGCACATACATAGATACATACATACATACATACATACATACATACATACATACATGCGCACACATGTTTGCTTTATAGCTAATTTAATTAAATAATTTGGAACACTCACCTAAGAATAATGCAGGAAAGTTTTTTTATGCTTTCCTTCCCATATGTTTTATAAATGCCACCACAAAATTTATCCCCAAGCAAAAGGTTCAATTATTATTGGATCTCTCATTGAAAACAGCATGTGGTGTTCCCTGGAAGCTGGGTGACAACAATCTTCCAATTTCAAGTACTCTCCACCTCTTCTGATAACATTTGCAAATGAATTTTCATTATCCCAATAGCCGCTTACCATTGCTTCATCGCTAGCGGCGGTAATTGATCTCCATTTGAATTTGAATGGCAATAAGCTTCCCTAAGGTCCAAGTTCTCTTTACACTTGTCCAGCGGAGGTCTGCTCAGTGCTCTCTCCTCTGCCTTTCCATTTTCCTTGGCCTTTCTCGGCTATTTGGCATCACTCTTTTTTTTTGGGGGGGGCGGTGATTACGTAATGGGATTGAATGTGGGGATAGAGGACTTATAGATATACATCTTCAATATTCTTGGTTCCATGTAACGCTATTTTTGTTATATTTGTCTCTATATTGAGGGGGTTTCCTTAATATTTCAGTGTTTTCGTTTTCTTTTTAGATATTATTCGTTGTATATTTCCAGCCATTCCTCTAATTCTAATGTCTGCTTTTCTCATGTCAATGCTTTTCGAGATTGTTCCTAGCGCTCCTACTATTATATGTACTCTCTTGATTTCTCTTTTTTAATCATGCATATACCTTTCAGCTCTATGGCTAGCTCTGTGTATTTGTTCCATTTCTCCTTTTATTTGATATTTACCCTGTTGTCAGCGGGAACGGTAAAGTCTACGTTTTGGCCGGACTTTTCTTTCTTGTTATTACAACATCCGATTTTATTGCTAAGATGGGTTTATCCGTTTGTATGTCCATGCCCATAAGATTTTGTGAATCTCGTTTTCTATTACTGTTGCTGGCTTATTCTTGTACTATTTGTCTGTGCGTTGGAGATGCATTTGTTTACAAATTCCCAGTGTACTGTCCTTCCCATTATTTCATGCGTGTTCTTGTATTGTTTTTAGCTAGTTTGCTACATTCACTTGCTACATGGTTTATCCACTTGCCTTTTTATCCACAAAGTCTGCATTTGCTGTTTCCTTGTGTTTTGTAGATCTTTGCTTTGATGTGGTTGTTTTTTATCGAGTTATCGTGTTCTGCCCTTATTAAGTATTAAATTTGCTGGTTTGCTTATCCGTTTGGCATCCATGTCCAGATGTTTTCGTTATTCTCATGTTTTGTTATTCTTACGAATCTTTCGTGCATTTGTTTCTCTTCCCATTTTTCTTTTTCTGTTTAATTCTGTGTCTCTGTTTTCTATTTTCTTGATTTTGTATGTGTCCCTCGCTGCCATAATTATACTTTCACTGTTTTGCATTATGTAGTTTCCAGTTCTCTTTTGGGTTAATTGACACTGGATCACCAAAGTTAAGCAACGTTAGACCGGCCTATACTAAATGGGTGACTATTTGGAACTAGGTGGTGTATGTGCTCTCCGCTTATCTCGGAATTGTTTCTAGTCGTCCTGGATTTCTCTCGGACACTGGACTCAAACAGGACCGATTCAGAAGAGGTGTGGTTAAGATTGCGCAAGACTTGCCTCACAATTACATACGAAGCTGCCCCTACAGGAGGTATCCTTTGTCTTTCGAGACTGTACGGGGCATCGTTGTATAAATGTGGCTTCGTTAACGGTTAGAATGTATAATAAAAATTCCCATATTAATATATATAGAGATAGATAGATAGATAGATAGATAACATCTATAATATAAATATCACCTGTCTGGTTAAATGCATGAATGCATGAATGTATATATGTTTGTTTGTATGTCTGTCTAAAACTTTCGACAGAGGTGATGCATTTCCACGAGATCGGAATCATTTGGAAGCATAACCCATCGGACTACAAATATCGAAAAATTGGCTAAAAACATCAATTCCTTCATCCTCAACTTGGAACTTTTCTTCAGGAAGGGGTAACAAAAATCGTTCATTAATGACACTTTAACCATACACGCATGCGCAACATGTTCTTTAGTTTATATATAAAAAGAAAACGCGGTCATAGCTCGGTCGGTATTGTAGAAACATCGTTATCTTAAGATTGCACGTTTGAGCCGATATGTCAAATGTATTTTTTATCGATTTGTAACGTTTTATAATATTAAACCATGGTTATTTGTGCCATTTTTTCGTTCGTTTTTTTTCATCACGTTCGCTGTTTTTTGAAAAAAAAAATCAGAGTTGTTTTCACATCGTTCCCTTATTCTTCATTTTGTATCACTGTCTTTTGTCCATCATGTCCCCTCTTTTTTTCTTTTTGCTTTTCTTTACTGGAATCATAAAGAAGTTTTAACATCGTTACCTTATTCTTTACTTTGTCTCATTTCAGTTGTTTTTTCATAATATGTAAACAGGGTTATTACGTTTGCTTATTCTTTATTTCCCATTTTGTTTTGATTTACCTCCCGCCACAAACCTCACCACACAAAGGCAACGCCGGGTACCCCCGCTAGTTTATATATAAAGAGAGAGCGGGTGTGTATAATAGATATACAAATATATAACATTGTATAATAAATATATATCAGGATACATAAGCGTTAGAACTAAAGAAATCTAGATTAGCTGTATTTGATTTGAAATTTCATTTTACTCGTATGAGAATTTTTATCACGTATATTGTTAACTTAATCAGTGATGTCGACTCCTTTTGTATTTCTATAAGCCTTATAAACAATAGACTTCAAACAAACGTAACTAACAACCTTTCCGAATAGTCTACTGAAAGACATCGAATTCCGTTCATCTTTTGTAAACTTTATTATCCCTGCTCGATTTACTAGAACGGATAAATTGATTAAACCTGAGTCGATTAAGAATGTCTTAGTTCATGTCGTACGAGTAAACCTGTGTACGGAAAAAGGTCTGAAAATCATTGCTACATGTCTTCGGTCTTAGACGATTCCCGGCAATTTTGAATGTTTCTTTATAGACTAACCTTTTTACGGTTTATCGTACAAAAATACATTCGATCTATCCATCACACAAATATCTCATGACCCTCGCCATATCTTATTGGCCCAAAATGAGTAAACTACTTGAACTTTTGTTTAAACTTTCATTTCATTTCGGAAAAAAAAATCAATGAATGTTAAATCTATCGAACACGAGATCTTTTGGTTGTATTTTTACACCAAATTTGGCACATTGCAACTTTGATGTAGAGGGCTATTATCCGAGGCATACTCTGCATAGATACAATATAAGTAGTTTCGCAGCGGGATGTCTGTTTACAATTATTTGAACTTCTGTATTTCAGTACAGTCAAAGAACCAAGGATGTGAAAGGGAATTAAAAAGTCTAGCAATCTGAAGGAAAAAAAAATAGAGTAGAAGGCTTTCTGGCATCTACGGATCATTACCGTTTAGGGGCGGAATTTTGCTGCTTGTTGCATTTGTGGGGGTTATGCTGTCGCGACTGTACAAGGGTTTGACTTCTTCGGATCACTTACCAATAAAACGCGCAAGGGATGCAATATTTCGTCTATGAAATAACAGTTGAAGCCTAGCTAATAGTCTTAACTTTGATAAACTTAATTCACTGAAAACCTGCGTGTATATGTTATTATGTAGTATATGGTATTCTTACCATCCTTATGTATGCTTGTGAAACTTAGACCGTATACGCCATGCATATAAAGACACTCTATCATTCCCATGTGACCTGCAACCATATATTGTTGAAATCAAGTAACAAGACAAGATACCACACACAGAGGTTTCAGCATGGCCAAATCTTCCGTCAGTACACACCATGTTATAGCAGTGCCAAGTTCGTTGGACAGGTGATATATGCCGCATGGCTAATTCAATGTACCTAAAACAGTTCTTTTACAGGGAACTTTCCCAAGGAAAACGCCACAAAGAAAGACAGCGAAAACGGTAACTTGGAAGTGTCTCTTAAACAGTTCTGTTTGCATTGTAACTTATGTGAAAAACTAAACAATGACAGATGTCCCTGGCATACAGTGGGTACAATTGCGGAATCCGCACGGAATAAAGAACGCAGGAGAAAAAGGGACATTAGAAAAAACAGAGCAGTCAACATCATTAGAACAATATTATCCCACATGCGTGAATATTTCAGAGCTCGAATAAGGCTAACAAGCCATCTTCAAACCCAGAATACAATTGCATGATCCCGGTCATCTTTGCAAGCGATGGATGAATATCATGTAGTAGTATATTATTATTATTATTATTATTATTATTATTATTATTATTATTATTATTATTATAATTATTATTATTATTATTTGTTCTAAAATTCTATTTATATTCGACTCAGAAAATCCTCATTCCAAACATATGGGCTGTTTTGTTTATTTACGCCGATAAGATATACTTCGTTTTAAGAAAGTAAACATTTTTCCCCTTTTCTATTATTATTTGATAACAAATTTAGCACGTGCGTCTTCAATAAGTATATGCACTTTTTGTTACATTTTCCTTGCATATTTCTATGTGATAAGAATAATTAATTAATCAGGTGTATTATTCAAATTTATTTTATATAATACCTAGTGTAGGGGAAGGCGTGTAATAAGTACTGCCCCATAGCAGTAGAGCAACAAAACTTGGCGCAGTTATTAGTCTTTCTTTAGATAGGAAGCACCCAGAGTTATGCAGCTCTGGAGACTGTGTTTGTAGAACACCCAAGGTTGGTCCTCCAACCACGACGTGACTTCAGAAATCAAGGCTACATATTCAGGGAAACACTTTCCTTTCAAAAACAACTTCATGGCTAGGAAAAGGGGAAAGTCAGAGGGTGCAAGGTCAGGAGAGTAGCGGGGATGGGGAAGAATGTAATTACCACGTGCCCGTGCTTCTGATCTGGCGACATACGAATTGTGGACCGGAGCGGTGTCCTGCAGGAGGAAGGTAACTTTTCTGATCTTGCCCCGCCTCGTGATTTTAAGAGCTTCCATTAATTTCCTCCAAAGTGAAGCATAATAGGCTTCTGTATTTGTGGTACCCTTTGCCAGGAAATCTGTCATCACTAGTCCGCCCTGGTCTCAAAAGACTGTGAGCATTACCTTGCCAGCGGGAGGCTGCACCCTTGCCTTCTTTGGAAGTGGTAAGTCGAAGTGCTTCCACTGCATTGACTGGGCTTTGGTCTCTGGATCATAGTGATTGGCCCAGCTTTCATCCTTTATAATCAGTCTTTAGAAAAACTTTGATCATCTTCTTGCCATATCTCCAAATTCATCCTCGAGCACTCGACGCGTTCTCGCTTCTGGAATAGTGTGAGCAACCTGGGATTCAATCTGGCAGACATCTTATGCATATGCAAATGGTCATGAATGACAGTCCCTACAGACGCTGTACTAATTTTGACATTTTGGGCTATTTGGCGAATAGTAATACGCCGATCTTCAAAAATAGCAGTCTCAACTTGACGGACAGATGCCTCATTAATGGCAGAAGGGGGCGACCAGTTCTGCGAGCTGTTTCCACAGACTTCGGGCCATGTTTGAATCCACGATGCCAGCGTTTTACAAAATCATATGATGGGGCATTATCAGCCTAAGTTTCTTTCATTTCATTAAAAGTCTCCTGTGGTGTGCGCCCTTTCAAATACAAAAACTGGATCACTGCTCGACATTCAACAGGCTGCGTTTCACACCTGACTAAGTTCAACCACTTGTAAAACAGAAACACCAATTAGTTCAGAGCTGTAATTTGCCACATGCCCCGTAGAGATATAAATCATTGCACATGCAAAATTTAAGCTAGATCAGCCATCTTTAAGTGGGCCAGGTTACTTATTGCACGCTCCTCGTATGTTTGTTTGACCGATATGTAAAATTATGTTAGTGTATTGTGTTCATATATCGACGCATTGTTTTGACGCAACATATTTCTTGCATCTCCATCATATTACACTGATTTATATTAGGTATTTCGTAGTTGTATTTGAAAATTCATATACACTAAAACACTAGAAAACATTTGTGTGCAAAACCTGTGAAAGTAACTGATAATAGATAACAAATACTGACGCTTGTGAGCGAAGTCTTGTATTCGTGTTGAAATCTCGTATTCAAATCATTGTCTGAGAATTAATTCAGCAAAACATTAAATACATATAAATAAAATTAGTATTAATTACTATTTAATTCATTAAATAGTTTAAGAAAGCAATGCCATATATTAATCTGATTGAAAGTTGTTTTGTATTGTTTTACGTCAAAGGTGTAAATGTTTTCCTTTCTTTCAATTGAAACTTTATCTAATTAACTAAGTTATAAAAGAAGGAAAGAAATACTAAAGTTCCCAGCATTGGTTTCTCTGACATCTTTCTGCCTAAACAATTTCGAGAAACACTTGACGCAATTTGAGGTCGTATTAAAGGATGGAAGACAACATTTTAAGTAAATGTTGTCTTGTGAAACAAACCAAGTTCAGGATTGGAAAACGTTTATTCCCAGACCGTGTTACCTCCTAAAAATACGCGAGAACGATAAGATGTACGAACAATATATATATATATATATATATATATATATATATATATATATATATATATAGCTTAAAGCGTTAAAATATTGCTAACAGCAAACACCCCAAATTTTAAATCCTTTTTCTTTTTTTTCTGCAATCTACACTAATACTTGGTTATCAGCTTCGCTCGCCATTAAAACTTTATCTTTTTAATATAAACAATTAGCACACTCTCTGAATTTATAAAGATTATGGAACTTTAAATAAAAAATCCCACCTTGAACCACATGTCCCCCCGGCAAGATCGTACTAATGCTACAACTACTTTACTCATCGTCTCTCAGACAATTATCCCTAACCAAATCTCATCCACGCTTGACATCACCTATTAAGCTGCAACAAAACTAGCAATTAAGACTAGTTACACCAAAAATATATCCTCACCGATTTAAGGCCATAGCCTTATGAAAAGTAACTTAGAAATCCCTTCCTCCCTTGTCCTCTTACCTAGAAATAAGAAATATTTTCCTCTACCTGCAACACTCTCTCTATTAATCATACTAATCTAAATTCCCCCTATTCATAAAAAAACAGCACATATAAACTGATGCAATTAAAAAAATACTAATCCTTCAATCAAAAATATTCATATTTAATATTTAAATTTAAAAAAATCTACATTGCAATAAGGACCTCCGACTTTCAGTCACTCAATATAGCTCCTCCCATCCCCGTCATCTACGCAGACATATTCCCATTTCCTATCCATTCCGCTTACGGTCAGCAAAGACAGATCCAACCAACCCCACACGCCAGCTTAGAGTATCCTCTACTTCCCCCACCCAGTTAAATTCGTTGCCACTATTAACTTTATTCTTTCAGTAGAAATAAAAAACAAATGACCGCGACTACTTCCAGAGAATGCCGTCACAGTTTTGAAACTAAACCCGAATTCTGCCATTTCAGACACAAAAGAGGAATAAAAAAAAACTTATCGCACCAGCTAAACTAACGAATACCAACTAAACTATATAAAAAGACAAATCTGCAAGACAAACACGGATGTTTAAACGGATTAGAGGTATGTCTATCCTCAACATATCTCTTAGAATAAAAAAGAAGAAACAATACTCAGAAATTACTTTTCCTCGTCTAGAAACGAGCATGTATGCATTCTGATGTTTATATTCTACTCATTTATAACATAGAAAGCTGGCCTTTGCAGTCGGGTATTCTTGTGACTATATTGTGGACTTTTGCAGACCCTCTCCTGTAAAGAAATATTAAAAAACTCCAGGATACTGCTTTCCGAACTTTGTGTGTGTGTGTGTGTGTGTGTGTGTGTGTGTATGTGGGTGTGTATATTTATGTGCGTATGCACTACTCTTATCCCTTATACCTCATTTAGGTATCCAACTCTGACACCTTTTAACGAAACATAGAACTTTTTTATTTTTATTTTATTTATTTATTTATTTATTTTTTGTTCTTTTATCTTAATTTATATATTTTTTTGATCGCCTCTTTTTTCTTTTTGTTCTTTTCCGTCATCCTTCAGCCTCTATCCCTTAAATATATTTCCTGTGTCTTGGACCTTGCCTTTATCTGTACCCCTTACTTTTACTCATCTTCTAGTAATTATTATTGTTATTATTGTTAATATTATTCTCATTATTATTTTTATTATCGTTGTCTCTATCTATCTATCTATCTATCTATCTATCTCTCTCTCTCTCTATATATATATATATATTTATATATATATATATATATATATATTTATATATATATATATATATATATAGATAGATAGATAGATAGATAGATAGTGATATTCTTTATGTAAAAAAATGGAGCTTAGGTAATTTGAACACTATAAAAACATTGTTACGTCACTGCCCGCATAGCAGCAGTAGTATAGCACAACGGTTAGAAGCTCCGGCTCTCCTTTCGGGCGACCGGGTTTCGATCGGGGCTTGAGGTAGTTGCTTGTTTAGCCGCACTGATTATATATATATATATATATATATATATATATATATATATATATATATATATGTATATATTTATATATATATATATCAATGGATTTCTCACGGATGAATTCATATAAATTGGTTTTTCACTATAAAATTTCTGGTTATATTTATACATATATATATATATATATATATATATATATATATATATATATATATATATATAAGAATATGTGCAAAGAAACGATACATGTTTTCTAATGTTTATCCTCCTCTGATGATTGGATTTTTACTTCTATGATCAATATTTTCTCTTTTTTAATTGCTATATATACTATTCGTATTATCTAGATAATATCAACACAATATTTTTCGTTGTAATATTAATAGATACAAATTGTAATAATAATAACAAAACAGATGTAGAAATAGTGATTATGGTGTATAATACATATAAAAAGATAAATAATATTTAAACTAGAAATAAAACTATATAGATAATTCAAACACTATTAAATGGGATTATTTATTACTTTAATGGGATTATTACTTTCATGGGATTATTACTTAAATGGGGTTAGTTATTACTTTAAAATTATGCCAACCATGTGCCTGAAGACCTAGAAATTGGCTATTAATGCTATGAAATTTCTGTAATGTTTTAATATATATTTCTGTGGAATATAATAAAAATCAACATATTTTATTATATGATAGAATATCTGGAAAACGCATAAAAAAGAAATAGTTATTGTCAAGATTTGTATATTATTTTGATGGACATAATGGAATAATATTTATTTTCATATACTGCATAATTTTTTTGACATTTCGTACCTCTTGGTAGTGGATTTTGTGTGTTTAGCTAACCAGTGGGTGAACAGTCCAATTTCACCGGTGCCGCTGTCTCAACCGGTGTGGAGAAGGCAGACCAATGCCTGATGAGTAGCCACAGAAAAAGTTACAATAAGCAACTGGCAGTTGCAATCTAAAGGTTTCTGGCATCTACCCATACGCTGAAGTAATTATATACAAGGCCTATTTGAATCAATTCCCATTTTATGCCATTATATTCATATATTTGTGACTAAATGAATTAGTTTAACTAGATCATAAAGGGCTAATATGAAGGAAAGGGAAACAGCAGAAAGTTTGAATGTGGTTGGCCAAGTTTAAACATAAAATCGTTGAAAAATCAAAGGAAACAAAAAAGGCTTAATCTGATTGAAAATCGCGTACAGTTTGTTCTCATTTGTGATCTTTTCTTTTGTAATTGTTCATATTAAAATATATAAATTTCAATAATTTGATTTAAGTGTTTTAAATTACGTTTCCAACTTGATTAACTTTACGTTGTAATACACTTGTAGGTTATATTATCTTACGTACGTCACGCTTTTATAGTAAATGCGAAGTTGCAAAATGATTAAGCGAAATTCTTGGAGTCATCTGAATTCTTCTATACGGTAAGATTAAACATGTTTCAAGTGTGGTCAGAAATAAATATCTATTTGTATTTGACGAAGACCATCACATTCTAACAGGATATTAGTACCTTTATTCATCGCACTAATATGTAAATATCGTTAAATATGATGAACACAAAAACTTAGATTTAGAAGATATTGACACATACATGCATACATACATATATCTTCTATAAATATAAAAGCTAAAATGTGTGTTTGTATGTGTGTATGTTTGTATGTATGCATGTATGTATGTATGTTCGCTTTTTGTGTATGTCCAAGAAAGGCTTCTTTCCAAGAAGCGATCAGTCGACTCACTTCTTACATCTTTTTATATCACGTCTAAATGATAATATCTACGAGTTAACAACAAGGATCGCATGTCTATTAATTTGCTCGACTTTGAAAACATAAATATTCAACCTTTTTTGCTCGCAACATGTGGATTAGGCTTTTTTGTATAATAAAAGCGGAACTAATTCTGACGGTATTTTTCCGGTCGGTCGCGATCGCCAGAAAGGTCCAAAAGCAATCAGCTTTTATCAATGTGGAGTTTATCCTTATATCAGACAATTGCTATTCAATTATTGTTATGAGAAGCTGCCCCCAACATATTAGGGAAACAAAAAAAAATAAAAAAGCGTTCCCGCAGTAAATAAAATACTACCCCGCAGTCAAAGTTGATCTGATTAAGTCATTAAAACCGACACCCGCCAATTCTAAATACTTAAATAAATTCAAACCTGTTTCCGTCTGTATTTCGTGGTGGTTCAGTGGTTAACTTCGCTCGTTTTTTTTACACTTAAATTTCCAAATTTGCCTCAAGGGTTCGGGTTCGATCCTTCATACTTACCTACCAAAACTTTTTTTTTAATTTAACCCCCCCAACACAAACACCTGGGTGACAAGACACGCCTCCAAACATCCGGGCAACGCCAGGTACCCCCGTGAGAATATATATAAATTACAAAGGCCCTAGCTTAAAACATGTTTTTTCCTATTGTTGATATGATGATGTAGGAAGTCTGAAAAATACTGGATGCTCATCTTTAATTTCTTTCATATACATGAGTCTCTTTTTTTTCTTTTTCTCTCTTTCTCTTTCTATCTCTCTCTCTCTCTCTCTATATATATATATATATATATATATATATATATATATATATATATTAGGAAAATAGAAAGTGAAAACAATAAAGTAAGATAAAAAAGAATGACAAAATTCGGAGATGATATATTTAAGTGTTTGTTTAAAAGAAAATAACTCTGTTAAGCTTAACATTTAAAAAAATAAATTATTTATATTTTTAGCTCAAGGTAAACAATTATGTTAACGGATTATATGGCGATTTATAAATTTCAACAAAATAATATTATAATTCGAGAATAAGAAAATACAAAGAATTATAATTCATGTAATTAAATAGTTAATTATAAGAGTAATAAAAGCTTAATTATTTATAGTTTTACATTCAGATTACTAAATAATTTAATATAGCCGGTAATTGAGAATACGTTGTTGTTTTTTTTTTTGTGTTGATACTAGAAAGCTGATTGGCTAACTAAAATCTCAATAGGAGAGGAGCATATAAAAACGATAAACGACCACAGAATAAGCGCATAAGCCTGATGAGTCCTAGAGTGGATGAAACGCTGAATATTCAGTGTAGCTTAATCGCCATATATATTTTGTAAATTACTAACTAGCTCTACCTACGTATTGAGCACTTTTGAAGTAAATACTTAAAGTTTACGCATAAATCTATACTTTCGTATATTAATTTTAGGTGAGTAAATTAAATAGTTATATATATGCATATATATATATATATATATATATATATATATATATATATATATATATATGAACAAATGATTACTAAAACATGTTAAAAGTCATCTTGAAAAAGAGTTAAAAACATATTTAGTTTTAAAAAAGGAAGCACAAGATAAGTGGATAGTCCTTAATCCGCGGAGTTTCGAAGAAATACTCTCCTTCTCATCAGAGTGCAGGATTTTTTTTAAAATTTATTATATATATATATATATATATATATATATATATATATATGCAAACATATATATTTGTGTCTATACTTTACTGTACGTGTATTTTCTCGACATAAATTTGTTTTATCGCTCTTTTCATATAGCAGTCTTGTTTACCTTGAGACTTTTTCTCATACATACGTCATATAAATCCTAAGGCGGTATGTAGATACGGATAAACTAATTTTAATCGCTATTTATAACACTTATAACATAAAACTCTTGAGATATAACCATTACAAATCATTTATTGTATCATAATATTTTGAAGAAATTGGCAAGTTTCGTATGTTATACAACAAAACATAGTCAAGAGAATATTATTTTGGTATTATCAATTTCACAGTAAGCTACCGCATCTTTTATATTTGCCACCTAACCACATCATATGCGCAGGATAAAACAATAAGACTAACTGATGTGATATTGTCGTCCTAGAATCAACAATTTGTGTTGGAGCTGCAGTAAATATGTTCGTTGTCGAATTGTGTTTCATGAGGAAATTGAAACATCTAGACTTTGTTTTCTAAAGTGGACATGGAATTATTACGTTGTCTGTTACGTTCTGCGCTTTCCAGCTTATTTCTTAACCGAAACCCCGAATGCCTAAACGCCGTGAAATTAATTTCGCTCGTTCTAGGAATGGATTTTTATTGAAAGGCCATCAAATTCTGTGGCAGATCAGTATTGGCTTTGTCTCGATTTAAGTTGGAGATATTTGCAATTTATTTTTAGTTTTCAAGTTCTTTGTCGTCATTAAATATGTCTAACATTTCGATTATTTGTCACTGAACTATCTAATGAGGCGGGCCGTTTTCTAGTCATATGAGAATCAAAGCAACATTTTACTATTAAAGTCACGTCATATCAAGGCCAGGAACAACAAAAGTACAAAAGTTAATGAACATACAAATGATTTGCAACCGTCAAAAGAATAATACTAAGGAAGTAATTACTAGGATTGGTAGCATCAACTGTGTTTTATTTAAGGAGGTACAGGAAATGCATTTGTTGATATCACATGTTTAAATGCATAGCCATTAACAAATAGGAAAATATTCGCCCCCTTATGTTCCACAGTTGAGAATCTCTTGCAAAAACGTTGTGGTTATTCGAATTTCCACGGGGATACACATATAAGGGATGCAAAAAGAAGTGTCGTCCTATCGGAGGAAATCGCATTCTTTCTATAAATGATTAACGAGAAGAGGACAAATTTGAACATTGTACATGGAAATGAATATAAATAAGTATAAAGAGATAAGCAACGGCTATTCTGTGATAAGGCGGTTGTAATTTGAGAATAGCTAACACAACAAGATACCGAATTCATTTTTGATCCCTTACAAACAATTGCAACTAGCTAACAACCGATAAAAGAACGGACCGTACAAAAAATCGAATCATTTGCGCAACTGAGTGCCCCTCTGCGACTTTTAGTTTCAGAGGAGATAGATTTTTAAAATATGGAGGCGGATAGTCAGACAGGCAGACAGACACACAGCCATTGAGCCGTTTATATATTGGATAAAATCTGAGAAATTAATAAGTTTTTTGTAGTTAAGATTGGGAAATAAGAGAATAAACTAAAACATATAGAAAACCTTAGAAAGGATTATGCGGATGTTTTTTAGTTTGTCTTAATTGAGTGGATGAGACCGGCTAAATATATCTTAGGAAGTATATTTTCCTCGACGTTTTATCACTCAGAAAACTGTGCACTGACATTCTTAGTCAAAAATAACTAACTAGTAACAATAGCGACCTCTTTATTCATATCACCAATTAGGATCTCGTCCGTTTATTGTGTTTAGGCTTATACTAATAACGCTTCATTAATAAACTTAGGCAGTCATATAATGAGAAAAAAACGGCGACTATGGTTTGTAAAATATAATGTAAAAGAAGACAGAAGAGAAAATATGTGTTAGCTGTCATAGACAGGCGAATAATGGAAGCAAAAATTAGTAAAGAGCAACTGGTAGAAAGTGAGGAATAATAAACGTCTACATAAATGTAGAATTTGAAACATTCAGGAAGAACTTAATCATACTGCATAGTTTTATGGGTAAATTTTGAATTATTTGAATAGGAAATTAGGTAAAATATATATTCAGTGATGAAGTGATCCAATTTTCGAATTTCTAGAACAAATCTAATGAACATACTATTATTATAGATATCTTCGTATGCGTCCCCATTTACGTATATACTTACACACACTATTTACATATATAAATGTGTGTATATATACACCAATATTATGTATTACCCTCTACATGTATCTTCAGCTATATAAGTCTCCAATCGGTGATAGCACTTTACATGCATGTATGTAAATATATATATATATATATATATATATATATATATATATATATATATATATAAAGCTGAACGTCTGTGTGTGTGTGTGTGTGTCTGGTCACGAATAGGCTCATATATGGTTGACTATTATAGAAAACTGATCACATATAATGATTGAAGATGCATCGAGACACAGGAATTGGTATGTTTGATCTGGCATAATGATGATTCGGTGGTTCATTAAAATTGTGGGTCTGCGTACGCGCCTGGTCAACAAAGTATGGAAATAAATTAAAAAATTAACAAAAAAACCTTTACAAGTGTTTTTGATATACATGTACATAATAATACTTTGATAAGTATGTTTTGACTTAAATACGGATAGTATAATAATATTGAGAGGTCTGCCCCCATAGATTAGAAATATGCACAAACTTTAATAAAGACTTTCCATATCTATCTGCGTAAGTATACTTTGATAATTATGTTTCAGTTTGAAGAAATATGGTATAATAAAATTATGGAGTGTTCGTTCGCACCTAACCTCCATATATGTCACAAAGTTTAACAAGGTTGTTTAATGTAGATCCACAGAATATTGTGATAAGGGTTTCAGTGTGAATAGGTATGATATAATAAATGATGGCGTTTATCAATTTTATTTTTACTTTCACTATATTTTGGTTTGATTTTGATACCTCCAAATTCGAAGCTATCTCTTTGCAACCCTTCCTTTTCATAACCTATCATACTTTCATAAATCAGAGTCCATTTTCTGAATGCTGTTTTTGAACCCAGTCAATGACGGGTACTTTTGCAAGTATATATATATATATATATATATGTATATATATATATATATATATATATATATATATATATATATATATATGTATATATATATGTATATATATATATATATAAATAGTTTTGCACCGCCGATAAGTTTTGAAAGGTATTCTTTACTGTGGAACATAAGTGGGTGATATATATATATATATATATATATATATATATATATATATATATATATATATATACATATATATATATAATCGAAAGAGATTAGATATATTTCTAAAGAAACAGTTACAAATGTAAAACAGATAGACACTACAGAAAAGATGGAAAACAGTTGCTCATGAAAAGAACATAAATCAAATAAATTATTCTGTTATTTGTTAACTTTACAAATGCGTACTTCTAAGTAAAATATAAGCAGTTTGATTTTGAAAAAAATTGAATATGGTCGACATAAAACATTATAAGTTTCTAAAAAAGAGTATAACGAAGGGGCCTCTCTTAATCTGAGTGATCCAATGTATATATATATATATATATATATATATATATATATATATATATATATAATAGCACAAACCTTGGATATCGCCCAAAAGTGAATGATGATTAACTAAATTACGATAAACCTAATATTTTTATTAGCTACATAAATCGGTCATTTTCAATTAAATCTATTAATTGCCTGCTCTAGCGTAGTGACTTAGTAAACAATCTACTATTGATTTTATTAAATGATTTCATATAATAGATTGCATTTATGTCAAAATGTAAAAGTCAATATCGTAGTTGAATTATGCTATAAACGGAAACGTTCATTTCTAATGAGCCCCGTTATTAACAAGGAAATGTGCGTTAGTTTCATATGAGGGAAATTTCTTAAAAGCTTCTCAAAATGCACGTGTTATTTAAGACCTAGATTGACGTTAGCTTTCGTCACAATAGAACTGTTTTTTCTTTAATCAATTTTTTTTTTAAATTATCGATGTTCAAGGACTTTTGAAGGCATTGCGATACAAAACTAATCTTAGAACAATTCGAAACCCATGGAATACATTTTGTGTTAAATATTCAGCCTTTTTATTTCAGAATTCATGGGAATGTACTCACACACATAAGCACATCGCCAGACACAAAGAAATTGCTTTATATATATATATATATATATATATATATATATATATATATATATATATATATATATATATACTCGTTTTTTTATATTCAAAAGTAATGGACTAATGAATTAAACGAGGTTGTTAGATAGTGCTCAATAAAAAGAGCTGATAATACTTGTTTATTGTTATATAAACATGCTCACATCCCGCTGCTACAAATAGCCACTTGTTTCAATCAAACAACAGATATCATCAGGCAGCGACTTGACTATTCAAACGTTCAATGAATGAGATTATTCATTGAACTTTTGAATAGTCAAGTCGTTGCCTGATGATATCTGTTGTTTGATTGAAACAAGTGGCTATTTGTAGCAGCGGGATGTGAGCATGTTTATATAACAATAAACAAGTATTATATATATATATATATATATATACTAGCAGAAGTGCCCGTCGTACACTCGGTGCAAAAGAAGCCTACACCAAATGGACTGTGATTGATGAAAATATGATAGGTTACGAAAAAGAGGGTGTTGTAAAAGATAGGTTTTGATACTCCCAAATTTTGGCCTAAGCAAAATATTATGAAAGTAAAGATACTTTTCGCGAAAATATATTTTTTATATCAAATTTGTTTCCATTCGTAGCCAAGAGTGACCAACAAAATGATGTTTCCTTACAAGGAGAAAATGTCATATATTATAATATAAATATACAAGAAATAAATGTTACCATAGTCAATAAAAGCTACTTTTATGGTAGAAAATTTCATTAGTTTGTAAACATGTTTTTTTAATTCACGAATCGGTGTAAAAAATCAAAATGGCAGCGACTTCGAAATAGAGAGCCCCTTTTTCAATGTAAAGGAGTTGCACCTGAGCATTCTGTGTTAACAATTTGAGAGAGTTCCATCCACATAAGGGATATTTATAAAAATATTCTAATGTTTTCCGTTATTTTGTGCTTGAGGAATATTCGATTATGGCATGTGTAGTTTTATATAAACTACACATGCCCTAATCGAATATTCATTAACGTTCATTGACGTATTTATCGCTTCAAATTTCGTTTTAATTTCTATTCGCTGAAATTATTTTCAGTAAAGAGCATTACAAGCTATTTAAAACAACAAAACACATGAACTGAACTTTTATTGACTATGGTAACATTGCTTTCTAGTATATTTATTTTTTCAGATAGTCGTTTGTTGGCTTTTATGCTAAACACTCGTACTAAATAATATCGACGAAATATCGAAAAACAAAGAAACAAGAATAGTTTTGAAAAAATAATGAAGCTTTACTTACTTTAGTAAAATATTCCGAAACAGCAAAATGGAATATTAAAAAAGTAAACAGGTAACTTCTTTAGTGTTGTTAAAGCAAAGAATCGATATAAATATTAATAAGAAGAAAATGGCGCCCTTTTAAAGCAGAACAGCTTCGTTTCAGTTTTACAGTATTAAACGATGTAGTATTGCGCGGTCGGATTCAGGGTTTTACTATTGTAATATAAAGAACACGCAGAAAGGGTTGAAATCAACTGACTTCCTTCTAGTACACTGACAAAAAATCTTAAAAAGATGTATAAATAAAAATGAAAAGTTATGTAAATTTTTTTAAAAAGACACGTAATCACGGGAGCAGGATCTTTTCCTTCGTTTGACACGATAAGAAGTCGTTCTCAATTTTGTTATTATTTATACACGTATTTATTTCGAAAGAGTGCAACGTGCAAGTAGAGAAGGAAAAAAAACAGAAGTATGCAAAATTTTTGTCGAGAATTGGCTAAAAATCCAACTTTTATTTTGGGAGGCTCACTTTAAGAAGACCGTGAATTTATTAGGTGAATTTATTCGACACAATATGATTACACTAAAAAAATAAATAAAAGCTAACGTGAGTTAAGATTAAAGTTAAGGTGTTTTTGTGGACCTTCACCCCTTTTAAACAACCTTGTTAAACTTTTTGACATATTTACATTCTATGGAGGTCAGGCGCAAACGAACGCCCAATAATTTTATTATACCATATTTCCACATACTGAACCATTATTATCAAAGTATACTTACGCAACTAGATAGGAAAAGTCTTTGTTAAAGTTTGTGCCATATTTCCATGGAGTACAGGCGCGAATGCCGACCCCAGAATTTTATTATACCATCCCTATTTAAGTAGAAGCATATATATATCAAAGTATTCTTATGTACATCTTTATCAAATCCCTTGTAAACGTTTTTTTTTTCATTTTTTATTTCCTTACTTTGGGGGCCAGTCGCGAACACAGACCCAACAATTTTTATGAACCAACTTTCTGCCAGATCAAACATACATATTCCTCATTCACGATACATCTTCTATCATTGTATGTAATCATTTTTTTTAAATAGTCAACCATTCAGGAGCATATTCGTTACCAGACACACACATACACACCCCCCACACCCCCCACACACACACACGTTGAGCTTTATATTATACTAGCCAAAGTATCGGTCGTTGATTGGGATCAAAAACAGTCTACAGAAAATGGACTGTGATTTATGAAAGTATGATAGGTTATGAAAAGGAAGGCTTGTAAAGAGATAGCTTACAATTTGGGGATATCAAAACCAAAGCAAAATATGATGAAAGTAAAAATAAAATTGATAAACCCCATGATTTATTATAACGTACCTGTTCACATTGAAACACTTATCACAATATTCTGTGGATCTACATAAAAAACCTTGCTAAACTTTATGACATATTTCCATTCTATGGAGATCAGGTACGAACGAACACGCCATAATTTTATTATACCATATTTCTTCAAAGTGAAACTTAATTATCAAAGTATAATTACGCAGATATATATGAACATCCTTATTAAATGCTATGGATGCCAGGCGCGATCGCAGACCCCACAATTTATTATTCCATCCCTATTTACGTTAAAACATTCTTATCAAATATTTTTATGCATATCTATATCAAAAACAGTTGTAAACGTTTTTTTTTTAATTTTTAATTTTTTTTATTCCCATACTTTGTGGAGCAAGCGCGTACGCCGACCCCACAATTTTAATGGATCATCATTATGCCAGATTAAAAATACTCATCCATGTGTCTCGATACATCTCCTATCATTATATGGGATCAGTTTTCCATAATGTTCAACCATATAGGAGCCTATTCGTAACCAGACACACACACACGCAGACATTCGCTTTATATTATATATATATATATATATATATATATATATATATATATATATATATATATATATATATATATATATATATATATATAACTCTAGCCATATGGAAAATCAAATAAAAATAAAATATTTTGCCTGAGGAGCAGAAAAGATAGTTAAATGAATTATACACGTAAAATGATTAAGTAGTTTTCATATTAAACACGAAACTATCACTTGTACAGAATCTACCTATGGAATACAACAAACAAATTCTCACACGTGACGAAAATGATATGCTGTACAATAAAAAAACAAGGTAAAATAACCGATTAGTTTTATTTTTTACATGAGAAATAAAGTTTTGGGCAGTATTCTACCGATATATCAAAAACATTACACTTGACAGCACGCAAAATGTTTACAACAATACAATCACGTACAATCATCGAATAGTTTTAAAATAAGCAACAAAGTATTTAAAAGGCCCCCTGATTTAATGTTTTTCAGTGCTCTCTTCTTTTCGCGTGTGTCCGGAACAAACTCCGTTTTAAGTAGCACTCTGGAGGGCTCCGTAATTAAAGTCAGTGCTTTCAGTAGCGCTCTAGAAACCTTGTAATTTTTTCTCATCGCTTAAAAAATCTTTATTTGGTCTTTTATAGGGCGGGCTGTAAAACATAGTTCTAGTAGTGCTCCAGAGATATCTTTACTTTTATTTAACACTTAAGAGATTTTGAGACGTGTTGTGCTTTATTATTTTAGTGTTCACTTAAAATAATATTTTTCCGTTTAGGTGGGTAACAAACTTGGTCTTAGTAGTGTTCTGGATGTCTCCTTAATTTTAATTAGTGTTTTCAGTAATGCTTCGCTAAATATTATTTTTTTATCTACTGACTTAAGATATACTAAGAGTTGTTAAAAACATAGCTTTGTTTGATCTTTCGAGTTCATCTTCGTTTAAATTATCACCTTTACTAGCGCTTTATTGGCCTTCGGTGTTTAATTTTTGTACTGATCACGTAACTTTAAATATAATTTCTCTTTTCGGTTTGAGGTAAAAACTTGGTTTAGGTAGTGTTCTGCAGCCTTCTATACTTTTATTTTGTGTATTCAGTAGCGCTTACTAATCTTCTAATTTTTATGTTTACCTAAAAATCAGTAACTTATTTCCAGTCTCGTTGGTGGTTAGGTTTTGGGTTAGCATCAGGGTTAGTTGTTAACTAGTATGAATGCACTGGATTTTCCATGAACAATCCTTTATATGCCACATGTATTTCATAATTTGTCAACAACAGCTTATTAATGGGCTGCTTTGGATAATAAGTAACTCATTCTATTATATTGCTGATTCAGTATTGATTGGGATTTCCTGGACAATAGCTTCATATATTTGAGAATGTGCCATAGGTTTCCAAATGTCATGTTTTTTTTCAGCCCGAATTGATTACAACAAATGCAAATGCCATCATTATAAAAGATGTACTTATGCATATATCACTTGAAAGTTCCATCGCTTTATTTCATTTATTGGTGTTTACGATTCTAATACAAGAAACTCCTGTCATAGATGTGCTTCAGAAGCAGAGAGACATAATGGCATTCCTGTGAAATATTAATAAAGATTAGAGATTACAATGTAAGAAAAATAAATTCTCTAGCAGAAATCTGCCCTTGTTTAAATGGTACTTTACGCATGTTCGTAGTTCTTCAACATTTTAGTTAAAATAGAAAACTACTATTGGAACGATTCTTGTAATACAACGTCATTCTGGACGTTTATGTATAGTTATTGTTCATCGCTTTCAAACGTGCATTTAGAATGTTAGTGATAATATAGAAAAATACGTTCTGGAGGACAAAAGGTAACGTATTATTGTAGAATCATCGTTCCGAAGCACTTCAACTTCTGGGGATTACAAACATAAATGTCCTTACTGTTGGACTTTCCCTCGTATGAACCGTTTATAAAACGAAACTGTAATTTTTGTTCAGTCTGGGAAATAAAATAAAGAAAAAGGCAAGGTGCACCATCGCTTTTAGTCAGTTATTCTTTATTAGCACTCTCGGCAGTTTATATAGGTTTTTGGAAAATAACACATATATTTTCAACGGTAATAACACATTGAATATAAAAATAATGTAAGAATAACGATACGAATTAAATTAAGGAGCAACCGAACATTTTCATTACTCATAGTTGAAAATATATTCAATACTTGCTTCCTTAAAATGCCCCATCGCAGCGACAATATCACAACGGCTATCCCCAGGGCTATCAGAAGAGAGAGTCTCAGTAGGAAAGTAGTCCACTCCGGACCATCCCTTAGACAGAAACTCTCTAAACGCAGGCACAACAAGGACCCACCACCATACACATTAGAAAATTGCCCCGTATACCCCGCAACAATCAGCCACCGTACACACGTAGTATACAGACTAGAATGCCATGCCTACGGAAAATTCTATGTGGGAAGAACCACGAGACCCCTACACATAAGAGTCGAGGAACACACACAAACACAAGCATCATCATACCGCAAAAACCTAAACACCTGCAGAAATACAAATACATCTATTAAAGTCGATATCTTAACCACAGAACGCAATGTTGGGTATCTTCGCATAAAAGACTCATTATTAATATCCAAGTTACGGCCAGAACTCAACAACAGACTGGAGCTCGGATCTTCATTCCTTATATAACTTTACATACGGTTCCACCTAAGACTTACCCTTATAACCATAACCCATTAGAACAGATATACCACTGCACACCGCTCACAGTCCAACTCACAATCCAAATAGGACATTACTACAAGCCCCTCCCATATAATTATATATATATATATAATAAATAATAATAAAATAAAAGTAATTTAATAAATAAAAACAGCAGTATATATTTAAAACAAAAAAAAATTAAGTATAGCTAACTGAAGTAACACAAACCAATTAAAATAAAGTAAAAAAAGAAAATGTCGCATCTACATCCACTTATAATTTTATGGAAATAAATAAATAAACAACTCCCAAGGAATGTTATCCCAATGCCCCTCTCCCCACCTATATTCCTTCTCCTGGCAGCACTAACCTAAACACCAAGCTGCCGACTGGAAGCGTACCCCCGAACCCCGCATCCCCTCCTCTCTCACATCCAAGCCCTGCTCTATCCTTCAATAGCTGACCAGACACCACCCACTTACGTGACCTAGATAAACCTAGACACCCACATACAGCAAAAAAATAATAGTAATAATGATAAGACAACAAAATAGACAACATACAAAATTAAAAAGCTCACGCTAAAGCAAAAAGGTATAAACCAAAAAAATTAATAATGGATATTGTCGCAGAGATAACAAGTAAGACATTTTACCTAAATAAATATATGTATATATATATATGCATGTACATATTGATTTGTAAATCGACACTTGTTCTCGTCTTCTCTTACTAACACCGACTATTTCATTCCTCGCATTGTGCCAGCCTTCTAAATCTCTAATACATACCTATCCCACACAATGCTTCAAGCAAAATACATATCAACTATATATATATATATATATATATATATATATATATATATATATATATATATATATATATATATACTGGCGCATGTACACGGCGTTGCCCGGTTGTCTTGAGGTGCGTGTGTAGGGGGGGGTAAAGTAAATAATAAGTGAAGTACTAACTCTGTTTAAATATAAAATTGAAAATAAAAACGATGTTAAACTTCTTTAAAAAAATCGGCAAAACCAAAAAAGAGAAACAAAAAAAAACAGCGAACAAACGAAAACTTCTGTAAAAAAACAAAAAGACAAAAAGCATAAATCAGGGAAGAAAATGATGGGAGTGTTCGGAAAAACAAAAATAAAAAACACAGCGAAAAGCGAAAAAAAATGACATAAATAACCCTTCGATTCGGTAAACTCTATGGTACGTTTAACCCGGTCCATTCAAGTTTTTCAATCAACTACAAAACGAAATAAACGGACAAAATGGCATAAATAACACTCCAATTAAGTTAATTAGCAAGAGTACCCGTCGTTGACTGGGTTCAAAAACAGCATTCAGAAAATTGACTCTGATTTATTAAAGTATGATAGGTTATGAAAAGGAAGGGCTGTAAAGAGATAGCTTACAATTTGGGGGTATCAAAACCAATGCAAAATATGGTGAAAGTAAAAATAAAATAGATAAACTCCATCATTTATTATAACATATCTGTTCACACTGAAACACTTATCACAATATTCTGTGGATCTATATTAAACAACCTTGTTAAACTTTGTTACATATTTCCATTCTATGGAGGTCAGGCACGAACGAACATTCCATAATATTATTATACCATATTTCTTACAAACTGTAGCATAATTATCAAAATATACATCCGCAGATAGATATGAAAAGTCTTTATTAAAGTTTTACTTATTTCCATTCTATGGAGGCCAGGACCGAATGCAAACCCCACAATTTTATTATACTATCCCTATTTAAGTTAAACCATACTTATCAAAGTATTTTTATGTACGTTTATATCAAAAACACTTGTAAAGGTTTTTTTGTTAATTTTTAAATTTATTTCCATACTTTGTAGACCAGGCGCGAACGCAGACCCCACAATTTTTATGAACCACCGGTCTGCCAGATCAAACATATTAATACCTGTGTCTCGATAATTATTCTATAATTATATGGAATCAGTTTTTTTTTAAATAGTCAACCATATAGGAGTCTATTCGTGACCAGACACACATACACATACACACACACATTAAGCTTTATATTATGATGAGAATAATAATAATAATAATAATAATAATAATAATAATAATAATAATAATAATATTTATATATACATATATATATATATAACTACTTCATTTACTCACATAAAATTAATATACAAAAGTATAGATTTATGCGTACACTTTAAGTATTTACTTCAAAAGTGCTCAATGACGAATCTTATAGTGGATGAAACGCTGAATATTCAGTGTAGCTTAATCGCCATATATATTTTATAAATTACTATATATATATATATATATATATATATATATATACATATATATATATATATATATATATATATATATATATGAGATTATAGTAGATTATCTGTCTGTTGTCTGTCTTCATGTTTTAAAATCTGTCCTTTTCTGGGACTTTAACCGGTTACAAATGGTTTTAAGTGGCCAACAATGGGCCAGAATTGAAAAAAATCATAATATATTTTGTACATTAATCTTAGTTTGATTATAATTTTAAATCAGTTTATATGCATGTCGCATTGCTATAGTAGCAACTCATCGGATTTGAATGCTACAGTTTCGGTAAAGATTTGAACCGATGGCACCCAAATCATTGTTTTACTTTTGAAATCACGAATCTATAATAACATATGAGAAATTTAGACAAATTAAAATAGCATATTTATGCGTAATTTTCGCCCATGCGAATCTAGACGCCCACCTTTGTTGCTAGAATATATATATATATATATATATATATATATATATATATATATATATATATATATATATACTAGTGCAACACATCCTCAGGACTAGGTGATATTATGCGCTCTTTGCTGTTTTTTTTTCAAGCAGTTTCTTTTTATGTTTCTACACATTTCATATACTACAATTTCCAACTCTACTTTTATTTGCGCTTATATCAGGGTATGGCCGAAGACATTAGAATTTAATTCATAGTCTCACCTTCCTTCTTTCGCTATATGTCCGTACCAACGTAACATATAATTATCTGCGGGCGTGGTTTTAAGAAAACAAGAGAAATATATATATATATATATATATATATATATATATATATATATATATATATATATATATATATATATATATATATATATATTGCTCTTGTTTTAAAAAAAAAGCACAGCTTCTAGTAGTGAAATTTTTAAGCAAGATTTGTTGCAACAAAATGTTTTTCACAAAAAAACATTTTTTTTTTTTTGCAAAATTTTCACCAACGACAAATTTAACGACGATTAGAATGTCATTACAACTTGCCGCTCAAGACAATTTAAAAATACATCAAATGGATGTACAAATGCTTATTTAAATGTTCTGGTTAACTGATAAATCTATATTTATCCTCCAGAGGGATTTAAAATAAAAAAAAATAAAAATTGCGTGTGGAAACTGAATATATCGTTATATCGAATAAGACAAAGTGCTCACAATCGGAATTTAACACTTAACACAAGCGTGTTCTTATTATGAAAGACACATGCACCTTCTGCAAAAAAAACACACACACAACTGAATTTTAAGCCGACGATTAGGCGTTGTATATAATGCCATATTTGATTTATTATCTCGCAACTATACTACTAAAAGTGTCGTATTAAGGTTTAAAATATAAAGCATAAAGTTGGTCACGAAATCTAGAGGCAAAATGTTAAACATAAACACATATTTAAGTTAACAACTGAATTTACGAAACTCAAGTAATAATTAGCACATGGAACTTTTAAGAAACATATGTTTTTCATTTCGTGTGTAGATGTAGTACTTATCTAATAAAATGATATTTGTTTATTTTTAATTAAGTAGCACAATACAAGAACATTAATTATTTACTATTCATGATTTACGTTTACTAAATTTATATATATATATATATATATATATATATATATATATATATATATATATATATATATATATATTCTATTTGGCGGTGAAATAATAAAATATATCTTTTATATCTTTCTGCATTTGATAAGTTAAAATTAAAGGAAAAACATCTGAGTTTCATAAAAAAATTACAAATAGCTGGAAATATTTTTTTCTTCCACCTGCGACACGTTTGCTTTAAATGAGTGAGACAGCCAGTACCATTGAGAGGTAAATATTATTGATTGAACGAGGCATAAATAGAAAATGTATAAGCAAAATTGTTGGGCTGGGCGAACAAAAAATGACCAAAAGACAACTAAAATAAACAACTTTATTTTTTCGTTTTTGCACATCTGGAATAAATAAACGGTCAAAGAACAGAAGTCACCCAAACGAGTCTTCAAAATTATCCGATGATTTAATTTCTAAGATAATTTGTTAGACTTACATAGATAACTCTCCATTTTTGTCTGTTAAAAACAACAGAAGTTGGCTGTTGACTTGGAACGAGTTCTTTATATTCTATTCACACGAAAGTTCTTACGGTTTTTAACTTTTATATTCAGACTAGCGAGGGGTACCCGGCGTTGCCCGGGTGTTTTTCGGGGTATGTGAAAAAACCCCGAAGATGTGAAAAAAAACAGGTGCCCGTGAAAAAAAAGAAGCCTTCCCGACGCGCGGTTGGAAAATAGTAAAGTTTATAAAAAAAGGTGCGCGCTTTTGATTGACGTAACGGCGATAGGTATTCAGCAGTAAGCATTTTGTGCGGGACAGTTTTGAATTAGATGAATAAATCGGTTTGTTTGTTTTTTTTTAAAACCCTCTCCCTGTTTACTAGGAGGAGCGAACTGAAATCTACAGTCTGATATGACGAAGTCGACATGGAACAAACGTTACTTAGCTCTCTTGAGACAACTGGCTTTCGGCCTGTGAATAGAGTCGAGTTTCGCTTTTTTTGTACCGAGAACCGAATTTAACGCGTGCCGATGCGCGATATGTCGAATAATTAACGTTTGAAAGTCAATAAAATTAAATAAACAGGCTAGCACCGTGTGTAACTCTGAGATATTACAATTTATAGATGATATAACAGTTTTAAGAAGTTGTGAACCGAGCAAGCGCTTCTCTGATATAAGCCTTTTGTGGACATCGAGGAAAAGCGCACATACATACATACATAAATACATTTTCGGTTATATATATATAGATGAACATATATCGATTCAAATAAAAGTGTATTATTTAAAATAGACACGACCAAAATAAACACACTTTTGCCAACAAAAAACACGTGTTTTTATGCCAATAACGAAAACATCTTGCGTTCTGATGGTAGTGTAGTCTCTGAATGCGTTTGTGATGTAGCTTTGGTTTTTTTTTCAACATTTCTCACCAAAAAAATTTTCGAGGCACTTGAAAAAGTTGTAGTCGGTAAATAAAACATCTGGATTGAATGCTGGATGTAGCAGAGTTGCCTGCCCAATTTGTCTAACATCTACAGGGGCGGTTTAACAAGCGATCAGGGATTGTTGCGGATGAGAATAGTACGTTTGTTTGTTGATTAATGCTGGGTGTTGTTGAATACACACACACACACGCACACACATACTCATATATATATATATATATATATATATATATATATATATACATATATATCATCATCATCAACGACAAAAGTTTATATTCCAAATTTCATGATGTTACCTATCTCATAATTTATTCTCTTAATTCAGTTGACATTTACAATTCCTGACTGTATATGCTTCCTAGCAGAAAATAAATCACTTAATTATTATATCTATCAGTGAATCTGTTTTGCCCAAAACCCATCAGAAGTAATAGAAAGAATCAATCCAGCAAAAGGAAATAAAATGTGTTTTGACATGATTAAAACCCGGAAATTGGAAGAGAATCTGTAAATCCCTTATAATATGATTGCATTACGCCATTTTGAATTTAGAAATATATATATATATATAAATATATATATGTATATATATATATATATATATAGATATATAGATATAGATATATGGCATAATTAAGTAGTACGTATAAAAATCTAGAAAATTGGCTCAATGCAATTTTAGGGTATATATATATATATATATATATATATATATATATATATATATATATATATATATATATATATATATATATAATTTTATTGCCGTTTTTATCTACTTAATTATATATGTTCCACTATCAGAGTCGAGTATACGATCCGATAACTTCTTCAGACCTTATAGATTTTCTGCAATTTATCGAAATTATCGGATGGTTAATTTGATTCTGAAATATATATATATATATATGTATATATATATATATATATATATATATATATATATATTAAGTAATGTGATTTATAATTTAAAAATTTAAAAAAAATTTTAAATTTAAAAATTAAAATTTAATTAAATTAAAAATCAGTTTCATAAGAAGGAACAACAACAAAGTCAATTATCTGTACGATCGTTTCGGAAATCCGTGCTTTTTATTTGTGGTATACATGAAGTCACGTAGAACAATTATACATAGTTTTTTTGGTAAGCACGGTCTCCGCATCAGCAAATTTAGGAGGATTTCTATTGAATTGAAAAGACACCAAAAATAAACCTAGCATTAAAAGTAAGGCAGATGAATCTGAAAAATTGAAGTAAAAGGTTTGGATTTAAAATTTATAAGAAAATTAATAAGAAAATTGGTATAGGTTAGAGATAGAAATGAGTAGAAAAAAAATATATATTTTTGAATTTACATAATAAATTTGATTTAAAAATATATAGATATATAATTACCTTTTGGTTTTTCTTTTTTTGAAATCAGGAACTGTATTTAAAGTAGTCATTTAGATGTTTGCTATAGCTTTTTATTTTATTGAATGATGAATTTTAAAAGGGCGACGCTCGTGCAGTAAATTGTTTCCGTTAGCGTATTTTGATTTAAAGACGCTACAGTTAATATCTATAGAGAGAGAGAGAGTATTTATTTTGCAAGTTTTTAAGGGGAGATAATTGTCATGGCTGTATTTATTATTTGATTTACGAGTCTAAGGGCGGTAATTGGTTAACTTAATTTATTAAAAAAAGAAAAAATGAAATGCATTGTATACTCCATAAACAATTCAAACTTGAAGGAGGGCTATATAGAGATGATGCACTTTTCATAACGAATTCTAATAGAAATTATGAAAATGCAATTAAAGCTCTACATAAATTATTTAAAAATTATGGACTTAGTATAAAAATCGACCCTAATAAAAAAATTGTTAATTTCTTAGATATAACCTTAAATCTTGAAAATTCTACCTTTGAACCATACCATAAACCTAACCAATCACTTCTATATGTCCACAATCAATCAAACCACCCTAAATCAATATTAAAATCAATAGTTCCCAATATTTCTCTAAGAATTTCTAGACTGTCTTCTACTAAATCAATATTTACCAAAAATGAAAAATACTATAATGAAGCCCTTAAAAACTCTGGATATAATTCACAAATTAAATTCATAAATGAAAATGATAGAAACATAAACTGCATTAAAAATAAACCTATTAAGAGCGTAATAACATATAATATGGCAATGTCTTCCCGTATACGAGTTAAGAAAAATAACCAGGAGACAAAAAAAGATAAAACCAAACTACAAATATTAGATAATAATATAAATAAACAACAAACTAAAACCCGCAAACGTAAGAATAGACACAAGGAGATCCTATGGTTCAACCCCCCGTATTCCAAAAACCTAGAAACAAACATAGCTAGAGATTTTTTTAAAATATTAGATAAGAACTTTAAAGCCCCCAATAGATATAATAAGATTTTCAATAAGAACACAATTAAAGTCTCTGACTCTAATATGCCTAACCTTCATCAGAAAATAATTAGCTCTAATAATAATAAAATTAATAAACTACAAAATGCAACTATACAAAATACATCGGACTGTAACTGTAGAAGAAAAAATAAATGTCCCCTACAAGGCTCATGTAAAATTAAAAATGTTATCTATAGCTGCACAGTATCAAAAACTCCAAATATACAAGAACCTATCAACAGCCATAACTCAACTACCAGATTAAATAATAACACCAACTTAAATCAATCTACCGAACAATTATTAACCAACCCACCACATTATAATCCAACAATAGACCTAACGGAAAATAATCATAATAATCAAGAGGTAATATATATTGGTTCCACATCTGGCCCAATAAAACATAGAATTTCAACGCACAAACATTCTTTTAAAAATAACTCTCTATCAAACCAAACTACTCTATCCAACTATATTTGGCAACTAAAAAATAGCAATATTTCTTTCAACTTAAAATGGCAAATAATTGAGACTTGCAAATCATATAAACCAGGAGATAAATTTTGTACATTATGTACAAAAGAAACCCTAAAAATTTTAAAATATGAAGATATAAAAAGCACAACCAAACTAGTAAATTTAAGACACGAGCTTCTATCATGTAATCATAAACGTTGGTTTAAATTTAATAAATATAAACCACCTTAAATCATTAAAAATTACTCATTAGTAAAAATAGATTTTTTTTTTAATAAATTAAGTTAACCAATTACCGCCCTTAGACTCGTAAATCAAATAATAAATAAAGCCATGACAATTATCTCCCCTTAAAAACTTGCAAAATAAATACTCTCTCTCTATAGATATTAATTGTAGCGTCTTTAAATCAAAATACGCTAACGGAAACAATTTACTGCACGAGCGTCGCCCTTTTAAAATTCATCATTCAATAAAATAAAAAGCTATAGCAAACATCTAAATGACTACTTTAAATACAGTTCCTGATTTCAAAAAAAGAAAAACCAAAAGGTAATTATATATCTATATATTTTTAAATCAAATTTATTATGTAAATTCAAAAAAAAAAAATATTTTTTCTACTCATTTCTATCTCTAACCTATACCAATTTTCTTATTAATTTTCTTATAAATTTTAAATCCAAACCTTTTACTTCAATTTTTCAGATTCATCTGCCTTACTTTTAATGCTAGGTTTATTTTTGGTGTCTTTTCAATTCAATAGAAATCCTCCTAAATTTGCTGATGAGGAGACCGTGCTTACCAAAAAAACTATGTATAATTGTTCTACGTGACTTCATGTATACCACAAATAAAAAGCACGGATTTCCGAAACGATCGTACAGATAATTGACTTTGTTGTTGTTCCTTCTTATGAAACTGATTTTTAATTTAATTAAATTTTGATTTTTAAATTTAAAATTTTTTTTAAATTTTTAAATTATAAATCACATTACTTAATATTGAATTAGCTCTAGGACATTTAACTATCGAGCTTATTATATATCTAAATTACAACGAGCACTTCCTGTATTTTAATTAAACTAGTAGTTTCACTATTACATTAAAATACACTTAGCTCTTTAGACTATTATTCTAATCTCCTTTAAATTTATATATATATATATATATATATTAAAACACGCATGATGTGCGCTTGAAAGACAAATCACAATGTGATATTAGGAAAATAAACAAATATTTTACTTGCTTAAACTTATAATATTAATATATTTCAGACTTTAACTCTAACATCACTATGTTGTTTAACTTCTTTCTTTTTCTTTTAAAGTTGGAAAAGAAAAAAAATGTTTGTTAGGATCAGCGCGTTTTCTCTCAACATACTTAGGATGAAGTTTGATTCCGAAATATTTTGAAATTTAAAGCAAGTAAAATAGTTGTTTATTTTCCTAATATTGCGTTGTGATTTTGCTATCAAGCGCACCTGATGCCTATTTTTATTTCATTAATATTAAAACTACGCCTCTATAATGGACCTATTTACTATGCCTCCCCAGGGGACAGAGTTCGACACCAGGGTCGTTTTTGAACGTGGAGAAAATATACAAAAATAAAAATTGTCTCAGTCGTGAAGGATTTCTCCTCCACCGAAACAAAACAAGAAATAGAAGTGCAGCATCTGAAGAACAGATACTACACTTTGATCTTGACCAAAAGGCGTCTATAATGGAACTCACACCCGTTATATATATATATATATATATATATATGCATATATATGCATATACATATATATATATACACATATATATGTGTGTATATATATGCATATATATATACATATATATATATATATATATATAGATATATATATAAATGTATGTATATGGAAATTCAAGTAACTTTCTCGGATTTATATTTTTGGATGTTACCGTCATTGTATAATTTACCTTTCACCAGACTATACGTTCACGTGTAATCACCTTTTTCTTCACTATATTCCCTCTGCTTCACTTTTTGTTATCAAGTAGGATCTTTCAGTTATTGCAATTTCATCAAATACGTTTGTGTGCAAAATCCGATGCCGCATTTTGCTAATGCCTACCCTCTTAAGAGAAGGAAAGTATTCCTTCGGAACTCCGCGGATTAAGGACTATGCCCCTATTAAGTGTTTCCTTTTCAGATTAAATATGTTTTAAACTCTTTTACTAAGTAGTTGTTAACATGTTTTATTATCTATTTACTCTTATATACATATATATATGTATATATATATATATATATATATATATATATATATATATATATATATATATATATATATATATACTTCTTTAATCAATCCTTAGCTTAAGGCGGTGGAAACAATGTTTTGATACACTAGGATTACAATTGTAAGGTACGTTTCTAATTTATTATAACATTCGGGCCTTTTAGAAAGAAACCAAACAGATGTGTTGATTATTAGATAAGACTGCCTACGATTTTATTAACCAATAACACTACAAAACATAGATCAATAGAGTTTTAGAGCTGGGGGATCGGGCTTTAATAAATAAAACTCTGATTTCACTAGAGTTTAAATTTAATTTTATATATCTCTTACCGATTCCTATTAGCCATATTTAGTCGATCAAAAATGATGTTATTTAATAAGAAAAATATATTGTATTATACTATTAATCTTGCATGTCGCAAATTGTACATTGACTTCCATCATTAGTATTTGATCCTATGTTTATTTATTGATTATTTTCTTGATATTATTTTTCTTGTTTTGCAAATATAGTATTTTTCTTATTACCACAAAATTCCTCAATTGAGATTGATTAAAATTCGAATAACTTTTCTAGACATAATGTTTTTTAGCATTATAAAGTATTTTCCAAAATTTATAAGAACAAAAACAATTTGTGCAATATCTGAAAATCAATATATATATATATATATATATATATATATATATATATATATATATATATATATATAATAGGACCAACAGTATGAAATGAAGACACAAAAATATATATACTGGTAGATATAGAATGGATCATTTATTGAATAATGGAATACAGGCAAAATTCAAGGGATAGAAGGGACTATTTATGCCAGGGCATTTCGAAACCTAATGCTTCTCATCAGAAAAGTAGGTAGCATGGCGGAGATGCGTGGTCTTGCGTAAGGTTCGTTAGGGATGAAAAAGATTAAGAGGTGTTATAGAGTGTTGGGGGAAGCTTTAATGAATTCTAAATAAATAAGGAGAAGCTTATTATATATAGTATCATATATAGGAATATATTGTCTTTAACATAGTATTGAAATTAAGAGGTATATGTATTATGGTTAAATAGGGGGTGTATTGTTGTTGTGGGTAATTTATTTTAACGGTTTATGGGGTGTCTATTTTCTATGGAGTGGTAAGTTTTAATTAATTTGGGGGGTTATGTAAGGTTGTAAAACTGAAAGGTAATATGCTGCAATATATTTATAAGTTTCTACTGTTATTGAATAGGGAGTATGATCATAAGGGGACGGTCGGAGATTAGGGTGGGAAAGACTATGAGTGGGTATAACTTGATGTAAAAGGTAAAGTATACATCGTGATGTTAAAATGGGGAGTAAGGAAACCATAGCTACTTATGAGAGTGGTAAAAATATACCAAATAATAGTAGGGTAACTATAATTGTACGGAAGATAATATTAATGGCAATTATAATAATAGTAGTAATAATAAAGTTGGAAATAAATTAGATGTAAAATTAAATCTGAAAAAATTAATATTAAGACAAATAAAATGTAATAAATAAAAAAAATAAAGGAAAAATTAAAAGTAAACCTTAAAATTAAACATTAAATATAATGTTACCAATAGTTGTGATAAAATTATATTCAAAATTACTGTTAATAAACGTGAAGATGAAGATAATGTAGCAATGATGGTAGCAATGATGGTAGCAATGAGTATATCAATTATTATGAAGATTGTAATAATAATAATAATAATAATAGTGATGATAAAAACAACAATAATAAATATAACAATAGTAATACCGTTAAAAACAGTGCATTAATAATGTTAATAATAAAGGCAATAGTAACAATGCTTCTAACACTACCTCGAATATCACCACAACCATTACCAATAATAATAGTGTAAATACTGTTAATACTAAATTATTAGGGGTGCGTAAAAGAAAGGGATACAGACAGGTGGAAGGGGGTTACAATAGCAGGAAATGGGGGTGAGGAGTGAGGGGTGAGTGGACTCGTATAAAATAAAATAAAATAGAGAATATACATATATATACATATATATATATACATATATACTCATACACACATATATCAGTATAAAAATAGATGCATAATAAGCCGGGAAAGCGTAAGGGTCCGGTGAAAAAAAAGCGCGTGTGTTTAAATTAAAGAATTACTTCACTAGGAACGGCAGTGTCAGGCGTCCACCTTAAAACGTCTTGAAGTTCGATTAAAAGGTCATCAAATTTATGTTTATATAGACAGGCCAGACCTAGAAAATTTAATAAATACTTTCTCGTTGATGAACACGAGGTACAGGTCCATCGAATCGCCATAAATGCTTTATGTAGTAGTATTAATCTCTAAGAGAACCAGAAGTATAGTTTATAGCAGTCCTTTAAATTTCCATATTTCTCAAAATATTTTTTGGGTTGATCTTCCGTGTGTTTTATAGGAGTTTCATTATTATTATTATTATTATTATTATTATTATTATTATTATTGTTGTTGTTGTTGTTATTGTTCGTTGTTAGGAAGCCTTATTAAAAGTGAGTCTTAGAGAGTCTTATTATGAGAGATGTTGCGTTCTGTGTTCGTGTTATGAAGAGATTCAAATATATATATATATATATATGTATATATATATATATAATGGTCATACTTAGAGGTATAGTAGAAACTCTTAGAGTGAGGAGACAGTGTTGAGACAGTCTTAGTGTTCACATTGTAGATATGAGATGCAGAGACATTGTGTGTGAAGAAATTTGAAAACACAGGATAAGACATATAATGCCAATTTCACTTTACCGTTTGGTAGAATTACTACACAAAGACGACGTTTATAAAAACACATGACGCGTTTATTTCCATGGACCGGTCGGTGGTTTTCTTAGTCAGGAATTCAAAGTTTTACATTCTATGTTTCAAAGGTGACCGTTTCGCTTCCAGACGTTCGGCTGCCTATCTCTGGACTCCAGACTGTCGTCTGTTGTCCTCAGACTCTCTCTGCTTAACTCTAAAGTTTCTAACTATATGGAGAACTTCCCATTTTCCATAACGTCATACCCATGTAAAACATGTGTCTTCTTTCACGTGTTCTGAAAATGCGTGTTTAAACATTTTCCTTTGTTTACAAAAGCAATTTTAACCTATATTTCCAGTAACCTATATTTCCAATATGTTAAAAACATGTTTCTTAAATTATCCTATAGTTGCATTCCTCATTCAATTTCATAACAGAATTGACAAATGCACATTCCTTTTCCTTAAAATTATTTTATCTCTAAGCTAAACAATAGTTTGTTTTTACAGTCCATTTTCTAATTCTCTCTCGTAATCTATTTCTAAACCTAAATTACGAGGTTCGAATTTCGTCTATTCTATTTCATTTTTACATTTAACTAATTCCCTATTTTTATACTTACATAAAAAGGGGACAGCCCTTATTATGTAACACGTCGAAGTTTTAATCTGGTGAATTCTATTCCTCCTAATTTGGCTGGCGAAAAAACTGTATTTTTTCAACGGAGGCTCTTGTGATGGAAATTACCCAATGCTGGAGTAGGTCGACTGTGTTCAGATCGAGGTTATATTATCAGTATGAGTTACCATCTAGATGGAACGCTTAGTTGATAGTCGGAGGGGGAAGGATAGGGATGGAGATATGTCTGTATGGGGACGGGGATAGATTGGGTTGAATCGAGAGAGCTTTTCTTAGGTTATATTCTCGGTACATTTAAAAGTTTTAATGCAATACCACTGAGTGGAGGGCTTCGTGTTAATCTAATACGCTGATTTTTAAATAATTTCTTATTATGGGTGGGGGCTCGTCAATGGGGTGTAGAGGTGGTTGTTAGATAGTTCTAAATTTAGGTTTAAGCCTTTAGCCCTGTGAGGTGGTTTCTAAGCTATATTTTTATTGGGCATGGATTTTATATTGTTTAGGTTATATTCTCGTTGCATCGTGTGCTATTTTGTGAGTTGGTTGTAGTTTAAAAGGTGGTATTAAGAGTACATGTTTACGGGGGTAGGGTTTGTTAGACAAGTTGTTTATGGGTTTATGATTAAGGCAGCTATATTGTTAATTAGGCATTGACAAGATGCACGCTATTCTACGTTGGAAATTTATTTAAAATTATGTAAAGGTTGTGTGTTCAGAGGGAGTTCTAATATTTTATATTAAAGAGTTGAAGTTTTTTATGTCGATTTTAAAGATCGCGGGAGATTATAGGTGGTTTAAAAAACACTTTTGTTTGGCGTATTGTCCAATAGTTCTATACTAAGGATAACGGTTAGTGATGGATATTGTTGCATTTTATGGATGGCGAGGAAGCGCAATAAGCTAGTTCCTGTCCGGTGGTGCATTTTCCGTGGGGTTATTTGCATTTACGTATTTGAACTTTCTCTTGTGACTGCAACTGCAAATTATCCCTTGTTTTGAATTGAGGATGTTTATTTTTTTAGGCGCGGTTATAATCTCGGTCGCCTGTGCGTTACATAG